>NW_019718271.1:1012474-1030962 GCF_002891405.2 Cryptotermes secundus | reverse complement strand
GTTAAGAGATTTTGTTGTAGGGTTTGTAAAGTGTGGAAACCCGTAATATTGTGATCATTAATTATAGCCGTTATTTGTAGATTGTTAAATAAACCAATTAACCGTCTCTACGGCGTCTTCAGTAACGAAACACGTTACAATATTGTTTGCACTTGGGATGGAATTTGTATCATTATGTCATTTATCTTAAGTTAGATATTGGATGGGCCACGCAGTATGATGCATACAACCAGCATTATACTGTGAAGAACCTTAATGTTGCCCATGGTAAATATGTTCACATAGAGAAATTATTAGTTTTATGGAAAGAAATATTGTCCTGAAAAGAGGATCTTTAGCGTAAATGCGTTAAAACTCTGTCTTTTAAATCAACCTTCTCATAATGCTTTTAGTATGATTTATAGTATTTAATTCAGTATCTGTATGAAGCCTCAGTGGATCATACACTTTTAGAACAAATAATTATTACTTTATGTAAAGTCACTTTCTGTAGGTGTAGTAAAATGTATAGAAAATAATGTCTGAATACATGTAATATTAAAATATGTCTCTTTCAGTTCCAAGATGCTTATGAGTCACAGCCAGTGTAAGTATCTTTGCAGTATTTCCTCTCTTAAAAGTATTAATCCATTTGAAATTACTTATTTTTTAGGAAATGTTAGCTGAATATGTTAAGATTTCGGTTAGGAATAAATTTATTATTGATTGTATCACATAATTAATAACTATTTCCATGCTGCAGAGTCCTCCTCGAGAGGCTGATAGTGTGTCAGTGGTATGTAAGTTTTTATATCAGAACTGATATTAAAAAGTACTACCACAAAACTTGAATTTAATGCCAAAAATTGTAAAATTCTGACAAAATCTAATTTTGAGTCTCAGTTTTCTTTCACCACGTGGAGAATTTTGCAACTTAGGCCCTTATATTTAGGCCATAAGTTCAGCTGGAAAGTAATTTTTAAAGACTCGTTGAGTTACTGAGTATTTTAAACATCCACGCATCAGTATCTGTTTTTTGGGTTTGAATTTTTAACATTTTGAAATGTTTTAAATGTTACTTCTAATTAACAAATGATATTAGAGACTTGGATTTTGTTGGATATATTGTGAGATAGTGGATAAATCCATCTGTGTTTAGTTTTTCTCATTTCCACAATTTTTTAGCCAGAGAAAAATTGGGAACTATAAGCATTGTTTTTTTTTGCAAGTTATGCAACTTCAGAAATATTTCAGAATTCCTAGTTCTCTGTGCCCTTCTGTTATAATTTGCATAAAAAATGTTTAGGTTGATTGAGCAGCAAGGCATTGCATTTTTTCTTATACACTCAGCTCTCTATTATCTGGGGGCGGATAAACCGGTTTGTGGCTTAACCAGGGCTTTTTTGAAGCATATATATTGTTTAATATTCATTCACTTTTGTTTCACATGGTGAGTTGTAACACTATTTTTGCACTAGTGTGAACTGAGCACTGCATTTTTTGGTTCTGTTATGCTATCACAATGTTCTGGGGTAGGGGTGAAAGAATGCAAGGATTTGTGGAAAGTTTCAAGGACAGATATACCGCCCCATTTATTGTCTTTGTAGCGATCTTCAAGTGCATTAGCAAAATGTCGGGGTAAAACGAAGCGTATTGTGTTAAGTATTCAACAGAAACTTGAAATTGTCAGTCAGTTGGGAAAAAGAGGTGTAGTTAAACAATTAGCAATGCAATACGGTATTGGAGAACAAACTGTTCGTGATTTGAAAAAACAAAAGAATCAATTAATTTCCTTTGCTTCGTTTTCTAATTCAAGCGGCATGAAGAAGAGAAAAACCATGAAAAAAATCCACATATGATGATCTCGACAAAGCAATGCTGATCTGGTTTAATCAACTAAGGGCACAGGGAACAACAATAACAGGAGCAGTTTGTGCTAAACAAGCGAAATTTTTTCCAAAGCACTTGAACTACAAAGAAGTTTTGACACTTCTTCTGGTTGACTAACACGTTTCAAGCAGCGTCATGGAATACGAGAAATCAGTATTCAAGGTGAGAAATTGTCAGGGGACTTGTCAGCATCAGATCAATTTTGCACCAATTTTGATAGTTTTGTGAAAAGTGAAAATCTGCTGCCAGAACAAATCTATAATGCCGATGAAACGGGTCTTTATTGGAAATGCTTGCCAACCAGAACATTGGCATTTCAAAATGAAAGACAGGCTCCAGGTCACAAATCCAGTAAGGAGAGATTGACAGCCTTATGCTGCTCTAATGCATCAGGAACACACAAACTAACACCAGTGGTTATCAGCAAAGCGACAAGACCACACTCTTTTAAAGGAACAGTAGCTTCAAGTCTGCCTATCCATTATTTTAACCAGAAAGTAGCTTGGATGAATAGAGCGATATTTAAAGAATGGTTTGATTTTAAATTCGTGCCTCAAGTTCGTGACCATCTAAAATCCCAAGGCCTACCTGAGAAAGCTGTGCTCCTCATTGACAATGCGCCCTCACATCCTAACGAAAGTCTCCTGAGGTCAGATGATGGAAATATTTTTGTGAAATATTTTCCCGCTAATGTTACCGCACTTATCCAACCAATGGATCAAGGAGTTATCTCAAGTATGAAGAGAATCTACAGATCAAATTTGCTACAAAAGTACATCGATGAAGGCAATGATCTGACGTGTTTCTGGAAGTATTTTTCAGTATTAGATGCCATATACGAGATTTCAACAGCGTGGGATACAGTAAAGCCATCTGTATTGAAAAATTCTTGGGAGAAACTGATGCCTTTCATCACTAATGAAGATGACGAAATCCATGGATTCAGTGAAAATGAGATACCCATAGAATTGGCAAAATTGGCTAGCCAAGTTCATGGTGGGGAAGAAGTCAACAAGGAAAATATAAGAGAGTGGGCTGACTGTGGCTCGTGTGAGCCGGGCTTCGAAATGTTAAGCAGTGACGAAATTGTAAGTTCAGTGGGGGTGCAGCCAGAAGAGCGGGAAGAAAGTGAGAATGAGGAAGAGGTGGACAGTGCTGCTAGTAAGAAAATATCACATGGTGCTGCTCTTAATCATTTGGAATCCTCACTAGACTATCTTGAGAGTGACGAGAACAGTTTATTAAGTGACAAGCTAATATTACGTAGGCTTCGTACGGATATCCGTAAAAAAGGAAAATGCCGCGAGAAAGCCAACGACAATATTAACTTTTTTAAGGGTTAAGTGTGAATATTCGTAAAAAGTGTTGGATGTTGTTGAACACTGTGATTGAAATAACTAAGTCATACTTCAGTGTAATGTAAAAAAATATTAAACAGGCCATGAGACGACATAAAAATGAGGTTGAATAAATTTAAATGCAGGTAGGCCTATAGTATTATGAAGATACAGTATTACAGTACTACACTCAACTCTCGATTATACGGGGGCGGATAAACAAACCTGTTTGCGGCTTAACCGGCGCTTTTTTTAGGCTTATATGTTGTTTAATATTCATTCACTTTTATTTCACATGGTGAGCTGTAACACTATTTTCGCACTAGTGTGAACCGAGCTCTGCATTTTTTGGTCCCGTTATGCTAACACAATGTTCTAGGGTAGGGGTGAAAGAATGCAAGGATTTGTGGAAAGTTTCAAGGACAGCTAGACCGCCCGAGTTAGTCTCTTTGTATCGATCTTCAAGTGCATTGGCAAAATGTTAGGGTGTAAAAGGAAGCATGTTGTGATAAATATTGAACAGAAACTCGTGTGAACCGGGCTTCGAAATGTTAAGCAGTGGGGGTGCAGCCAGAAGAGTGGGAAGAAAGTGAGAATGAGGAAGAGGTGGACAGTGGTGCTAGTAAGAAAATATCACATGGTGCTGCTCTTAATCATTTGGAATCAGTTTATTAAGTGACAAGCTAATATTACGTAGGCTTCGTACGGATATCCGTAAAAAGGAAAATGCCGCGAAAAAGCAAACGATAATATTAAATTTTTTAAAGTGTTAAGTGTGAATATTCGTAAAAAGTGTTGGATGTTGTTGAACACTGTGATTGAAATAACTAATTCATACTTCTGTGTAATGTAAAAAAAAGTATTACATAGGCCATGAGATGACGTAAAAACGAGGTTCAATAAATTTAAATACAGGTAGGCCTATAGTATTATGAAGGTACAGTATTACAGTACTACTTTTAATAGAATTTGTCTTAACCGGGTTTTCGATTAATCATGATTTCCATCCCCACCATTATCCTGGATAATCGAGAGTTGAGTGTACTTTTAATAAAATTTGTCTTAACTGGGTTTTCGATTAATCGTGATTTCCATCCCCACCATTATCCCGGATAATCGAGAGTTGAGTGTAATTACAGATTTGAAATTTTTTTTTTTTTAGTTTAATCAACAATCAGCAATCAGAATCTACAATCTATAGGCTAATATTATGAATGTTGAGATGACATGATGAGGCGTCCAGCGGCGACTCCTCAGGAGTTCAAATCAGGTCAAGTGGCCAGTTTCGGGATTTGAAAATAAAATACATTTTTGAAGAAATACAGTTAGCGTAAATTTGTGGGTGTATTACAATTTTGACGCTATAAATATTGTCACGTGTGGGTCTCGGATTCAGCAAATCTTTATTGGACACTCACACTTATACACCATACAAGTATTATCGCGTGTATGAAGGCTCGGTTCAAACTGTCTTGTATGAAGGCTAGATCTCGACTGTCGTCCTGTAGCAGAGTCAGAGTCACGTTGCAATGACGGTCAGTCAGTCTGTCTGTCTTGGTGTCGAGCCCCACAGATATTCCTTTTGAATGAAAGTTGCTGTCCTGTCCATGTGTAGCGCCCTCTCTGACGAGAGGTCGGGTCTGTCATTTGTTAGTCAGTCTGTATTAATGAGTCCATTGTCTGTATGTACACATATTTACAATACACTCTTATTTTCTATTTAAATGTACAATATATACACGGCCTCTGTCAGTCCAGGCTAGGTACAGCAGATTATGCCCTTTATATATATATATATATATTTCCTAGTAGTATTAGATACCACGGCAGTCTTAGTCACTTGAACGGTCGTATGCCTGACCGCCGCCAAGGTTAAGAATCTTATACTTTATGTGTCGGGCTTCGCCTTGTCCGATGTTGCGAACATTCTCATTATCATGATTTTTTATGACTTCTGCTTGTTGCCTGCATAATTTTGTTACGTAATCATATACGTACGGGATTTTGAATGCCATGTGCAAATCGCGGACCGGTGTGCGCCTTGGAAAATTTCCAGTCGTGCGGAGAACCTTGTTTTGCAGGCGCTGCAAGTTCACTAGATGAGTGTCTGCCGCAAACTCCCAGGCGGGACTAGCATAAGTCATTACGGATATAATAAGAGCTTTATGGAGGGTCATTTTAATGTTAGCGCTCAATCGCTCACTTTTCAATAGGGAATACACTCTAATGAATGTTCTGAAGGCCTTTGCTTCGATCATTTCTATGTGTAATCTCCAAGTCACTCTCTTGTCGAAGATTACACCTAGATATTTTGCACTATTTACAAATGGAATATTTCTTCCATTTAGAGTAAGACAAGACTCAGGCGGTCGACGACCACGAGAGAAGTAGACCCCCCCCCAGTCTTATCTTCATTTATTTTTATATTCCAGCGCTCACACCAGGTCTCCATTGAGCTGAGACCGCGCTGGAGTTTTCTAACAATAAAACCCTCTTTGCGATCTGTCGCATATAGACAGGTGTCGTCCGCGAAAAGGGCCAAATGAAAACCATGAGTTTGGGGGGCATCGTTTATATACATGTTGAAAAGGGTGGGGGAAAGGACTGAACCTTGTGGCACCCCTGCTTGCATTTCCCTTGGCGTTGACATTTCGCCTTCAACAGAGACCCTGAATTTACGTTTAGAGATAAATGACCCAATAAGCTTGGTCAAAGAGTTGGGGAATTCCAGTTTTGATAATTTAAACAGCAAGCCTGAGTGCCACGTGGTATCAAAGGCTTTTTCGATGTCCAAGAACACTGCAGCCGTAGACATTTTATTGTTGAAATTAAGGGTCACGTGGTCCGCCAGCCTCATACTCTGTCACTCTCGACTTATGTAGGTGTTCTGCGGACCAAATACGCGACACCATTCGCCAAGGTTCGATCTCACTTATTCGGCAATCCGTTGCTTCGGGAACGATCTCTGTAGATTACGGCGGTAACGTGTTTCGTCTCATCCGTTGGTACTCAGCGGCCTCAACGGCCTCAACGGCCTTCTGTTGTTCATCTCCGGGGAAACGCGTTCGTTGTTTCGACATTGTCTACGCAATGGCCCACTGTTATTGCGTTGCCATGGAAGTATCTACTCCAAACGCGTTACATTATCTTTAGTGATGTACTTCAGAAATTTTCAATTTCGTAGGAATCTCCTCTAAGGTACATATGATTGGCCTCTATTAACTAATAAATCTTTTAATTGTAAATTATACTGTATAGAAGCTGAACAGTTTGACAAACTACTTACGTACATGTATGATATGTACATTAAGTGCCTCAGTGTACAGGGAGATTATGTTGAGAAATAAAAGCATTTTTCAAATCAGTACTCTTATTTGTTTAAGTTCTATATCCATTTGTAACTTACTTATTGACTTACCCTTTACATAGAGGGTGTTTTTACAGATTTTCTAAAATAAGTTTCTCAAAATATTCAGACGTTTATTTCATAATCCAGATAAAATTAAAGTTGAAGAAAGTCGTCTTCTGGGATCTGGCGCCGTGTATTCTTGGTTTTAACCGACGTTTCGGAGTAACATATCGCCTCCATCTTCAGGGCAGTTGAATTGCGTTGCGAATACAGAGAGCAGTAGCTGCAATGCAATGCAGTTCAACTGCCCTGAAGATGGAGACGATATGTTCCTCCGAGACATTGGTTAAAGCCAAGAATACATGGCGCCAGATCCCAGAAGACGACTTTCTTCATAGTCATCGCCGTGAAAACCTCAGTCAAGATAAAATTAAACTTGATTAAACAGAATAAGTTCAGGAAACAGATCAAATGATTGTCCGTGTTTGAAGAGTAGATGAGCTTGTGCTTGAAACTAGCTCCACTGAAGAAAGTAGTTGCTACCTGAACAGTATATGAAGTTCTGTTCAGTTCAGTTCATGTAACTAATTCTACGAGCAGAGTCTTCTTTGAAAAGCTAATAATCACTTATCTTGTCAAGAAATTCCTTACCTCCTATGGAAATCAAACATTCATTACTGTGTTCTTAGTGTCAGCCACTGGATCCTGTTGAATTGTATGAAAGCACTTTGTAACTTGAATCATCATCTCTTTTAAGATCAGTTTTTAATAATAATAAAATATATAGAATAATATTGTTATTCTTTCATTACACCTAGCTCTTCAGAGCACTTACCTTCATGTTTTCCAACTAAAATCTTGTGTATTTTTTTTTTAACAATATGAATTATGAAGTTCCTCATTATTCAGTTTTTCAAATTCTGTACTGCCCAAATGTTGTCCTTTTTGCCCTGTTCTGAAGTACCCTCAGTTAACAATCTTCTGTGCGTGTGAAGTTGTTTCATGGATTAAACAAAATTAGAGTCTTGTGTAATTTAATTACTATGTTCTTACATAGGAAATGGGATCACCAAAGATTGTCAGGGCTGAATGGTAGCAAACATTGTCCTAATTTTATCTGCTCTCAATATCCTCATGAATGTAATTTTGTTCTGTTTTACAGTAGTTTTCAGAATATTTGAAGTTTACCAAATTATTTGAGCACATTTGCATTGCAACTGTTAAGCAGGCTGTGTGGATCTTTATTTGATAAGAATAAAGATTATAAATTTTTATCAACCACTAGTTTTAACACGGATCAGGTGATTAGTTATATCAGAAGTAATTCATTTCAAAGAAACAGATAAATATATATATATGGGAACTAGTAACTGAAGATTCATTCAGCATTGTGCACAATCACTGTCTTAGTTTAAGAATAATTTTTTGTTTAGAATGGAAATACAGAGTTAATAGGTATGTGTTACTTTGGTTAATTTGTAGTGCTATGTGGGTTATCTAGAGTCAATAAAAGTACCACTGTTCTTAGTATATTGTGTGAGAAGTGCCTGTCGATATGACATTTTCCCCTTATGTGGGGATGTTTGATGTAGGGAGTTTTTACGGAACATGCTCTATATTTTATAGGGTATCCTCCATGGATTTGCAAACATCTGTGGATGACTCAAAGACAGCAGTTCATTATTTTTTCAACAATAAATTTAGTGAAGCAAGAGATATCCTTCAGCCTTGGTAAGCATCAGTTAAAATAAATAAAAATATACTCCCAATTATGCATGTGTGAATTATCCAGTTTACAGCTTATCACTGCCCCCTTTAGGAGCATTTGCAGCCTTGCAGAGTAGGGGCCGCACCATAGCTCAAGTGGTTAGTCGGTGACTTCCCGCTGCGGCGGCCCGGGTTCGATCCCGGGTCTCGTAAAGTGGGATTTGTGGTGGACAAAGTGACACTGGGGCAGGTTTTCTCCGAGTACTTCGGTTTCCCCTGGCAATCTTCATTCCACCAATTGCTCCACAATCACCCTCACCTATCATCTGGGGCTGGTACGATAGGCCAGAAGTGGCCGCAGTACAAGGGACTTAGTCCCGCCCCACTAGCAATAAAAAAACATGTAGAGTACCTGTTACTTTCATTCATGGTGACCATCTCTCTTTTTGCATGAAACAACCTAGGAATCACTGGATGTATTTTTGTAGTAGTTTATGCTGGAGAAGTTTATGAAGAATTGTAGACCTGTGTCAGCTTCCATTAGATTAAACGATTTTAATGACCACTTTACATAGAGACCTATGTGTATTTTTGCTGGTTAAGTGGCTAAATATATATTGGAGCAAAGAGTATATGAAACAAAAAATAAAACACCCTTTTTTATACTCAATACACTTTTTCCACAAGTCTTAAGGTTTTCAGGAAAATTGCAGATGTCGGATACTATACATACATGTCTGAACTTAAATGCACAGCTATCACTATGGTTTCAGGTGACACCCAAAACTTGAATTATCTTTGTATTTCGATTATCCAAATGATCTGAAGTATACTGTTGTATATACCTCAGTTGTATGTATGTCATAAGTGGACTTTTGGTTTCTGTAAGATTTTCTTTTTTCTTTTTTGTAACTCAGGGCCAACAGCAGCATGTATCATTCTTTGGGAATCAGTGTATTCACATTTCTTGAAGCAGTGCTGACATTTGAACATGTAAGTAACATACAGCCATTCATCTCTAGCCTTTAATAAAGAAAGTTTTGTGTTTAGATCATTAGTTCTCTCTGCTTTAATCTGTAGCAGCTGTTTTTGTGAATTGTGCCATGAGAGATCACATCTTTGCCATAATTTCAGCGTGCCCTGTTGGTACCCCCCTATGAAATGGGACGGTTCAGTCTTTAAAGTGACTGGATATGGCCTGCCCCATAGGGTTTATGTTCTTGGTAGGGTTAGAGATTACTCTGCCATCACAGTCTAATAGACTTTGAGGTTTGTCTAGCATCTTAACCAGAGGGTACCATAGACTCTTTCCTCAGAGATGAAGTCAATTTAAGTGTGTGCTGACTGCTCATCTGTCTGTTATGTGAAGGAAATTTATCTTCAGATGTGTCTCTTCATTGCTTTGTTTTCATGTCACCAGAATTATGTATATGTAGATAGAGCAGTTTTATAACTTGTGGGCAGATAGACTTGAAAAGATTCTGACAGTGGTGTATACTGTACTTCTTTTGGCTTATTTTGGACTTCACCCATCATCTGGTATGTAAAAGACAAAAGACCACGATGTTTCAGAGACTGGATCTGTCACTGGGTCCAGTGATTGAGACTAGCTCTTTGTAATGGGCCCAACTGAGTAGGTTTATCCTTCCCTGTCCACCTGAAGATGGAGACAGATCCAGTCTCCAAAATGTCGTGGTCTTTTGTCTTTTACATACCAGACGATGGGTGAAGTCCAAAATAAGCCAAAAAAAGAACTTGTGGGCAGTTTTGTGTGCTTGGTTTCAGTGTGATATTTCATAGTATATTTTTCAGAATTGTTATTTCCTTGCAGTAATTAAAATTGTTGTCTGTCTATAGATCATGAATATAGTCTTTTCTATTTTTCTTGAAAGCCCAGAGTAGCTTTGAGGTATCCTTGCGAGATCTGATGTGACCTGCATCAGAATCTCAATCTGTTACTATTCTGTTTCTATTCTGT
Organism: Cryptotermes secundus; assembly: GCF_002891405.2. NCBI lineage: Eukaryota > Metazoa > Arthropoda > Insecta > Blattodea > Kalotermitidae > Cryptotermes > Cryptotermes secundus. Next base: position 1,020,722 of record NW_019718271.1, on the reverse strand, counting down.
TCTATCCTATCCAAACCTCTACTAAAATTTTTGATTCCAAATTAGAATCTTAAGAATAATAAGAATAAAAAAAGAATGAAATTGTCTTGTTTTAATACTAGATCTTTCTTTGAAAGCCCTGTATGACTGGTATAAATGAAGATTTAATCTATCAGTCTTAAATTAGTTAGTTAGTTAGTTATTGGAGAGGGTGGGTTTCCCCATGCACTTAGACCGGTATTGGTCCATTGTGCTTCCCTCTATGATATTCTACCAGTCTCTATACCCTACAGATATTGGTGCGTACCATCAGTCCCTACTCAGCCAGCGAGTTCAGCCTCTACTGGCTTGGCGGTATCTATAATGCTTCCCCCATCTATCAGAGGCGTTACAGACTACTGTTGGGCTGGAAATGACCTTGAATTTGGCTCAGTGACCTCTTTTGGAGATAAGAGGTTCTTTTATGTGCCGTAAAGCTACGACACGGGACCCACAGCTTGAAGTCCCTCCCGGAGGACTTGTTCCCTGAATTTTTCCGCCCTTAAAAATTCCACGACCTCCGCCAGGTTTGAACCCACGTACCACAAGTCATGAGGTGGGAACGTTACCTCTAGACTACGGAGGCCGCTTTAAATTAGTTATGTAATGATGCTGTCAATATCAAGGCTATATAGTGCAAAATGGTAGGATGGTTAATGAATGTATAGCAGTTGCTGGAATGGAAATTGGCAGGGGAAACCAAAGTACCCATTTCCACTTAAACCACGCATCCTGTATGACCTGATCTGGGATTGAACCTGGGCTGCCATTGTGGTATGCATTGGTCATATCTTAGAACTTGCATAACTTCATGAAACGATTGCCTATAAACCTTTTATTTTATTTAATTAAACTTTTATATGTGTTGTTGAAAGCACAATTCATGAAAAATGAACCTTTATTGTGTTATACAATATCAGAAGTTTCTTCCCTCATATGTTTGCTGGATGACATGGAGAGGGGTTTAATATTTCAGGTCAACATGTTTCGTGGAAGTGTAAATCTTAACTTTCATAGTACAGTGTTTCTGCCATTTAAGGTTTCTTTGACGAACAGTAGATGTGAACACCAAACTGAGAAAACTCTTAAATAGAGGAAATTAAATGTTAACATTATTGTTTTTATGATAGACATTTTCCTCAGCTATTGCACTCTAAAACAACAGGTAAAATTAGGACTGAATTTCATCAACTGTAACAGTGCTGTTTAATAATAAAATAGAGCCTTTACATGCTTACTGTCATTACACAGATTGGTTATGCAATAAGATTTGAATATTTATAACTTGAATTAATCTCTGATTCATCAGTGAAAGGTTCAGTAGTTCACAGTGTAAGATATCACTGAGTTGGAAAGGTTTTGTCTTCAAATGTAATTGTGTGAAGCAGGTGATAAGATAGGAATGGCAGGGTGTATGAAGGAGAGCAGGAATAAGTTCTGCAGTTTTACCCCTTCCTGTCTGAGAGGAACGGCTGATTTAGTTAAAAGCGCGGCTTTGTTTTTAGTCGTAATTGTTACTGTTTTTCAGCAACATATTGAGGCTGCTTCAGATGCGCTGAAACAGTGCATCGCAGTGTGCAACAGATATCGGAAAAAGAACACATTTTCTGAGTCTTTGGGAAAGATGGTGAAGAAAACCAACTATGATCAGTATTCACCAGGTAAGTTATGTAACATGGCTTAACAGGAGCAAATTTTATCATCTGTTTCTTTAATATGATTGTATCTAGACAGCCAGAAGCTTATTTTTTTTTTAAATATTAGTTTTAATGTGAAGTGAACCAAAAAATAACTTTCTTCACACAATTTAGGCACTGGATTTTGAATCAGCTCTTTCTTGTTATTAGAAGTTGTTTCTTGGTGTTAGTAAAATTGAAATTATTTTGAAATGCGTGGAATAATATTCTACAACAAATATTTCCAAGTTATTTACATGCTCTTTCTTCAGTATAAAAGTGTAAAGTAATTTATGCTGAAGCTTGGTAATTATATGTGTCAACAGTGTGTCATCCCAGCTACTGGAATAGCATTAAGGAAATCAATGTAAACTTCTTCAAACTGTTGTTGACTCACAGACAAAAATTTGCTGTTTGAAAGTGATATGCAAACACTTAGATTCAAAACCAGATTGTATTGTTCTTTCCATAATATGGCATCATACTTTGAAATTTACGCTTAATTGTGTCCTTCAGTTCGGGGAAAGCAGGAATATTCTAGCATTGTGAATCAAAAATTGAAATGTCTCATAATATTGCCAGTAAAGTGTAATTGAAAATCTGTTTTGGATGCTGTTAACTATTCTGAAAAGTGGCTGTTTTTCTTCAGAATGTAAGTGGTGTAAAGATTTTATCTTGTTGAATTCAACAAATATTTTCTGGTATTTTATATGGCAAATATTTAAATATTGTAATGTGTTTTGAGTTCGAATCTCGTTGGTCACGTGTGTAAGTCCAAATCCCACTTCTGACACCAGTGTAACGTGTTTCGTTTCTGAATACGCTGTAGAGATCGTTAATTGGTTTATTGAACAATCTACAAATATCGGCTACAATTAATTATCACAATGTTACGGGTTTCCACACTTTACAAACCCTACAACAAAATCTCTTAACACTATCTTCCAGAGTCTTCATGTATTAATAGCGCGGGAGCTATACAAGTCTCGCTGAATTACACACTCCAAATATAACTGGTTATCACGAACTATCACTGATTCTTGCACACGCGTCTGTAGCTCGTAACTTGCGAACTGAGAACTCGTTGATAACACACTGACTCTCGCTTGCTGCTCAGCCGGCTTTTATTCCGTTCGCTGTTGCTAGGGTCGCCCGCCATGTCACAGTAGGAAGCGGTGCCGCGTCACCATGTTTGCATATAGCCTAGCAACGCTGTTACCTCGTGCCGTCTTACGTCACCGCGCGTTGCGCGTTACATCACCGCGGAGGGGGAGGGAGCGCTACGTTACCGCCATGTGCCGCTGGGGAGGTAGGGGTCCTCCGTTGCGCAACATGTCACAATATTATAACAATTATTGATATTTGGAGCAGGTAGTTTCCCACCCTCCATGATCATGGTTGTAACTACAGCAGTACTACTGGTTATAATACTGTAGTCAACTCACCTTTACTGAATGAGCTGCACAGCACTGAACTGACAACCGAAAATATTGGCAACTCACTCATTGACTGACTGACTCATATCCTCGCTTATTCACTGATGGCACTGAACTGAACACTGAAAACTTGCAAACTTCTGTTACATTGGTCTGTTCCATTTGGCTGCACTGCACTGGGAAATTTACCAGCTTCTCTCTCAACTGCCCTGCCCTGCCCTGCAATGAACTGGGCCTTCCAAGAACTTGACAGTTACTTTTGTAAGCATGTCACCCATAAGAAAATTTCTACCATATTCTCAGGCAGCTTTAACATTTGTCATCGGCTGAGCAATTTATTTGTTCTGTGGTTATTGCCACCAATTTCATATCTGCTGTACGTGATATAGTGTCAGTAATAATAACCTATAAATGAATTAAAATTCGCTTAGTGGGGGGTGTAGTCCAACTGGGTCCACTCGGCATAGCAGCCAATGATTGTCCTATTGTAGCCTGCCTTGGGTGAGGGTGATGATGGAGAATTTGGTGGAATGAAGATGGCAGGGGAAACCGAAGTACTCAGAGAAAACCCACCCCAGTGCCACCTCTTCCACCACAAATCTCACTTGACCAGACCCAGGATTGAACCTGGGCCACCACGGTGGGAAGCCAGCGACTAACCGCTTGAGCTATGGCGTGGCCTTATAAATAAATTGGTAATGGATTTAAAGTTATTGATAAATGGACTTTTATCTGTATAACAAGGTTGTTACTTCTGTTTGAGAGTCAGCAATGAAATATTATGAAAATGAAAGAAATTAAACAGAGCTATGTGGAATATGTGTGTTGGCTGTGGTATATAAATAAAATACTTATTGATCATAATGTTGATTATGGTATAATTTTACTCTTTGCAGAGGAAATTCATGCAGAACTATGTTATGCAGAAGCTTTGCTGCTGAAATCTATGCTCACATTTGTGGAAGATGAAACTCTTGTCAGTTTCATCAGAGCTGGGCTCAAGATTCGCTCCTGTTATAATTCCTACAAGTAAGATTATGAAGAAATTTAATTTGAAAAAGTTATGTCATGATATGAGTTGTTTCTCATATGACGGAAGAATATAAAATCATTTATGGTTTTTTTAGTAGGCTGTTTTGGATGATGTGAAAGTAGAAATTTGGAAAATCACCAAGGGAGTGATTGTAGTTTATCTTCTATTTACTGTTTAGACGGAAGAAACTAACATTTTAGAGGAATTTACATGGCATCTGTCATCTGTCCATTCTTCTTTCGAGAAGCAGTTGAGATGCTATCCAGGCATTTGGATGGAGGGACTGAGGAAAACCATGACAACCCTCAGTCTCTAATTATTATTGTATATGAGTTCACTAATTATTAATTTGGCTAACATTTATGTTTAGTGAAGATAAATGTAAAGTTGTCCCTGACTTGCTGTGAGGTAAAACTCCATGCCTTCTTAATCCCAGCACAAGTTATTGGTGAGTGGTCAGCTTCATGCTCTGATTTTCTTTATTCCTGGGCAAGGAGTTCCTGGTAACCATTTAGTAAGAAGCTTGTTGGAGCTCTGAGTCAGTATGGATGTGGTAGCAAAGACAAGTATCCTGTATGGTGTGTTGAACTCCATCTGGCAAATAGCCAGTCATTTTACTGAATTGTTGCAGCTTGTCTTTTGGTAAAGTAAAAAAAATAATAAAGCTATCCCTGTAACAGGATGGTAAGGCCCATAGGGTTGTGAGACGTTGAGGTTCCCACATTATCTAGACAATTGGCTCAAAGATGGCGGTAAGGTCGTCAGCCTTACATGCCAGCCGCGCTTTGCTCCCCAGGAAAATTATTTAATTAATTCCTGGTACTCATTTCTGTTAGAGGCTGAGGCGACTCCAGGGCCATAGTACAGTTGGAAGGATTAGGTCAACTGAAAAAACTCCAGTAACCTCATCGGGACTTGAACCCGCGACCTTCCAGCTTGTAGCATAGTGCTTCAACCAACTACGCTATCGCGTGCCCCCAGCTTGTCTTTTGGTGCTTTACTTGAATGATACGTTGAGTGGGGACGTCAATGTTACTTAAGTTTGGGTTACTGTTAGAGAGACCGTTATTACTTTTAACAAATTTTGTAACATTGTTTATTTTATAGGGAATGTATGAACATTTTAAACCAAAGGAACTGGGATGGTGAAAACCACAAAGTACATTTTGAGAGTGGTGTTAGAATGGGAATTGGAGCATTTAATCTTGTGAGTATGATTGTAACAAGCACTGTTAATATTTTCTCCAATTTATTTTGGTTAAGTAGATGTTAACCACACTGCTAAGATACTTTTTCTGTGATGTTAATGAAAAGTCATATGTTCTTTGACCTGTCAAAGAAGATTGTTGTTATATTCTAAGCCTGCCATAGTTTCTGACAGATTTGTAGTTTTTAAGAAGATTATGTCAGGTGGAATTATCTTTGTATGTATTATTTTTATCTGACTTTGTTTTTCAATTGTTATAACTGACACTTGTTAGAGAGTAGAGATTGATTTGTTTTTCCTTATATTTAGCTTTAACTTAATAAAGACAGAGCGACTTTTCATTGTGTCTAATGAGTACAGTAATGATTTTATGAGTACAGCACAATAACATTTGAACCATATAGCATTGCCATTTATCATACAATGATAAACATGAACATGAACCTTAGAATGAATCCAGTACAACTAATATGTTCTTGGACATCATCCTGTTTTTTATTTAGAACACTTTCAGAGACTGGAGACATACTGTCTTAAATAGAAGAAAGCTAGATGATGGATAATGTCCAAAACCACAATAATTTTATTAATTTTCCATTGTCACAAACTTTTAGAACTTATTTGATCGAGTGGTTGTCTGATTTTTAGAATCACTAATTAAAGTGAAGCCTGCAGCATTTAGTACACGCCACTGGTTTACATTAATGTGTGGTAATTTAAGGAAGTGAAATTCATTTCCATACATGTGACTTATATTAGTAGTACATTAAAACTTGATTACAGTAATACCTGTATACATCGAGAATAGAGGAATAAAATTAAAAGAGTTCAAAATGCCAGGAATGTTACTTACTTACTTATTCATGGAGCTGAGCCCATCTGGAGGAGTTGCCAATTCTGCAGCTACTCAAGAATTTCACAGTTTTTTATGGAATCCGAAGGTTCATTACCATGTTCACAAGAGCCCACCACTGGTCCCTATCCTAAGCCATATCAATCCAATCCATAACATTCCATCCTCTCTCTCTAAGATCAATTTTAATATTGTCCACCCACCTACACCTTGGTCTTCCCAGTTGTCTCTTTCTTTCTGGCTTTCCCACCAGTGTCCTCCCTCATCTCCCCCATTCGTGCTACATACCCTGCCCACCTCATCCTTCTTGACTTGATAATACTAATTATACTTGGAGAAGAGTACAAGTTATGCAGCTCCTCATTGTGCAGTTTTCTCCAACCTCATCTCTTTGTGTCAAATATTGTCCTCAACACCGTGTTCTCAAACACCCTCCGTCTGTGTTCCCCCCTTAATGTCAGAAACAAAGTTTCACATCCATACAGAACCACAGGCAAAATTATAGTTTTGTATATTCTAATTTTTATGTTTTTGGACAGCAGACAAGAAGACAAAAGATTCTGGACTGAATTTTAGCAAGCCAGGAATGTTATAAATTAATAATGTTTGTATCTGTCTTTGCAAGGCAGAGAAAACATTTTTAGTTTAAAATGAGGTACACTGAACTGTTATATGTAAAATTGGTTGTAGAATTTTCTATCCTTTCAAATTTGACTTTTCCTTTCTGCTGCAGCCATACTTATACTATTAAGATTGTGCTGTATTTTATCAGTAATTTTTTGAATGAAATGAATGTTTTTGTGAATAATACTGTGTATAGTAAAATCAGTTCTCAGCTTGAGTAGAACAATCCTGTGAGTTACAAGACTTCAGAAATGCACATTTTTCAAGATTGGAACATTTAATAATAACATTTTTTATATCCTGCTGTTATCTAATGAATATGAGTTGTCATCTGACTCCCAATCACAGCAGAAGAATTAAATGAATTGTACTCTAGGGTTTATCACATCAGGAAGTAATTTCAGAAGCTTGCATTATGGTTAGTTACAGAAATATTAACTTTAAGCAGGTCCTCCCGAAACGTTGTAACTCATATTCATTGGTGCCATTTGCTAGCATAATGACAGAATTATAGCATATCTTACTACACAAGTGACCACCTCTGTGATCTAGTGGTCAGAGTTCCTGGCTACAGATCCAGAGGTTCCGGGTTTTCTGAGAAGAAGTGGGTCTGGATCGGGGTCCACTGAACCTCGTCAGGATAATTGAGGAGTTATTTAAAGGAAATAGTGGGCCCGGTCTAGAAAACCGAGATTAACGGCCGTGGGGATCCGTTGCGCTGACCACGTGACATCCTCTATCCGCTGAAGTTGGCACTAACTTCACCAACAAGTGGCGGTCGCTCAGTCGGTACAGTTTGCTTGCAGACTACAGCCCACAGAGTTTTTCTGTAACTGTTGCATTTGTGTGTTTTGTTTCAGATGATCTCTTTACTGCCTGCCCGTGTTATAAGACTCTTGGAATTTATTGGGTTCTCAGGAAGCAAAGTGAGTTCCTTGTATTGTGAACAGTGTGCTCTATTAATCAGTTAAGTCTATATATTCTGTGTTCTTATCTCTCCCTCAGTGGGACATTAAAATTGCCTAAACATTTACATTTGTTACTGCAGCATTTAATCTTATAATTGTCACTCCAATTTTAAAATTCAATATCTCGACCATGTGGTGTTATAAAATTTTGTAACAAGAAGTCTCTGAAAAATTAATTATCAGACATCATATATCCATATTTTCATTTACGAAGGGGGACCCAAAAATAACCGGAAACGACCTGTTGCGCGCGCATGCTTTGTAGTTACGAGTTGTGCTGCTAGGTGGTGTTAGCTGGAGGTCTCCCGCGACTGTTAGTGAGCTGGCGTCAGTCTGAGTTAAGTGGTTTGTCTGTGGTGCTCTGTTGTGTGCGTTCCTGTTTCAACCCTTTGGCGATTAGTGAGATGGCCGACCAGAAGGAACAAAGAGTGTG
>NW_019718271.1:1000398-1012416 GCF_002891405.2 Cryptotermes secundus | reverse complement strand
TCACGCGGTTTTCTCTTTGGTCATCTCCGAGCAAGCGAGGAACAAATTTTGCAGACACCCGTCTCATGTGCAAACCTTCGGTTAAAATTCGCTGGACCGTGCTCCATGAGATGTTCGTTTCCTCAGAAAGTTGGTCAATGGTCTTTCGACGATCTTCATCAATTTCACGCACACTCTTTGTTCCTTCTGGTCGGCCATCTCACTAATCGCCAAAGGGTTGAAACAGGAACGCACACAACAGAGCACCACAGACAAACCACTTAACTCAGACTGACGCCAGCTCACTAACAGTCGCGGGAGACCCCCAGCTAACACCACCTAGCAGCACAACTCGTAACTACAAAGCATGCGCGCGCAACAGGTCGTTTCCGGTTATTTTTGGGTCCCCCCTCGTACATAGCCATTGCATTAAAGTTTATAAAGTTTTTTAGTAAAATTCTGTACTTTTGGCCTTATTCTCAGGAAGTATGCCTCTCTCACCTCTGACGTACATTTCAGTTCCCAGTATGTGATAACAAAGGTATGGAGATTCACCATATGCAGTCCTGACTGGTGTCTAGTGTTTAGGAATTAAACATGATCGTAGAAGCTAATTGACAAAACTACCTCCTACCTAAACACACACTCACAGGTTTGATTATTGTGACATTTCACTGTGAACTGCTACAGCTCTGGGTGCCTTGGTAACAGACTCTTCTTATTGCCATGTGGGCTGAATTTGTACTTCCTTCGCTAGTTCAAGCCTACTGTGGAGTGAACTGTGCAAGAAAAGCTGTTTCTTCTTCTGAACATTGACTGCCGAGTCGTTATCTTGTACAGACTATACAGTCATAACTAGGACGATTATACCACCAGAAACACTGTTGCAACTTCAGTGGAACATACTGTGAAGGTCTTTATAATTATGGTGTACATGTAATTTTCAGTACCAGCCCATAGTACAATTTCTAACCACTAAAATCTTGCATTGAGGCACATCTTAGCCAATGTTTTGAACCTCGATGCTTCTAGAAGTAACATTGTAAATGGTCCAGCACGCATGTCCACCCTGCAGTTTTTTCACTTGTACCATGTTTCACAACTTTGACCTTTTGTAACATATAACACAGTGCTGACAAGGATTTTGCTCTGACACTATGGCAGCAATATCAAAAGGGTAATGAGGAGTATTCATCCTTGTTGGTGGGGCAGTTCCTGGTGGTCTGCCTAATGGGCTGTCTTCTGTTATATGATATTTTGAGATTAAATTTTGTATGGGTTTCACCTGAAATTCCATAATGGAAATGCTACTACCCATTTTTTTTCTAAAGTAAACATGAATTCAAACAACATATCATTCAAATGACGGATGTGCTTTTGATAGTATTTTTTTAGTTTTTTACTTGTGCTGCAAAAGCATGTGAAGTAAGCATCACTGAGGCCCTCACCTCCCATCTCAGAATTTTAATTGGTGAATACTTTGGGCTTCTCCATATCTTGTCCTTATTTTATCAGGAGTGGTGCTGATAAGACATATCTTTTTTGTTTTGCCACTTCATTAGCATTATTTTGTCTTTGTAGACCTCCCTTTTTCTGTTCTGCGCTCTTTGTGTCAGGAACTCCCTGTTTTGACGCAAGGTCTCCATAGCATCAGTCTGTTTGCAGCACAGCTTGTTGAACACACCTGTGCTTGAAAGTCAACTGTCCAGGCTTACATGGTATCCCTGATTCAGTAGAGGAGCCGTTAGTTGTAGAACTACTTTTAAGCCATATGGCTCATTTTTAGGGACTCGTTGAAGACAGTATCATTCACAATCTAAGTAATAAAATTCCATACATAATCGGATTTGGCTTTACACAATTTGAATAATTTTATACCAAATCTAGCACATTTTGAAGGAATGTATACTGTCCACAACAAATGTCCCTTCCACATCATCAAAGACTCATCTACTGACACATCCCACTCTGGGGTATCTGCTCTCCTAAATTTGGCATTTAGGTGATCCAATATGGGTTTGAGTTTATACAATATTTTGGAACTGCATGTGGTCTGATCACAATTTTCATTGTCAACAAAATGAAGGAACTTGAGTAGAAGGTGAAACCTCTCACTGAACAGGTCCAAAAATATGAGTGTTTCCAGAATTATCCTTTGGGGAAAATAGCTCTTGTTATCCTGTTTCTGGTGAAGTCCTTGTAATAAACAGAATGCCAGCAACTTCATTATTTCGTTTCTGTTCATGTCCTTCCAGTGACGAATCCTAGATCATAGTTTTAGATTAGCCCATGTTTTCTAAAGCTTTTTGAACATATGGATTTGTTTCTCTGGCTGTTACTTCTGCAATTTCTGGTGTACAAAACAATTAAAAATATTCCAGAAGGTTACTTGGGTTTACTAAATCAACATTCATGCCAGGCTTGCCAGTAAATGGAAAACGTGGTCGCTTAGCACGTGACTTTGCCCATATGCCATGCTGTATGGTACTGCTGTCACTGACATTTTTTCTTCATGAGAGCTGATTCTCTGTTCACCACATGATGAAATTCACACATTTATTTCTCTGTTACTACTATATATACTCTCAGAAATATCGGTATATTAATCCTCTTGCAGCAGTTTATGTAACATGTCTCGTCACTCACATGTATCTTCTTACTAGGACCTACCATAATATTTACTCTCAAAAACTTGAACCAGGACAGCTCTCTAGCTATCAACACCTTCCTCTCACACTCTGAAGTCACTAGAAGATCTAACAAACACAATGTACAAATTTGCATTATCATTTCATACCAATGGCAGAAACGGGGCTATCCATATCCAACTTCTCTGCTAAGTGGTTGCAATAAAATGCAATTCTGAACAACAGACTTTATGTGCATAGAGACAGCAGATTGACAAAGAAGAATATTATTAGATATGTTTTTAAAAAATGGTTTCACATGTCAGTTTTCACATAAGTTCTCATTTCAATTCTTTTTGTACAGTTACTGTTTCAAGAACTTAATCTTCTGTCTCTTTCATTCTCTCAGGAAGTTGGATTACAGGAATTGGAGACAGGGTATCGACTGTACCACAGTATACGGCAAGTCTTGTGTGTGATGACATTGCTTGGTTATCATCTTATTGTCATGTATGTTCTTAGCCATACTGAGGGTGACTTGCAAATCTGTGAAGAAATACTGAGGAGTCAGCTTCAGGTTTGCAGTTCAGTTTGTTTTCTTGTAATAAGAACTACTAGTGATATTCGTCCATGATATGTATGCAGTGTCCGTCTTTTAGTGCACTCAATTTCACTTGTTATTTCACAACATGTTTTGGCACTATAGTGCCATCATCAGGTGCTCCATTTACGTTAATCTAGAACATTAGAACATTACAACACCCGCAACAAAAAAGGGAACACACGAAACGAGACACGATATACACTGAAAGTAAGAGGAACGACTCCCATAGTGGTGGACCTATGCGCGGTGTTAGAATCGGAACAGATAAGATAAATAATCTTAACAAGTTTTTAGTATATAAATATTTATTATAATTGACGAACATTTTTAAATACTTTTTAAATTTTACAATGGCATAATGGCAAGCAATGAAATAGATTAACTTAAATGGAGCACCTGATGAAGGCACTATAGTGCCGAAACATGTTGTGAAATAACAAGTGAAATTGAGTGCACTACAAGACGGCCACTGTATACATATCATGGACGAAAATCAGTGCAACAGGACGCTAAAATACAACATTACTAGTGATATTACCGCAGTAGCTGTTAATTAAAAAAATAACTAAGTATTCTTTCTTAAATTTATATCTTAGTGTCTGTCCAGCATCTGGTACAAATACATGAACATATATTTTAATTGAGTGTATATAAACTGATTTCTGCTGACTCATATTCATGCTTATAGAGAACAAAACAAGCAAAAAACAAACCCCATGGCGTGTAGTCCGCAAGTGAACTATACTGACTGAGCAACTGCCGCTTGTTGGCGACATTAGTGCCAACTTTTGTGAATAGAAGGTGTTGTGTGATCAGCGCTGCGGTCCCAATGGCCGTTAATCTCAATTTTCTAGACCACAGCCACTATTTCCTTGAAATAGCTGCTCAGTTATCCTCACGAGGCTGAGTACACCCCATTCTTATAGAAAACAGATTACCACGAAAAATACAGTAATAATCTAATTGCTAGTGTAGCAGTCCATTGTTATTACTTACAGACAAGTACACTATTAACATTTTTTCTGAAAATTTATATGGAGTTCACATGGATTTTGAATCAATAAGTAACAGAATTTAGTCTTACTCATTCTATATCCAGTACTGTATTTTCTGTCTTCATGAAATGACCTAAAGCATGTAACTTCAAAAGAACTGAATTTGTTGAAATCGCCAGAAACTTTCCGTTACTTGATATGCTGCATAATTTAGACCGTGTAAATTCAGAGCAATGAGGTCTATCGAATGAAAGAAGAGTTTGTTTATCCATTTCTTATTTCACTTTTCTCCATTCTGCCACTCAAATCAATGTGTATGGTTACTATATTCTTTGATGACTAGAGGCTTGACAGCACTCCCATCTTTGATTTTCCCTCTGGACATGGAATTTGCATATGTCGAAGGACATATACTTGTTACTGGTGCTTCTGGCTTGTAGCCTGTAGGATTCCTTATACACTGCCTCCAGTGTCTGCTCTTTTCAGTCAGATGTTAAGACTGAAGTTAGGTGGCATCTTCTTGTGGTCAACTGTACTGCAGGCACTCATGTTTGTCCAGTGCAGATCATTGAAGGTTTTGATGAGATGAGGAAGTCTATTAATATTTTGTGCCCAATTTGTTTGACTTTCTGAAAGATCTCCTATATAGTTCCTTGTGTGGGTGCAACGTGTTTGCTAACCATGTTTCTCTCTTTTTCGAGCATACTTAAATGTCATGTATACCTACATCCATCGTAAAGTTTTTAAAATTTATGCCTGATCTCTTCTGTTTTCTTAGGAAGATGGCTTTGTTTTTGAATTTTACAGTTAACTTCATCCACTGTCGTATATTCTGTCGGATGGTATAGGTCTAAACAATTTTTAATTTAGGGTATCATGTATTTGTCAGATTTTCCATCATCTATCATAATTGGGATCTTCTGTGTCTTGTATTCTGATTGTCCATGAAATGAAAATATTCTGAAGTTTGTCTTTGGTCCCATATAATTTCATATTAAGCATGTGGTCATGATCCATGTGGACTATATAGGAAATGCATATTGATCTTTCACGTTTATTTACTGGGAAAGAGAAATGTCTGGTTTCTTGCTTGGGCATTTTGCTGAATACAGTGGTTGGCATCTTCTGTTAGTGCATTTTGTTCTACCATAGATTAGTGAACATCTGCCTTATCCGAAGGAATCTTCTTCATTTTCTTCAGAAGGTTTTAGATTTTTCAAGTGGCATGTTGTCCGTCTCTTCTTCAGAATCCATAGCTGCACATTGTCACCATCATTCTGTGTGGATGCTAAAACAACTAATAAATAAACATATTTGAAGGTCCCACATTGCATTTAACAGCTATATTGAATGTATGAATGAGGAAACAAAGAAACATGAAGTGCCAAAGAATCCAGCATGTAATCTCATATTCATCAGCGATACATACCGCCTTTTCACATTTTCCATTGTGTTTGTAAGGCTGCGACCACCTCTCTGGTCTAGCGGTCGGAGTTGCTGGCTACAGATCCAGATATCCCGGGTTCTATTCCCAGCACTACCAGATTTTTTGAGAAGTAGCGTGTGTGTGGAACGGGTTCCACTCAACCTCATGAGGATAATTGAGGAACTGTTTCAAGAAAATAGTGGCTCCGGTCTAGAAAACCGAGATTAATGGCTGTGGGGATTCGTTGCACTGACCACATGACACCCTATGTCTGCTAAAGTCGGCACTAACTTGGCCGACAAGTGGCGGTTGTTTGGTCTGTATAGTTCACTTGCTGACTATGGGCCACAGAGTTTTTTTGTTTTTGTAAGACTGCTTCATATGGATGTGAACAAAGAGTATTATAGATGATTATTAATGGTCAGCTGTTTGACCCTGTGACCTAAAAAATACTGCTGAAAACTTCCATAATAGAATATTTTGCTTTTTTTTGGTTAAGCACTTATTAATGATGAGAAAATGGCTCAGTAATAGAAAGAAATGGGATGCTTAGTCACTTGACAAGTTACTTAGGTGTTGATGTATTGGACATTTGTCCATAAGAAGTTAAATTCAATAAAGTTAATGGCTTCCGTGCTATATTTTCAGCTATATCCTCAAGGAGTGTGGTTCCTCTTTTTTAAAGGACGCTTAGAGTTTATGAAGGCCAACATTGATGAAGCAATAAATTGGTACATGAAATCATGGAAATCTCAGGAAATATGGCCACAGTATCATCATCTTTGTTTTTGGGAGCTCATGTGGACAAACAGGTATGGGAATATTATTGGGATGAAATCCAACTAAGAGAAGCAAGAAGTTCAGAACTCTTCTTGAAATTGTAAACAAGCATTAAAAGTACTTGCCATCAGTGTATTGCATTTTATGGGTCTGCAAGATTAACCTATGATATGTACATTATTTTAGAACAGTTTCATAATAAAAAAGCCTGAGAAGTGTAAGAAGAGAAATATATGAAGGGGGACCCAAAAATAACCGGAAACGACCTGTTGCACGCGCATGCTTTGTAGTTATGAGTTGTGCTGCTAGGTGGTGTTAGCTGGGGGTCTCCCGCGACTGTTAGTGAGCTGGCGTCAGTCTGAGTTAAGTGGTTTGTCTGTGGTGCTCTGTTGTGTGCGTTCCTGTTTCAACCCTTTGGCGATTAGTGAGATGGCCGACCAGAAGGAACAAAGAGTGTGCATGAAATTTTGCTTTCTGTTAGGGAAAACTGCACTTCACTCTTCAAGTCGCGGCAAACATTCACGCGGTTTTCTCTTTGGTCATCTCCGAGCAAGCGAGGAACAAATTTTGCAGACACCCGTCTCATGTGCAAACCTTCGGTTAAAATTCGCTGGACCGTGCTCCATGAGATGTTCATTTCCTCAGAAAGTTGGTCAATGGTCTTTCGATGATCTTCAAAAATTTCACGCACACTCTTTGTTCCTTCTGGTCGGCCATCTCACTAATCGCCAAAGGGTTGAAACAGAAACGCACACAACAGAGCACCACAGACAAACCACTTAACTCAGACTGACGCCAGCTCACTAACAGTCGTGGGAGACCCCCAGCTAACACCACCTAGCAGCACAACTCGTAACTACAAAGCATGCGCGCGCAACAGGTCATTTCCAGTTATTTTTGGGTCCCCCCTCGTATAGAGTGTCCGGATGAAAGGTATCCAAAATTCAGTTATTCAGTATTGAGGGAGTGGGTTTCCCCATGCACCGCGACTGGTAGTCTATTGTACGTCCCCCATTTAATTTCTACTGTCTCCATCCCCTACCGGTACTGGTGCTCGCTATCAGCCCCTTTCTGCCAGCGAGGTTTCTACCCTCTACTTGGCAGTGGTATCTAATAGTTAGTCCCTTTCTGTCAGCGAGGTCGTTCCTCCTCTGGCAGTGGTACCTAATACATCCCCATCTACCGGAGGCATTGGAAACTACTTGGGCGGGAAACTTTTGGCCTAATTTAGCTCAGAGGTCTCCTAGAGACATGAGGTTCTTTTACATGCTGTAAATCTACGACACGGGACCCATGACTTAAAGTCCCTAAGGTATCCAAAATAAAAGGATGTATATCTCAGAAACTAATTGTTATATGTGTATCTGGTTTATGTCATTGGAAAGGAAAACTCTGAAAGTTTTTTTTCCATGCCTGGCTTAGACGAATATGCTGCCACATTTTTGCCACCATGTTAGGAATCACCTGGACAGAGAGATGGCTGGGAGATAGATCCGCAGAGGTGGACCAATTGCTTGGCGTCCTAGGTCGCCGGNATTTTAACTATTTGTAATTATTTTAATTAACTGGAACGTGGCTATCTTGGACAAAGTGAAGTTTTGTGTGTTGGTGATTTCTTTTTCTACTATAAATGCCTCTGATGATGGCTCCGTGGTGAGCCGAAACATGTAAGGCAGGTGCTGACGAGGTGGAAAACTTAAAAAAGTGTCACATTTGACGGAAGGAACTTGATTGTTAATTGGTTAGTGTGACGGACCAGAATGAAAGACCTTAAAAAAACTTTGATAGTTTCCTGTTGTAATGGTGTACCCATTAATGTGTATAATAAATTATTTCTGAGATATAATGATTTTATTTTGGATACCTTTCATCCGGACATTCTGTATATCATTAATAAAAAATAGTATCCTGTGACAGTAACTCAGGCATTCTTTCTCTCTGTATGTAAATTATAATATGGCATATTAGGTACCTACCACTCAGTGCTGTATCCCTGGGTGAGCCTTGGTCTCCTCTACAGCCAGTCTCCACAACCAATGCATGTTGCCATAGGAATGGACCCATGCATGATGACATGAGGCTGGTTGTTAGGTTTCTCAACAAAATTCTTTTTACTGGATGACATTGTTAGCCTCATGGCGAACCCCCAACCTGGAGGACCATGGTATCTCTTAGTCTGGACTCTACCCATTGTCCTTTCCGGCATGGGAGACCTTACTTGTAGTTAAACTGCCACCAGCATAGCACTCCAGGTCACAGAGTCACGCAAGACCCGCCACCATGACAAGGTGGAGACACCTTTGGGAGGAATGACATATAAGTAACAAGGACTATAAATGAGCGCTTGGCTTTATTTATGTATTTGGAGTCCTGATATCTTCAGTGATGTATTTCACATTTATTTTCTCAACACAACAGTGTCAGAACAAACTTTTAAAGTGTAAGCATTCTTTGATATATCATGGAGTGCAACTTAAGACAGGACTTGAATTTGTGCTAGTGTTCCCACTTCAGAAGTTTATATTGTAGCTGTATAGGTACTGTTAATAGGAAGTTAAAATAGTATCTTGATGAATTTGATTTGTTTCATTCTGGTCTGTCACACTAACAATATTAAAAAATCTTCACCAGTCACACTGGATGGAACTGTTTAACTATTTATAGTATCATGATGGGTTGTCTTCCATTGACATGCTGTTGGTACCAAGTTACACAAATACTGAGCAATTAATTTGCCCAATATTAATGTCTGACTCAAAAAGGGGGAGCAATTACACATAAATAGCTTGTGGGTAGGATTCTGAAATATGAACCATAGGGGTTCTGTTTGAACCCCCCAGGAATAAATGTGATTAATACTGTTACCTGACTTTATGTAATCTCTTTGGTTTTGCAGTGTGAAGCAAGATTGGCGAGAGGCAAGCACATATGCTGATCGGCTTTTGAATGAGAGTCGTTGGTCCCGGACCATCTACAGTTATCAGAAAGCGGCTTTGCTTTGTATGCTTGGAGGTGATCTCACATTAGATGAGAAGGCTGAAATTGAAAGCCTCATGAGGTGGAGCTACATTTCCCTCTCTGCATGCCTAATAACTGACAAGTCTAAATATCAGTGTAACAGAAATGTCAGTGAATGACAGAAATGGCCAAGCATCAGAAAACTGGCTTAAAAGGATCCTGTCACATGCTTTACTTTTGTTACTTCTGTAATTAGACAATGTTATATATATTTTTACTTATGTAATACAGATTAAAAACAGGCAAAGTAATGAACTAACATTTTTAAATGTTAAACTTTGTGTTTAGGTTGAGTTTAAAGTTAGAGAGAAGTATCCCTTATTATCTGAAAACCTGTAAAGACTCATTTTAATTGACTGTGTTCTCATGTGTTCTAATATAGGTTGTGTTCTGATTTATTGATGACATATAATTATGGTCCATAAGGGGCAGTTTGGATTATAGTTTCATGAGAGCCCAGATTTTACTCATGAAAAAAAATTGCAATGTGGTCACAGATTTTTAGAATATGTAATACAGAAACTTTGAAAAAAATTCAGACATTGTATGAAGTTTGTTGCCATTATTGATAAGCACAACTGAAGAACAAAATTCATCAAAGAGTTCATAACAAAAATGTTTCAGACAAAATTTATAGACTTAATAGCAAATATTTATTCTGCCTATGTTTTCTTTGTTTGATGAATCATTTTCAAGGAATTTGCCATCAGCGTAAAATTCACTTTCAGAAGCCCTCTAAATGGCAGTAATATCCAGTTTGTTTTGTAGTAAGAATACAATTTCATGTACCCTTTTTTTTTTTCTTGTAGTGGGGTGGGGTGAGACTGATTTCATTTGCTATGTTGGCCACTGATTGACTTATTGAACCAGCACCGGAAGGTAGATGATGAATGTGGACCAGTTGGTGGAATGAGAATTGGCAGGGGAAACCGAAGTACTCAGAGAAAACCTACCCCAATGCCACTGTGTCCACATGACCCACATGATCTAACCTTGGCTTGAACTCAGGCCACCGCAATGGGAAGCTGGCAACTGACCACCTGAGCTGTGGCATAGCCTATTTCATGTACTTAATAGGTAAGAAAAAGTGAAATACAGGGGAACCCCACTTGCAGGTTTCCCCTCATTGTTTCATTGTTCAATTTTAGTGACCCCAAGTCAGTAATCTCGGCGTTAGATTTCCTCACGTTAGTGGTCAAATCCACTGCTCCCCTCCAAGAAGCTCTCTGGTTTTAGTCTGCAAGTGAACTATACCAACCAAGTGACTGCCACTTGTCGGCGAAGTTAGTGCCAACTTTAGCGGATAGAGGGTGTTGCGTGGTCAGCACAAGAAATCCCCGCGGCCGTTAATTTCAGGTTTCTAGACCGGAGCTGCTAGTTCCTTGAAATAGCTCCTCGATTATCCTCACAAGGCTGAGTGGACCCCGTTCCAGATCCACTACTCAGAAAATCTGGTAGTGCCGGGAATCAAACCCAGACCTCTGGATCTTTAGCCAGGAACTCTGACCACTAGACCACAGACCAAAGAATACATAAATGGGATTTTCATTGTACATAGTTCATAACTCATTTAAACCAGAATTTGAGTTATAAAATTTGAGTTTCTACACATTTATGTTACCCAAAATGTTTAAATGGTATATTAATGACTTGCACAGAAAAGCAGGGCAGCTTGTAAATTCCTAGTGCCTATAAGGTACATGAAGGGAAACAGGAAATAGAAACAGATGGACCCAAACTTCTGCTAAATGCTCTCAGGCTTGTCATCAGTAGAGATGATAGAATACCAAACTACTGAGGCATGTTCCAACTTGGACCTGACT
Source organism: Cryptotermes secundus (assembly GCF_002891405.2). Taxonomy (NCBI): domain Eukaryota; kingdom Metazoa; phylum Arthropoda; class Insecta; order Blattodea; family Kalotermitidae; genus Cryptotermes; species Cryptotermes secundus. The sequence continues at coordinate 1,001,164 of NW_019718271.1, read as the reverse complement.
AATGTAATATAATTAAATTAAATTCATGTTGATATATGTGAAAACTTAACAGATAGAGGCCGATTATAAAGTTAGCACGAGTAAATAGAAATACACAAAAATTATTAAAGAACAGAATACAAAATATGACAGTCTATAGAAGGGCAATAGATTAATAATAATTCCAAGAAAAATTAAACTTAGCATTATCAGGCAAGAAAAATAAAATAAGCATATTTCCAATGGTTTTACCATTATGTGTCGAGTAAGGATAGTACACGTACATACACATTAACAACAATAACTCAGTTAATTTTTACTTAATAATAATAATAATGATAATAATAATTCAATTCTTTATTATTTATGTGTTCAGTCAACAGGCGCAAGGCCAATTACAGACAGAGTAGATACAAGTAATTTACATTATGGACAAACACAACATAAAGTCAAAGACAAATTACAGGCAAGCAGTGGAGGAAAAACACATTAATGCAGACAAGTAAACAAACAAATAATAATAACAACAATAATATAATTCAGTTCCTTCATTTAAGTGTTTGCCAGCAGTGAGTGGCCTATAACAGGTAAGCACTGGAAGTAAAGATAAAGAAAGCTGGACTGAAACTAAAACTAAAACCAGAACTGAAACTAGGACAAGGTAAAATTTGGTGCTAGGCAATAACCTAATACAGGTAACATCTTAATGATGTAACTCCATAGGATTAAGAAAAGGAAACTGTATCCTCAGGGGAGATTTTGTGTTTATTGAAAACATCCAGAGATT
>NW_019718271.1:885852-998458 GCF_002891405.2 Cryptotermes secundus | reverse complement strand
CTTATTTGTTGTTTACAACAAAGATAAATTCAAATTAAATTCTGATGTCTATAACATGAATACTAGACAAAAATATAACTTCCACCTACCCTCATCAACTTTATCAGTATATCAAAAAGGAGTCTACTTTACTGGCATAAAAGTGTTCAACAATCTGCCACAAAGTATTAAAAACTTGGGCAATGATACTAAAAAGTTTAAATCAGAGTTAAAGAATTATCTACATGCTCATTCCTTCTACTCTTTAGATGAATACTTCAATGTAAATAGAGAATGATGTAAAATTAAGTTATATTAATTTTTAAGCTAAAATTGCCTGTACTTATGTACGTAACCTTTTGACTTGTTCTGTATCCAAAGGTACTAACCTACTTAGGATTTATAGAATGTAAATAAATTCAATTCAATAATGTAGAAGCAAAATGTCTCTTTAATTTGTGATCATTTTCATTATAAAAGAATTATAAAATAAAAATGTAAGTTTCAAATGTACTCTATATGAAGTAGGCTGTGTCATAGTTCAAGCGGTTAGTCACCGGCTTCCCACCGCGGTGGCCTGGGTTCAAACCTGGGTCTGGTTAAGTGGGATTTGTGGTGGGAAAAGTGGCGCTGGGGCAGGTTTTCTCCAAGTACTTCAGTTTCCCCTGCCGATCTTCATTCCACCAAATTCTCCATCATCACAATCACCCAGGGCAGGTACAATAGAACAATCAGTGGCAGACTTGCTGAGAGGTCCCAGCTGGACTCCACCCCCCACTATGCGAATTAAAAAAATCCTTAACATGAAGTATGTTTATTGTGAACAGTTCTGAGTTTAGTACTGTGAACTTAAATGTTAAAATATTTTGTTAACTGAAAATTATGCTGATAGGTCTGTCATGTATAACCTTTCTTAATTTCATATTTTCATCGGTTAATATTTGAAACAGTTTTTAGTTTGAGTGGGATAATTGATGCATGGTTTAAAGTTATGAATGTCAGTCGAATGCCCTGATTTAATCTGTAAACTTCTCATGCAGAGATGCCCCACAGTGGAAGCAGAGGATTGCAGGGAAGTCCTTACCAATGGAGAAGTTTGCAGTGAAGAAGGCTGAGCGTTTCTTTGCTCAGAAGAAAATGTTGGTTCTACCAGCCCTGGAGCTCATGTATGTGTGGAATTTATTTAAAGTATTGGGCAAGAAGTGTGAACTGATACAGAATGTGTACAAGATGACCGAGAAGACATTAGCTATGCTTGATGCTCAGAAAAGTAAGATTCCACATAATAGCTTTCTGCTTTGTGATCTGAGAGATGTACTGTCTAGTTAATGCTCTGTTTGTTAGTAGAAGAACTTGTTATACTCTAAACAATATGGTCATATAGGTCCTCATGTTGTGCAGTTTAAGGAGAGCACAATATTTTGGAGGAACAAGCTCAGCTTCCTGTTTGCTGCTGATATCTTGTTTGGTTTGCCTTTTGACCCTGGAGGTGGAGACAGGTCCTCCAAAAATTTCAGGCTGTCTCTAAACTACATTGCATTACAACCCAGAAGAATGTGTTCTTCACATTCACTGCTATGAGAACTATAAGAAAAGAAGTCATAACCCAGATTTAATATAGGTTATCAATATATGCCCACAGAGAATACTACTGATATTCCTCACCGAGCATTTAACCTATGCTTAGCAGTTCCTCTGCTAAGTCACTCCCCCTTAATTCCACTGATTGGGTAATTTTGAGAACTGGGGTTTACACAATTTCTGAATCTCCAATCAGCTAGCTGCAATTTGGGGCTTTGAACCTTAAAGTCCTAACGTTGTTTTTGACAGTGCACTGACAGATAACCTGCTTGGCGTGGGTTTCAAAACCGCCTACTTTTAAGTTACGACATGCAGGACCTGTCAGTGATTGAATTCTCAAAGTTTGCCGCCATGCTACTTACAAACAGAATTTCTCAGAAAAAGCCACAGGGGGTGTTTCCTATGTAACATCAAGATTTGGAATAAGTCCATTCCTGGAAACAAGAATGTGACTATGTCCCACTTGGCTTTGGTATTACTTGTTACCTGCACTTAATTTTTATTACTGATTATTCTAATTATACCTAAATTGGTGAGAGACAGTGGAGCGGTTACAGTTGGATTATTTAGAAGTTTCTTGAACTACACATAATTATAGCAGTTGATAGTAACTTTGAAGTTAAATAAGTTTATGTACTGAATAAAATGTCTTCAAGATCCTTGTGACTTAAAAATACAGAAGAACATTTACATTCTAGGGGGACACGGTAGCGTAGTTGGTTGAGGGGCTATGCTACAAGCCGGAAGGTCATGGGTTCAAGTCCCGATGAGGTCGTTGGATTCTTTTCAATTGACCAAATCTTTCCAGCCGCACTATGGCCCTGGGGTTGACTCAGCCTCTAACAGAAATGACTACCAGGAGTTAAATAATTTTCCTGGGGAGTAAAGCCCAGCCAGCAAGTAAGGCTGACAACCTTACCGCCATCTTTGAGCCAATTGTCTAGATAATGTGGGACCCTCAACGTCTCACAACCCTATGGGCCTTCATGGCCTGCTACAGGGATAGCTTTACTTTTTTTACTTTACATGTAGATTAAAAAGGGTGCTGACGATGTTGGATGACACACAGAATTACTGGGTTTTTGGACTTTTTCCGTCATCCGGAATTCTAGGTAATAGAGGACTCGATCTGTTTCCATCTTCAGGTGAAAAAGGAAGACACCTACTCAGTTGGGCCCCTTAGAAAGAGCTAATCTCAATCACTGGTCCAGTGAGTCCAACTGAGTAGGTGTCTTCTTTTCTCACTTGAAAACGGAAACAGATCCAGTTTCCGAAACGTTGTGTCCTCTATTACCTAGAATTCCGGACAATGGAAAAAGTCCAAAAACCAAGTAATTCTGTGTGACAGAAAATCATATTGGCTCATTTGTATGTGTTAAGTGAGAGGTGCCTGTCAATGAGTATTTGATAAATCCTTCTTATGCCTAATATTTGTTTTTAAAACAGAACTCCTAATTTCTTATCCATTTCTCTCAAGTACAGCATATTTTTTGTCTGTTTGAAAAGTACCAGTACTGTTGATATTGTGTTTACAAAAGAAATAGAAGTGAAATGTCGCAGAGTCAGGTCTCACTGAAGTTACTTGAGAAATACTTATTATGTTGTAAACAAAATGTTGTTAAAATGATTTTCTTTGTTCATGGTTTGTTAAATTTAAGTCTTTGTATTTACATACTGAATTGAGGGTTTAATTTCATCCCCTGAGAAGTAGTACATTTAAGAAATTTTTTGTTGCTTTTTAGTATGAATTTCATCCCATGTAAATCTGTCATATTGTAAAATGCAAGTTAGGTGAAATTTCACTAAATTTTTGTCTGCAGGGCGTCAGGAGTTCGATGCAGATAACCGAGCCCTGGTGCTGTTGTTGAAAGGAGCAAGTCTGCGGCAGATGCAGAGTCCACTGCAAGCAGAGGAATGTCTGAATAGTGTACTTTTGCTAGAAAAGAAGCTAAGAGAGGACCTTTACTTAATACCATATGCATTGGTAGAGCTTGCACTGCTATTCAGAGAGCAGGGGAACCTCACTAAAGCATCTCAGCTACTAGAGGATGCAAAGTAAGGAGTTCATATTTCTTCAGAAAGCATTGCAAATTTGTTTACTGGTAATGATGTTATCTCCAATATATATATTTGTAGTGTTTCAATTAAAATGTTGTGACATGTTGGGTGTTTGTAACGTGACAAATAACTTCAAGCCATCTTGGATCTAGCGAATTTATTGCACATTTGCTCTTACACATACACAATTCACAATTTCACAATTACTTCTCCTGCTGTAGTCACTGCCATTCACTCGATACAACTCAACTCACAGCGGCTGGACTTCAACTCATACTGAATACTAGTAACTGGCTCTCTCTGACGAATACTCCTCATTATGTAGCTTCCGCACTAACAACACAGAAAACAGTTACGTGATAGCTACTGCTGTTGCATAACATCGTGTTTACCGATTGCCTAGCAACAGTCACTTCACAGATTCGCCTGTTGTGTGATGTCACATCCTAGTGGGGAGGGATGTTTACCGAGCATTGCATAATGATGGGAGGAGTGGGGGTGTGTGATGTCACTTGTGGAAATGCAGAGTTCATGTGACCCCTACTACCTGTTGCGCCATCCACGTTACAATATTCATACTTTCTCCTAACAAGAATACTTGGGCCCAGTAAGAGAGAAGGCTGCAGAAAATTGAATAACAAGAATTTTAATAAATTATACTCTTCATGAAATATTATTGGGGTGTTTAAAGCAAGGAGGATCAGTTTGGCAGGGCATGTAGCATACATGAGAAATGAGAACTTCATTAAAAATTTAGTGTAAATCTCAAAAAGAAGAGGTAACTTGAGAGACCTTGGTATAAATGGGAGGACATAATAAATTCCATCTTAAAGAAACAGCATGTGACAGAGTGGATTAGAATCATCTGGCTCAGGACAGGGATAAGTGGTAGGCTGTTGTAACCGTTGTAATGATTTTTCATGTTTCATGAAAGGGAGAATATCTTGACTAGCTGAGCAACAGTTAGCAGACTTAGTAGCCTGACCTTGTTCCATGGAATGAGTTATATCCCATACCTTTCTTTGGCATAGTCTAGATATTGTAACGCCAGTCACAGTAGACGAGCGGTCTAAGGCGTGCACTGTCTTCGCTCGCTCGGAAGCTGGGATCGCGTGGGTTCGAATCCCACTCAGGGCATGGATGTTTGTGTGCATTTTTCTGTGTTTGTCTACAGGTAGAGGTCTTGCGACGAGCTGATCACTCGCCGAAGCAGTCCTACTGTATTTGTAAGAGCTAGTAAACTGAAGTGAAATGGAGAGTTTCATGGAGGTAGGCCTAGGCCCAAATTGGGGCTGTAGCACCACAGGAAGAAAAAAAATATATTGTAACAGCTATTGATTTATGGAGAACTTAACTGTCCCACTGTCCGTAATAATGTATGCTCCTGAAACCAGTTCTCTGCTCACTCATTACTTTACGGCAATACCATTGCCCGGTCACTGAATTCACCTGTTCTCTCCTCTCAGTTTCTCTGAACTGAAAACTGTTTCATGAACTAACGTGCTGACTCACTGACTGACTGTGCTGATTAGTTGAGCACTCACTACTCATTCTTCTGCCCTTCACTGCACTGAACTTAACTCGACTTATATTAGAGCTTGACAGATACTTGTGTAGGTATGTCACCCGTGGGGAAATTTCTAATGCTGGGGCAGGTTTCCTCCAAGTACTTTGGTTTCCCCTGCCAATCTTTATTCCATCAGTTGCCCCCACAGTCACCATTATCTGTCATCTGGGGCTGGTACAATAGGCCAGTAGTGGACTCAGTCTCACTCCACTAAGAATATATTGTGCAGGCCAGGTGATGCAATCCATCTGCCCTCAAGCCCTGCAGTCATGTAATGGCAGACAGAATAGTTGTAATATCGTAAGGAAGTTGTTTTGTGCATTGAGTGTAGTGTTTCAGTAAGGAGGTGTCCATAATTTTAATAATAATTCTGCTTATATTTACAGCTTGTGAACTGTGTAGCTCTTTTACTGGTGCACTAGTGTAAAGCACATTGAAATTTTAGCAGAGATTTGGTGAGCACGAAGCCTGTAGAGAAAACAATTTATGTACTATTGCAGCAGTTTTTACCCAGAACCACAATAAAAAAAAATACTAACATAACTAAAGCAGTTTGTAATCCACTTTAATACTGATTATGTGTATTTTGTGATATACATGTGTACTTACTGCAATGTGGATGATTCAGGCATAGCTTTTACTGCTATGCTTTTAGGTGTTTCCCATTATATCTGTATCAGTGATTTTTATATGATTATGTCCCATTTGTGTTATGTTAGTCAAGGTTCTGAGGCTAACAGTCTCACAAAATTAAGGAAAAAGCCTTGCTTTTTTTGCTCATAATCACACACTGCCTGTTTCCACCAGTACATGTGTACAGACTACATCACCACAAGGACATTCATCATATCATACTATGTTACACTTCAGCCCTTGCTCTCAGATACACATACTTTCCACTGTCTCAGTTATTTCGATGAGGACGTATTATTATTTATTATTATTAGAGGGGGTGGGTTTCCCCATGCACTTAGACTAGTTATTGGTCCATTGTGCGTCCCCCTTTAATTTCTACTGTCGCCATACCCTACCGGTACTGGTGTGTACTATCAGCCCCGTTCAGCCAATGAGGTCGGTCCTCGGTACCTGATATTTCCCCTATCTACTGGAGGCATTGGAAACTACTTGGGCGGGAAACTTGTTGCCTAATTTTGCTCAGAGGTCTCCTAGAGACATGAGGATCTTTTATGTGCTGTAAATCTACGACATGGGACCCACAGCTTAAAGTCCCTCCCGGAGGACTTGTTCCCTGAATTTCTCCACCCTTAAAAATTCCACGACCTCCGCTGAGTTTGAACCCACATACCTTGAGTCATGAGGTGGGAACGTTACCCCTAGACTACGGAGGCCGCTTGACGAGGACGTATACTACGTCTTATCATCACTCGGCCTCTACTTCAGACCTGCTGTATTACACTTAACACATCCTTACATCCTTGGGAACTCACCAAAGTACTGAAAGACAACTCCAACATTATATTAATCTGCAACATAGAATTATAAATTGGCTTGGACTAACTGGAAGTGTGCACTGAGAAGGGAAATAAAAGTCCTCAAAAGCTTGGAAGTTATGCAACAAGAAATGAGCTATAAACTTCATAAATACCCAGTGAATTTGCAGCAGTTAATGTGTATCATGTGGCAGGCACTATCTATTAATACATATACTCATTTATTGTCGATTAGTTATGGTCTCACATGCAACACTATCTTCAATAAAATTTATTAACTTTGAAAGTTTGGAAGTCCGTCACTACATGTTTTGACCAATATGGTCATCATCTGGTGTTAAAAGTTTTGCTGAGGAAACTGCTGTCTTTTGTTGTTGCTTATGTTAAATATATAGGTCCTCTCGATGTGTTTGGGTTGGTGGGTTGTGTTCTTTCTTGTTGTGTTTTGTGCTGTGTCTCTTGTTCTGGAATGCACGTTGCTGAATGCACAAGTTCCGTAGGGTACAAGTAATGTGATCTTCACTTTTTGAGACATGGCCTTTCTAAAAGGGATGTTTAGAACAAATCTTTATATATACTGTATCCCCTGCCTTTTCATTCCGTCTCTCAGTGTGTTAAGATCAGAAGAGTTTATGATTCGAGTAGTAAATCAGGTTTTCAAATTAATATTCACCTTTTGTGGGGCCATGCGGTAGTGTAGTTGGTTGAGGCACTATGCTACAAGCCGGAAGGTCATGGGTTCAAGTCCCAGTGAGGTCATTCGATTTTTTTCAATTTACCTAATCCTTCCAGCTGCAATGGCCCTGGGGTTGACTCAGCCTCTAACAGAAATGAGTACCAGGAATTAATTAAATAATTTTCCTGGGTTGTAAAGGGTGGCTGGCGTGTAAGGCTGACAACCTTACCGCCATCTTTGAGCTGATTGTCTAGATAATGTGGGACCCTCAACGTCTCACAACCCTATGGGCCTTCACGGCCTGGTACAGGGATAGCTTTACTTTTTTTTGCCCCTCAGGCAGATTAGAAGTGCATTGGAATCTGATTGTCAGTGGCAATTAATCAAGAAACTAGAAGGGCAGAAATTGCTTAAGAGATCTAGGCATATATAAGTGGTCAGTATTAAAATGAGTCCTAAAGAAGCAGAATGTGAAGGCTTGGACTGGATTCAGTTGGCATAGAAATTAATCTAGTGATGGGCGTTTGCAAATGTGATAAAGAACCTGTGGTTATCATAAAGCAGAATTATCTGACCAACTGAATATCTTCTGCCGACTTCTCTAGAATACCCTGCCTCATATAGTAAAGGTAAAGTTGTCCCTGTGCTTAACTAATTAAGCAGTATTCCATGAAGGCGTATGGGGACGTGGATGTATAGATCCATATTTTTCTTCACCTCAGCACTAGTTGGAGGTGAATGATCAGCTTCACTCCCCGGCTGCTTTATCCTTGGGGAAAGAGCCCCAGGTACCCATTGGATAGGAGGTTGGGTGGACCTCGACAATGTGGAGAAGAGAAAATTCTTGACTCTACCAGGACTCGAACTCCAGCCCCTCAGTCATCCAGCTTGTAGCCAGTCGCTATACCAGTTATGCTATCCCTGCTGCTGCCTCTTGTAATTAGATTGCAGAGGAACAAAATAAGATATGTTCCCATAAAAAAAAATATATTTTTGAAACTTTTGCAAATGTATTGTGATGGAACATGTCCAACGCTAGCTGCTTCACTAGAAGCAGCCAGTTTTTCAATAACAGTATGCCATAACTCCATGTGCTGTTTGAGTGTGTTTCCATATGCATGTGTTTGTATGTTTGTATTCATATGAAACAGTTCTTGATCCACTTCGTGAACTTATAGAATCTTGCTGATTAGTTTCTTCTGAGGCCAGAACATGTTGAAATTGCCAGGTGTGAGGTTAGGAATATATCGATTTTTGTGCATGACTTCCTATCTTCCTATCCAGACCCTTTCTATATATGTGTCTGATGGGAGGGGAAGAGTTTTTAAGTTCTGGCATTCAGTAAGGCGACTCTCTTGATGATGATGGCTGTAATTTTTGAATATCGAGCCTAACAACTTCGGTATGTTTCTGTCCTTCTGCTGTACATCACAGATTCCCAGTTTCATAATTGTTTTTATATAGGTTAATTAAGGAATTACAAAAACATTTTGAGAATCTGTGAAGCATTACGAGGTTCTGTCGAATAGTTCCTGCACTTGGTCTAAAAAGAAATACCGGCTTAACTTACTCAATTTTGGCTGTCATCGCTTTCAAAATAGTCTCCTTGGGATTGTATACAGCAATCCCATCATTTCTTCCGCACTTCAAAGCACCGTGGAAGTCATTTTCCTTAATGCTCCTGAGTACCACTTGCGATTCCCGTTGGATGTCAGACACTGTTCCAAAACATTGTCCCTTCAGGTTCATTTTCAATTTAGGAAACAAAGCGAAATCACAGGGGGCTAAATCCGGTGAGTAGGGAGGATGGGGAATGATAACCATGTTGTTGTTAGTCATAAATTTTGAGGTTTTCAGAGATGTGTGGGTGAGCGTCTTGTCATGACAAAGGAGGCAATTGTAGTTGCACCAAAGTTCTGGTATTTTTCTCTCAAGCATCTCAAAACTTCACAGTAAAAGTAAGAGCTGACTGTAGTATTAGGAAGAGCAAATTCATGGTAAACAATCCTCCTATTATCGAAAAAACAATGAACATGCTCTTTGTTGAACTCCAGACCTGCTGCACCTTTTTTGCTCTTGGTGATTGTGGGCTCTTCCATTGTGATGATTGTTGCTTTGTTTCTGGATCATAACTGTAAGAGTAAATCCAACTTTTTTCACCTGTTATGATCCTAGAGATAAAAGTTGGGTCCTCAACCTTCTCTCATAGCTCAAGACACACGTTCTCATACCGTTGCTTTTGATCATTTGTCAAGAATCAGGGAACATACTTTGCAGTACTGTGGTGCATGTTCAGATTTTCTAAGGGCTCCTATCACACTACATAGTGAGCCAATGGTGTCTGCAAGCTCAAGGATTGTTCAGCAGTGGTCTTCATGGATGAGTTCTCAAATTTTTTCAACATTTTCTGTCATTTTGTTGGTGGTTGGTTGCCCTGAATGTTCATCATCTTCACCTGACACTCGACCAGCCTTGAAACATGAATGTCATTCAAAAACTGCTGTATCCAAAACCCCATGAAGCATTTCAGGGGTTTTAGTAGTGGATTTACTGAGCTTCACACAAAATTTGATGCAGACACATTGCTCGATTTTGCCATCTGTCGCAGACAAAACAAAATATGAAGTCAGAAAGGCACTCGTTTAAAAACGATGCACGTACACAGTGTGGTGTCATGTGGCAGACTGATGTAATAGGCTTGTGGAAGTGTGACCTTGGCATCCTCTGTCATCTTCTTTCACCAAGGCAGGTACAACACTAACAGTGCCAAAACTTTCCGACAGGACCTTGTATATTATTCTGATTACCTGTCACGTATTGAACTGTGCCATTTATCACATTTTATCAGTTGTGCATTATATGTGATAATATAACTTTTATTATTTTCATATTTGCAGAAAAAATTATACTGGATATTCACTGGAATCAAGGCTTCACTTTAAAATCCATTCATTTCAAACAGAACTGAATGAGGGAAAGAAATTGTCATCAGAAGACACTGCGGATGAATCTACTAGTCAGTAGGTTAAAAACAATCGAAATATTGTGACATGTGTTCAAGGTAAGTGTTTCTGAAATTCAAATTGGTACTGAGCTTCATCAGTTAAATTAGCATTAGCAGGTTTCTGTCCAGACAAAACATCAAGTCCTCCTGTTGAGGAAAATTTCCAGCTTTCTTCAGGTGGTCAAGGTTGGTCTAGGACTGCAGACACTGGGAGTATACAGCATTCTTGTGAGTGTTGGCAAGTTTGCATTGGACAGACCAGCCATTCAATTGAGGCCAGGGATGGTGAACACCATTAGCCATGGTATCAGCTTGGAACATTTTCTTCAACAAAATCCAGAACACCAGTATCCTCTGTACCAAATCCGTTCTCATGGGCAGCATCATCAGGGAGGTAACTCAAATAGAGCTCCACATGAGTAACATGAAATGAGAACATGGTTTCTGCCCAGACAGGTCATGGAAACCTTGAATCTACACCCTAGAGAATACAGGAAGCCTTCTTCATAGAATTTCCTGTGAGGGGTACTCAAACCAGGCTGCTAGACGTGGTGTACATTGCCCTTTTCAGGGCCTGGACACTGCTCATGTTAGGCGTCCATCCTCTTTGCATGTCTTACACTCCTCTTTTTTAATTTACTCCCCCCCCACCTCTTCATTTTTCCCTCCTCCTCTGCCATGAGCCCATATTGGTGTTCCTGTTTATTTCCATCAACTGTACTGGTGAAATATGCCCATTAAGATCCTCTGTCTCTTTATTATATCTCCCCTGACTTCTGTCATCAAAGAATAGGTGAATGAGCATGGAAGTGAGGTCCCATCATGGAGCCTCCAGAATCACCAAATTTCATGTCCCTTGACTTCTTGTGGAGTTATATCCAAACTGTTTTGTATGGATGTACTGGGCAGGTGGCCAACTCAAACAGCAGATCACTTCAGCTGTAGTTGTTGACAGCATTAGTTCCAGAGGTGGGTGATAATTGGTTATTGGGCAGATATTTCTTGTGCCATGAAAGGATTGTATTGTATGTTTGAATTTACTTACAGAAAGTTTTTAAGTTAAACTTTCTTTTTTATTTACATAAAATTAGCAATCAGAATTACATTTGATTCATAAGCTAATTAGCTGTAGTATTCTTCGTGACGTGGAGAGGGCTTATCCAGAAATAAATCCTCGTTGACCCTCTCTCAGGTCAGCCGGCCAATTCCTTTTTAGTCTTCGTTCATTGTGTGGTTCCAGTAATGGTTGAATTAGTACGTTCTCATGTCCTTCTATTTTGTTGAGGTATCTTGTGCTTTTCCCTTTTATGACTTCCTTTACTAGTGGCACTTTCAGGTCTTCATGCCATGGGGCATTACTAATCATATGTAGTATCTTTGACTGACATCTTTGGATTATGGAAATATTGGTTTTGCTAGCACATCCCCATATTTCCACTCCATACACCCAAATTGGTTTTATTATTGTTTTGTAAAGTAAGAATTTGTTGTCTAATTAGAGTTTGAAATACTTAGTTAAACTTTGTTTCATTAAATTACTTTTCTGATACGTATAATGATTATGAAAATACAGCTGGAGAGGTGAGAAATAATAAGTTACAGTTTGGACAGGTTGCTTCATGAACAGTAATTTTACATAACCAACACCCTGCACTTTAACTACACATTATATTTGTTTCTGTTCAGGAGGGGGTTGATGTTGCTGAATGGGCGTATACTCCAGTTGTATTCGGCTTTCTTCACCATCATAAATGCAACTTACATAGTACTTCTGAACTGAATGATTGGAATAATTAATATGGTTACAAACTGACCCAGTCAAGCAGGTGAATAATGTTAACTGGTAATCCATATGCCATGTAATAAACAAGCATATGGTATACATTGTAAAGAACTGAAAGAAATATGAGGGGGGACCCAAAAATAACCGGAAACGACCTGTTGCGTGCGCATGCTTTGTAGTTACGAGTTGTGCTGCTATGTGGTGTTAGCTGGGGGTCTCCCACGACTGTTAGTGAGCTGGCGNGAAGGTTTGCACATGAGACGGGTGTCTGCAAAATTTGTTCCTCGCTTGCTCGGAGATGACCAAAGAGAAAACCGCATGAATGTTTGCCGCGACTTGAAGAGTGAAGTGCAGTTTTCCCTAACAGAAAGCAAAATTTCACGCACACTCTTTGTTCCTTCTGGTCGGCCATCTCACTAATCGCCAAAGGGTTGAAACAGGAACGCACACAACAGTGCATCACAGACAAACCACTTAACTCAGACTTAATCCAGCTCACTAACAGTCGCGGGAGACCCCCAGCTAACACCACCTAGCAGCACAACTCGTAACTACAAAGCATGCGCGCGCAACAGGTCGTTTCCGCTTATTTTTGGGTCCCCCTTCGTAGGTGTCCAAACAGTAGAAATTCAAAAGAAGGATGAACTTTGAAGTGATCTGAAAACACACAATTGTCAACATTTTATCATATAGTAAAACAGGAAATGAAATAACATAAAGTTGTCCCTGTGTCTCAGTATGATGGGGTCTGCAGCAGTTACTTCTGTAATCTAAGAAAATGTCAGTGTGTGGACAGAAGTCTACCTCTATGAATAGTGAGTACAGTGGAGAGGTAAATACTTAGATTAGGGTCCACTATTGAAATTCAATTTATATGTTCTGAAGAGTATGTGACTTTTATTTTGAACAGTCCCTTGTTCTTGTTCTTGTTCCCTGTGAAACTGTCTTAACCCTTTCATTGTTATTGATGGAACACCTACATTGTGTTATGGAGAAAACTGTGTACCAGCTGCTGGTATTATAATTTTTGTTGTTATTCCATGAGTTTACACATCCAAGGAAAGGATTTTAATTCAGAAAGTATGGTAATATATTGTGACGTGTTGAGCTATGGATGACGCCCTCCCCCACCAGCGGTGATGCGCTGAGCGGAGCCGAAGTTAGCCAAGTCCCAGCATACTGGCCGCTATGCAACGCCAGTCAACAGCGGTGACGTAACATGGGATGCCGCAGTTGCTAAGTAGCAGTAAACAACTCCCAACAGTGTTGCTAGGCTATCGGCTACCACGGAGGCAGACAGCAGTGGTTGCGAGAGACGACGGTAATAAGAGTGGTAGCTGTTACGTGGCTCTTTTCTGTGTTGTCCGGAACAGGGCTAAATAAGGAGCAGCGAAGACTATTCAAGACAGTTCTCAATCTAGCCAGCAGAGAGTTACAAGTTAGCCAGCAGTGAGTCAGTCACCAGTTAATTGCAGTCCAGTATTTGTGATACTGCCAATGGCACTAAAGTTGAATCTGTAAACTCTAACTAAACTGTAAACTATAAACTATTTAGTTATGATTTTAAAATCCTTTAAAATTTAGAGAAAATTTCAAAGGATTTTAAAATCATAACTAAAGAGTTTATAGTGCTACTACAGGAAAATTTGACGTGTGCAATATAATCTACATACCAGACACATATCAACGAGGTAGATGTTGATAATACGAAGAAAATAAAAATGTGTTTTTAAATCTTAAAGTTTAGACTGGGTTTCAGTGTGGCAGCAACGTTAAGAGTATACACCTGATGATGGCCAATAGAGGCCGAAACATGTAGTGTAGAAGAGAACAAGATCAAAGACATATAATATATATTGTTTGCACTTGGGACGGAGTGTGTATCATTTATCGTGTAGAGTGCAACAGGATGCTGAGATATAATATTATTGCATCATAATTAGCAGTGTTTGCTTTCACATAAACCATCACGAGAGTATGATATATGTGTATATATATATATATAAAATTTGCACAACGTATCTAGTTGTGTGTCAGAGTGTGATGAACTTAAATTACTGCCACTGATTGGGTTTCATGATGTTGAAATAATCAACAGTCCAGTCTTTGTTTGAATCTGTATCACAAGGTGACATAGTCCTTTTTTTTTATTATTATTGCTAGTCCCTTGTACTGCGGCCACTTCTGGCCTATTGTACCAGCCCCAGATGATAGGTGAGGGTGATTGTGCAGCAATTGGTGGAATGAAGATTGGCAGGGGAAACCGAAGTACTCGAAGAAAACCTGCCCCAGCGCCACTTTGCCCACCACAAATCCCACTTGACCAGACCTGGGATCGAACCCGGGCTGCTGCAGTGGGAAGCCAGCAACTAACTGCTTGAGCTGTGGCATGGCCATGACATAGTGTTGCAATCCAGAAGACCACAATCTTAGCTTATGTGCCTGTCATTTGGACATTATTCGTGAAAACTTTATACTCTGCTACAACAAAATATTATACAGTATAGGGCGACCATGAATATGATTTTATATGGGTATTACATTACTGCAAAAATTATAAACATTTTCATAATATGACAATACAATTTGCTTTGAATATTTTTCTGCATTTAACAAATAATTATATTTTATGCTGAAAATAATTAAATTAATTTAATTGTAGTATCTATTTGTAAAGTACTGCAGATACATGATACCACTCTTTTGTACGCCTGAACATTGAGAGATCAGATTCTGTTTATTCAAATTTGTATGGTAAAATTTATGAATGAAACCTTGTATGAAGATAGATGTGGGTACCTTGATTGCAGTTTTGAAACACTGATAACATATTGTCACATGTTGCCTATGCAGCGCGACAAATAACCTCACGTAGGTCTCGGATTTAGTAGAATTTATTGAACACTTACTCATACACACTCAAGTATAATTAGTGTCACTTCAACTGCATTCTGCAGCGGCTATCTTCCAACTGTCTCTGACCGTGGCTGGATCTCAACTGTCTTCAACTGCGACTACCTGAAGACTCGCTCAGTGAATGCATTCAACCCTTTTTATAGGCTGATTTCAGACTCAATAGAGAGCACCTTCCCCCAGGGTTCATTTTCACATGTTCTGTATTGGTTACCATGGAGCTGCATTATTCTGCTGTTTCAATAACTCATCGCCACGGTTCTTTCTAGGTAACGGTCTCTTGGTATTCGACTTGTCACTGTGGGAACTCGACAGTTTCCATTGTAGCCATTGCTCAGTGATGGACGACATATAACATGATACAATATATATATATATATTTGTGTGCACAGAATTATCAGTGTAAGGGTTCAGAAATGCCAAAACAACGTGAATAATTATATATAAGCATGGTTAAACGACTGTGATTTACAGTGTACATTTATTAAAACTGACACTTTCAAATAACCTTCCAATTCAAAGTTCATCAGCAGTTTGAATCTTTTACTGTTTGCACACCGCTGGGTGTTATAGAAAAATGATTTCAAGAAACAACTAAATGTAAGAGACTAATGTAGTAATCAAAATTATTGAAGTTTGTGAAAAGTATATAAAACGTGTACGTACTTTTATAAGAAGTACATACTCTCTGAACAAAAGTAACTATCAAAATGTAGATATTCCAGTGTCACTTCTTAATTTATTGATTATTGTGCCAGTTAGGAAAGAGTATTATATTTTTCTAAGCATGAATATATATTTCATAAGCTGCCACAAAGATATGGCTTTCTGGGACACTTGTCTTAAGTTTTATGGCCCTTGGGTCTTATGTGTCTCATTTTAAGCAGTATGTATAACAGGTATTATGATATAAGTTATGAGCAGGTGTTAAGAGATCAAAATGTTATTGTTATTGTTATTTTTTTATGGTATATTTTATCCTTTACAACCAAACCCTTTGGTGGTAAGTAGTGATTATAGGTGCTTGAGTGATCAGGATCTGTCTTTTATATTTAAATTCCACTAATCTCATGCAGACTTCGTCAGATTATAATTTGGTATTAACATGACCACCATTACAGAACATGTACACATGAATGCACATGTGGAGTTTGGGAAGCAAATAAACACATTTTAATTTAATGCAGCAGTTGTTTCATGCTGACAAAGATGTGTCCTTGTTTATACTAAGGTGACCAGCCATTTCAGACATTATGATCATAAGGTAAGTTAGATTTGGATTTAAACTAAAAAAATATAGTTCTTTGTTTGAAATTTGCTCTAACAAATGTACTTTACTATTTGTAGCAGGTTTTGTATACTGTTTCCCATTCCTATCTTGTCAGACTTTTGGTAACCTCGATAAGGGGACGAGTGATAAACATCATGAATGGATCTGCTGTAGAAATGAAATGCTCTCGATCTGTTTTACAATTTTGCAGTGTTTTTGTAATATTACCATTGGACACAGGCATCAGAAACAGTGATGTGACGAATTTCCAAGGTTTTTATTTCAGTTATGGACATATGTAGTGAATAATATTAATACCATAGGCCTATTTTGTGAATGGTACTAAAAATATATTCACAAGAATTTTGAAGTAAACCTGAATATTTTTAATTCATTTTAACTGGATAATCTTAGGGGTATAGGAATGTATGTGAAGTGTCTGTGTGTTTTCTTTCAATTTATGTGCAGCTGACTGTGAATTTTATTATGTGTTAGCAAAATAATTTGGACACCTACCTTCAATAGACAAATACTGTATGTAAAAGGAAATTGCATTTGTTTATAATTCTGAACTTTTTGAGTTTGAGTATGAGTATGAGGGGTGAGCCATAGAAACCGGTCCTTGCACTGTGACCTTCAATGATCTATTGTGCTTCCCCTTTGGATTAACCCTTTATTAATCCTACACTTTGAATGAAATGTAGGACTTTATGGGAGCATCATAAAAGTCACTTGGTTCCATGAAGAATTGACCCAGGTGGCGATATCTTGGGTAAGGTACGGCCTCACAATCACATAAGATGTGTGTGTGGCTGATTCATCTTCTTGTAGGCACCTTTCACAAGTTGGGTCATCTGTCAGTCCCAGTTTGAAAAGGAAATACAGTCCTAAATTAAACCCAGCATTTGTATAATTGTGTATGGAAAAGAAAATAGGGGATAAGCTGATATGCATAAGTAGTTATTATACTTCAGAAGATCAGTCAGGCCAACATTTCAGTCATTGCACTGTGACTGTCTCCAAAATGTTTTACATTTTTATTTTTCTGTTATATTTTCTGTACAGAGTTAAACAGAGTCATGTGCTATATGATACAGTGTTCGAATTGTTTGCTGATGAACATGAAGACAGTTTCACATTTTGCCTGAGGAATACTTAAAATCTCTTGCAAGGTTTTGGTGCACATATATGATAAATCAGAAAGTTTTTTAAATTTCTTAACAACTGTTGAAAAATGAAGTACATAATTTTCATATCTAAGCATGCATACTACTTTATAAAATCAGTGTGCCGTAATACTTGCCATGATGATGAATAAGTTCATATGAGGTCAAAGTTTATGAACTTTCTGATGCTATCATATTTATACATTGTTCAACAGTGTTTCAAGCATCCCAGCAGAAACAAATTAATACAAATTCATTTTAACCCCAGTTAATATAGCTATATATGAAAGGAGGAAATAACTCCAAAGTGAACACAGAGTTTCCAAATCTGTTTTTGTGGGTGCAAAATATTGCTCATGTCATACCTCAGAGTTATTTACCAAATATCCAGTAGCACTGCTTTTCTATTTTAATAGGTTCTTTACATATAATTTTCTGGCTCTGAAGAAATGGTTTTGATAATATCTGATAGTTTAATGAACTGTACATAAATAAGCCCTCTTAGGTCTAAAATGCATTCTGAACTGATTGTATGTAGTTAACAAATTGCAGTTTCATGTAACATGTGTCATACAAGTCCATATTTTGTTGATAAGTTTTAGTTTTAGCTTCCAGATACAAAATTGAAATCTGTAAAGGTGCTGAGAAGTCACAAGATGAAGCAGATGAAAGGAAAGATAAGAGCATAAAGATAATTTTAAACAGTGAAGTGTCATATGATGCCCATCTTTGGCACTATTCTGCACACAAAGCAGTACATATTTTACAAATTCATAATAAGAAAATATGAGACATTGAGCTACATAATCATATCTCCATCTCTTAGTGCGATATGTAAATTAGCTACTCCTAAGTCACAATACAAATTATTGTTTGATATTGTTAGTTTAATAAAATTGTAGTATTCAAATGGAACCCAAATTTGAGTATCACACTTTCTATATAAAGAATTCAAACAAATTAAGCTAAAGGATGAGACCTCGACAGCAGAGTATCGTTATTTTGTTGTCACCTAGTGGTCAGAGTTCTTGGCTACAGATGCAGAGGTCCAGGGTTCGATTCCTGGCGCTACCAGATTTTCTGAGAAGTAGTAGGTCTGGAACGGGGTTCACTCAGCCTCGTGAGGATAATTGAGGAGCTGTTTCAAGAAAATAGCGGCTCCTGTCTAGAAAACCGAAATTAACGGCCGTTGGGATTCATTGCACTGACCACATGACACTCTCTATCCACTAAAATTGGCACTAACTTTGCCGAGAAGCTGAGGTTGCTCGGTTGGCATAGTTTGTTTGTGGACTAAAACCACGGATTTTTTTTTTTGTATGGAGGCATAAAGGAATTTCAGTTGTCAGAAATTTTGCACATTCTCATGTGGATACATAAGGGAGAGAAAGTTTAGCATAATTGACTTACATAATGAGATCTCTGTACTTGTTTCCAAACAGTTTTTTTTTGGGGGGGGGCAGCTAATTGTTGCTTAATGTAACACAGTGATCCAACAAAATTTTGATTATCTGCAGTAATGCAGGGAAGAAGTAGTGCAGATAATTAAGAACAACAGATAATCTAAAAATCTGGAAATTCCCACTATCCATGCTGCACTCAGTCCAGAAAATCACTTAATTGCTACTTACCGGTCACTAAAGAGTGAGACAAATATGTTTCCAATATAAGAAAGCAACCCTTGTGTTGTGGTGTTAGTCTGGTTTGAAAAGGAATAGAATAATAAAATAGAAAGCTGCAACAGGTTAGAAAATGTACAGTCTATTGCACTTGGTAGTGTAGTTGGTTGAGGCACTAAGCTATAAGCTGGAAGGTCGCAGGTTCAAGTCCCAATGAGGTCATTGGATTTTTTCAATTGATCTAATCCTTCCAGTCACACTATGGCCCTGGGGTTGACTCAGCCTCTTAACAGAAATGAGTACCATGAATTAATTAAATAATTTTCCTGGTCAGTAAAGCGTGGCTGACGCGTAAAACTGACAACCTTACTGCCATCTTTCAGCCGATTATGATAATGTGGGACCCTCAGCATCTCACAACCCTATGGGCCTCCACAGCATGTTACAGGTATAGCTTTACTTTACTTTCACTTTACTGAAAGTGACCAAAACACTTTAATAGAATTTTTTTAAGTCATTAATTCTGTAGAGAGAGAGTCATTTATGTTTCGAACCAGTTATTTTTGTATGTTAGCATTTCTAATTCATGTAAATAGAATTTATGTATGATAATATTATTGAAATATTTAATATTTATTATTACTTTATAAGTAATTACCCAATTTATAAGCATATGTGATCAGTAAATAATAACTATATAAATGCTGACCATAAAGAATTTGTGTTGTTGTTCGCATGTATCTTAAGTAATCTGTAAGGTATTTCATCCAGTGGTAGTGATGATGTAATTTCAGATATGCTGCTTTCAGTTAATTTCATTGAAATGTTAACCTCTCAGTGTGATGCCATTTACAATGCATCCAGCTACAAGTGCCATTGGTCTTGTATGTCACCTGTGTCAGTAGAGCCACTGTATTGTCCAGTAGTACAGAAGTGTCATGTGAATTGTGTTCCAAAAGCAAATTCTGCTCACAAAAATTTTCCTTCTAGAAATCTGCAGCTCAGCCACATGCTCTATGTCTTTACTGTTCCTGTGTGAGTCTGGAGTATCCTTTTGCTATGAATGTTATTTTTCATTAAAAATACGTTAATGTCCTCCTGCACTGACCTTAATTACCTGACTTGGCCCCATCTAACTTCTGTTTCCAGACATTAGAAAGATTAATTTTGAAGAACCCATCATCAGTGATGAAGTGCACTGGAGATGAAAATATTTCTATAATGAGAACATACCATGAAAGAATGCTGATTCTGTGCTTTGTAATGAATATGTTAGCATTTATCTAATATGGTTTTTATCTCACGAGGTTTGAAACTTCTGTGAATGACAAGGAAATGTGCCTTTGTCATGAATTGCTTTGGGTTCTAACTATTTTTTAGAAAAAAAATATTGAGCTCATATTTTACATTTTCTGGTATGAAGGATGATTTGAGCATATAAAGCCTCCTCACTAAATATGTGCTGAAAATGCAGAGTAAAGGTACTAGGACCATGTTTGTCTCACTTCTGGATTACATGATTACATTTGAGGAGTTTGAAGAATAAAATTGAAAGTCTCAGTTAAGTACGAGACACAGAGATTTTTATTACATAATGATAAATATGCAAGTCTTTTATTGTTTTTTTTAACTGTTTAACTGAATGGACCCTTCAAAATGTGAATATCACAGTGGAGTGGATCCTACTGTTACTTCTTCCCCCATGTTCCTTAACCCATCATTGTTAAATATCCACAGAGTTAGTGTAAGATGATTCCACAACATTCTGTTTATAAACAACCAAAGAGGAATGAAAGAATGAAACAAGCAACAAATGAAGAACTTTACCGCCAAGCTGAGTCACATGATAACTGTTTGCAATAAATGGTAAGTTTGTGGGCCCAGTATGTCAGTTGAATCCAGGATATGTTTGTTGCTTGAAGTACAAATAGGAAGGTATTGATGAGGTAGTTGTAACTCCTATATTAAGGAAAATACAGTATGCGCCAAAATATGCAGTACTGAAATGAAAAGACGTCCTGTTGATACCACTGTCTATTCATGTGAAGGCCCCTTGCATGACAGAACCTTCTCAAATCATGAAGAAATGGTCCGATCACCATGTCCCTGTAGCGTTCTTGGGTGACGGTAAGAGCATTGCCTCCTCATCCTCAATGAAATATGGGCCTAATATACCGTGTGCTGAGACGGTACACCATATCGTCACACGTGTACTGTGTAGCGGTTTCTGGACAATAACATCTGGCCGCTCAAAACCAAGGAAGCGAGTTGTCTGGCGACCATTTCCTTATGAGCGGAAATAATACTCAACTATGAATACTTTTTCCTCCGTCGAGAGACCCATTTCCAATAACAACTGCACAACACAACTTCCTTTCACTACTGGGAACACGTGCAGCTGGAGCTATGCCCCGTCAACAAACGCACATGTGCGAGTCTCAGTACTGCATTTTTGGCACATACTGTAATTTTATTCAACATTACAGTAACAGGTAATGGTAACTTAAAAGTATGTTAGTATGGATTATTGCTACAATAGGAGTATAATTTGTAGATGTTGCACTGTAATTATGCAAGGTGTGAGGCCAAATGTAGCACTTGTGAATTTTTATCTGTAAAATTGTATCAGCATGCTTGAAAGTACTTCATTGTGTTAAAAAGCGTTATCCTAAATGTAGATCACTGTACATTGTTTCCCTTGAAATGTCAGGAGCTGTTTTGGTACTTGTTATTTTAAGAGGAGAGGCTGCTGCTTAGAGAAGCGTTTTTTCCCCCCTACACTTTTTTTGACACATGAATGAAATGTGAGAGAACAGTAATTGATCGCCATGCCATGTTTTTCCAGTATGGCAGTATCTTATCGTGCAAAGTAGAATTTCAAAAGTGTACACTTACTTCTGTAATTGCAATGGACCATTCAATTCAAAGCAAGGGTTAGTGTAAAAATTTTGCATGTACTATTCTGTCATCTGTTGTAAATATTAGTGAAAATATGATTTTAAGTTTCTAAAACTACTGCTTGCCCAGTTTATGGGCTTGAAATTTGCATTAGAGTCTTAAATCAGTAATTATTTATCAGTGAAAAAAATGTAATGTTTGTATCACATTATGACAGACAAAATTTTTAATAACAGAAAACCTAACATGCCCATAATGGAAGATGAAAATGCATTAATGGCAATAAAGTTAGTTTGCTGACTGTTACATTATTTATCTGATACATGTAATATTTTTCTCATAAATCTGAACATTTGTTAATTGATTTTCTTCAAGCACCATAAGTGTAATTATAAATTTTGGAACAGTACTGTCATCTAATGCACTAATGAGTGATTTGGAAATATAATTTTGGTGTATGTTTAAACATAACTGGTCTTAAATAGAAGAAATATGTATATCATTGTGAAACTGGTTTAATAGCATTTTGAATGTGGATGTGTGGAGTACTGTAATTTTAGTGGTGTATGTAATTTTGCTTTATTTGTGACTATGAAATTAAAGTTTGGAGCATTATTCACAGTTATTATAAAAGTTCATCATAATATGAAATTAAGGAATGAGGTCTTACATTGTTTGTTTACAGTTTCAAATTAATTAGTTCTTAGTGTGACGTGACTAAAATTTCCAGTATGCTGCTTACTGTGTCATGCACTTTATCCTTCCTTCCCTCCCCCAAAATTTTTGAGCTAGTGTTTTCATGAAAATTGATGCAAATGTTGTACTACTTTAGGTCAACTTAATGCCATATTTTTGTTTTTTTAAGTACTTCACTTTGCTGATGTCAACAGCAGTCATTGAGAATTTGAGATAATGCAGATTCATTACCAACATAAAAGTTTTTAAAGGATGCATATTTAAATTGTTGTGGATTTATGATGTTGATACTTTGTTTTGGCCCAAAATTTACTTACATATTGAGCTGTGTGGGAAAATGCATTGTCATGATTCAAAATCCACTTTATCTAAAATAAAAGTTGGTATGAAATGAATTAAGAGATAAAAAGGTAAAGTTGTCCCTATACTTAACTAATTAAGCACTATAGCATGAAGGCACATGGGGGAGTGAATGTATAGAGCCATGTATTCTTGATCTTGACACTCGGCTGAGGTGAATGGTCAGCTTCATGCCCTGGCTCCTTTACCCCCCCAGAAAAGAGCTCCCTCTTCCCATTGGATAGGAGGCTGGGTGGGTTCCAGAAACAGACTGCTTAACATGGAAAAGTTTTGCCCCTTCTGGGACTCAGACTCTGATGCCTAGGTTGTCCAGCCTTTAGCCAGTTGCTATACCAACTGTGCCATCTTGGTTCCTTGAATTAAGAGAGAAGAGCCCAAAAGTTTCTCTTGTAGTAACCCAAGTGTTGCATATGGTTCCCAATATAAAATGTATGTTTTTAATGAATTTATGGTGATAACAGTAATGAGATGTGCTCTCTTCGACATTGTAAATCAAATTTTATAAACTACCACTTCCCTGGTGCATCATACATCATTAAAAAACCTAGTAAGGTTTAGCTGGTTCTTCGATTTAACTGAATGGACCCTTCAAAATGTGAATATCACAGTGGAGCGGATCGTACTGTTCCTTCTTTCCACATGTTCCTTAACTCATCGTTGTTAAATATCCACAGAGTTAGTGTAAGATGATTCCACAACATTTTGTTTTTAAACAACCAAAGAGGAATGAAAGAATGAAACAAGCAACAAATGAAGAACTTTACCACCAAGCTGAGTCACATGATAACTGTTTGCAATAAATGGTAAGTCTGTGGGCCCAATGTATCAGTTGAATCCAGGATATGTTTGTTGCTTGAAGTACATACATATAGGAAGGTACTGTTTATGTAGTTCTAGTAACTCCTATGTTAAAGAAAATAATTTTATTCAACATTATAGTAACAGGTAATGGTAACTTTAAAGTATAGCACATGCAGTCACAGGAGCAAGACACAACACAAAGCACAATAAACACAAGAAAGTAGGAAGAATGCTCCGATAGAAGAAGATAGGTGTGACTTGCGTATTGAGATACGACATAAGGATGACAAATCCTGAACAGTTTTAATATTTTTAATATTTAAAATTTATCAATATATATGACTAATATATATTTTAGTTATTTTAGTATAAAGACAACAGGGCATGCAATGAAGTAGTTTGACGTACATCAAAAAGCACCTGAAGATGGCACTTTTGTGCTGAAACATGTGCAAGAGGGAAGAGTAAGGTGAATAAATGTATGCACTGTAAGACGGTCAGAATAAATCATGGACATAAATCAGTGCAACAGGACGCTAAAATATAACAAACTTAAAAGTATATTAGCATTAATTATTGCTATAATAATAGTATAATTTGTGTGATGTTGTACTGTAATTATGCAGGGTGTGAGGCCAAATGTAGCACTTGTGAATTTGTATCAGTATGCTTGAAGTACTTCATTGTGTTAAAAACTAATATCCTAAATGTATGTGAGTGTACATTCTTTCCCTTGAAATGTCAGAAGCTGTTTTGGTACTTGTCAGATTAAGAGGAGAGGCTGATATAGATACAGCTTCATTAGAAAAGCATTTTTTTCTCTCTCTTTTTTTTACCCATTTTTTGGCACATGAAGGAAATATGAGAGAACAATAATTGAACACAATGTCATGTTTTTCAAATGTGGCCGTATCTTATTATGCAAAGGGGAATTTCACATGATTGATTTTTTTAAATATAGTCCCATTTCTTTATATACAGTCAACTCTCAATTATCCGGGGGCGGCTTAACCGGGGCTACTGAGGCTTTTTTGAGGCTTATATGTTGTTTAATATTCATTTACTTTTTTTTTCACATGGTGAGTTGTAACACAATTTTCGCACTAGTGTGAACCGAGCTCTGCATTCTTTGGTCCCGTTATGCTAACACAATGTTCTAGCCCTTTAAATGCCAGTGGGCCACTCTAGCGGCCCAGCTGGTACAAGCGAAGAATGCCAGCGGGCCGCTCTGGTGGCCCTGCTGTCTATCAGTTTCTAAACGCCTGTAATTTTTTCTTTGGCTTCAAATGTCGCGCCATTATATACCACTGTGTAGATCGGTGTTTGAAGTCACAGAATCTCCGGTTTTATATCTATTTCAGTAAGAACAGTCCCTCTGTGAATTATATCGCAGTGGATTACACCATGGGCCTCTGAAGTCGGTTTTAGTTCATTGTATTTGTACCTATTCGCCTATAGATGGCACTTGAATTCACTTCAGCTGGAAGAATTATTCATCAGTTTATATTCTGTCCCACTCTCGTGACCTTCGAGACCTTCGAGACAATTCTGACCATTCTGACCCAGCCCAGTACATGTTCAGTGACTTCAGTGAGGTGCTTTGTTTCTTTGTGTCTGCCTGGTGTAGTACTGTGCATCGATTGTGCTAGTGTCTTGTGATTTACCATGGCTAGGAGACACGTGAAAGCTGCTGACATTCCCGGTTTGTACTGTGCATCGATTGTGCTAGTGTCTTGTGATTTACCATGGCTAGGAGACACGTGAAAGCTGCTGACATTCCCGGTTTGTTGGAAGAAGATGTTGTTAGTGATTTTGAGTTGTCTGACAGTGAAGATATCTCTTCAGACAGCAGCGGCAGTGAGATTTCTACGTCAACTGCCAGCCCTCCGCCGAAACGGAGATGCAGTTCACCTGTGCGCATCAGTGAATCAAGTGACAGTGACCTTGGGGGCACAGTGGAAAGCATTCATTGGGAGGAAGTTGCTGAGGAGAGTAATATTCAGGCCCAACTCCCTTTTTGTTATAGAGAAACGCAAGGACCAAAGCATATCCCATCCCCACCTATGACCCCAATTCAGTATTTTTATCTGTTTTTCACCACATCCCTGCTAAATTCCATAGTGACCCAAACAAATAATTATGCCAGGACTTTCCTCCAGAGCCAGAAAAATATTTCTCCTCACTCCCGGATTCTAAAATGGACGGATGTTACAGTCACAGAATTGAAAGGGTTCATTGCCTGCCTTCTCAATATGGGAATCAAAAGGCAGCCAACCATTTCTTCATATTGGTCTGTGAGCCCAAGCCTAAATAATCCTTGGTTCCGTAGCATGTTCTCACGCAACCGTTTTCAGCTCATTTTGAAATTTTTCCATTTGGTGGATAATAAGAACTTGGCAGGCCCTGGACAACCCGGATATGACCCTTGCGCAAAATTCCAACCACTGATTGACCATGCCAATGCACTTTTCCGGCACCATTATGTGCCACATCAACAACTTAGTGTTGACGAAAGTTTGGTTGGCACCAAAATTCATACACAATTGATGCAATATTTGCCTAATAAACATCATCACCGATGGGGCATAAAATTGTGGATGTTGTGTGACTCAGTGTCCAAGTATTGTGTAGCTTTTTTTGTATATCGGGGGGCCAAGGATGTTGAAAATATATCTGAAAGAAAAAGATTTGGATTAGCCTACACGGTGGTAATGAAACTTTTGAATATGGGAAATTGTCTCC
Source organism: Cryptotermes secundus (assembly GCF_002891405.2). NCBI lineage: Eukaryota > Metazoa > Arthropoda > Insecta > Blattodea > Kalotermitidae > Cryptotermes > Cryptotermes secundus. Next base: position 971,894 of record NW_019718271.1, on the reverse strand, counting down.
GTAAAGGCCATCACATTTTCATGGATATTTTTTTTACCAGCATTCCCCTTGCTAAAGAACTTTACAAACTCCAGACATTCGTAACCGGCACAGTCAGAAGAAACAGAAAATATTTGCCTGCAGCATTTGGAAATAAATTTCAGATCGGTCAAAAACGGTATTTCCGAAGTGGTCCAATTCTGACTGTAGCATACCGTGAAAAAAAATCTCAACGTTCCCCAGTTTTGCTCCTCTCCACCCATGGTCAAGCTTCTGAAACAGAATACACCCGAGTTCGTCGTGGTAATAGAGAAACTTTAAAAAAACCCCAAATTATCCATTCCTATAACCAGTTCATGGGTGGTATAGATACCTCAGACATGATGGTGTATTCATACCTCGATGAACGTCGTACAGTGAAATACTGGAAAAAGGTATGCTTCAGTGTATTTTCTCGAATGCTGCTAAATTCGTACATCCTGTACAAAGAAAATATGACAGCTGGTTCGAAACCAATGTCTCGTTTGGACTTCAATATCAAAATTATCGAATCTCTGGGTGAAGAATGGCTTCAGGAGAGAGGAACTGTACCTACAGCTGGACCATCAGACGCGGGGGAAAATAAGGATAAATATTTGAGAAAGTTGCCCCCAAGAAAACTAAAGGATTGTTGTGTTTGCAACAAGAGAAAACTGGGGAAAGGAGAGAGAAGAAGATCTCGCACAATATGTGCAAAGTGTGAGAAGGGCCTGCACGGTGAATGCTTTCCTGAACACAAATGTGCCGGTGGTACATAGTCCACTTTTGCTGTTTCACTGGTGCGAATTCGATGAGGGCGAGAACTGTAGTGTCTTACAAATTTTTAAATTATGAATAAACTATTTCGTTTACAGTTTTCAAATTTTAACACAATGTACAAAATGAAGGGCGCTATCAGACAACAACAATAGGTAATCATTTTTTCAATAATTTGATGATATTATACTTGAAAGTTTCGTTTCTTTTTCCTAAAAAAAGTACTAAAAATATTTTTTATCTTCATAATGTGCTGTGATAGAAATAATATTGTTGCAGCACAAGAATATACATTCATCTCGCAACAACCGGGAATTTTCCAGTTTTCTGACATTAAAAATGGGGTGAGTAGAATTTATTATAAATATGCATGTAATAGTATCTAAAACGGATTTAAATTGCCTGGCAGTTTAGGGACGGCCACTAGAGCGGCCGCCTGGCACTCTAAGGGGTGAAAGAATGCAAGGATTTGTGGAAAGTTCCAAGGACAGATACATCGCCCCAGTTAGTTTCTTTGTATCCATCTTCAAGTGCGTTAGCAAAATGTCAGGGTGTAAAAGGAAGCGTGTTGTGTTAAGTATTCAACAGAAAAAGGAAAATGCCGCGAAAAAGTAAAGGACAATATTAAATTTTTTTAAGTGTTAAGTGTGAATATGTGTAAAAAGTGTTGGATGTTGTTGAAGGCTGTGATTGAAATAACTAATTCATACTTCAGTGTAATGTAAAAAAAGTATTAAATAGGCCATGAGATGACATAAAAATGAGGTTGAATAAATTTAAATACAGGTAGGCCTATAGTATTATGAAGGTACAGTATTACAGTACTACTTTTAATAAAATTTGTCTTAACTGGGTTTTCGATTAATCGTGATTTCCATCCCCACCATTATCCTGGATAATTGAGAGTTGACTGTATATTATAAGATATATAATATTTGTTAAAAATAAGTTTTTCTATAGGTCCAGCCTACAAAATAACATCTAGACATTTAGACCAGAAGCATTAACCAGAGCATACATGTCCATTGGAACTAGAATGCTTATTTTTTGTATTCTGCAACAGAAACTATTATTTGTATATACTAGTCATATGTGATAAAAGGAATTCCAAATATCAATACAGTACTGAGCAGTTAATGTCTTTTAAATTTCTTATAGGCAATTTTATATTGTTTTTGTAACTTTCCATATTAAGTGATTCATGTGTCACCGTGGCAGGACGTCTTTAGGTTGCTGATGGACAAGACAGCATTCAGATATTGATGCAGCTGAAAATACATGAATAAGCAGTTTTGTAGAGCTTACAAAGAATGATCCTCTATCTTGGGGATCAGGCAGTTGTTAACAACTTGTCACTGTAAAAGAAAAAGATCTGCATTTTACAAAATATGACATACAGTCAGAATGGGAACCAGTGGTGAGCTATTGTGAGCACAGTAATAAAATTCTTGAGTTTGTTTGATTGGCTGAGTAACTATTAGCTTCTCAAGAAGGACTGTTCTACAGAGTTAGTTAATTTTAATTAATTTGCTTAGTGGGGGGGTGGAGTCCAGCTGGGTCCACTCGGCACGACAGCCGCTGATTGGCCTTTTGTACCTGCCCGGGTGATTATGATGATGGAGAATTTGGTGGAGTGAAGATTGGCAAGGGAAACCGAAGTACTTGGAGAAACCCCGCCCCAGTGCCACTTTGTCCACCACAAATCCCACTTGACCAGACCCAGGATCGAACCCGGGCTGCCATGGTGGGAAGTCAGTGACTAACCACTTGAGCTATGGCACGGCCTCCAGAGTTAGTTAGTACTATAACTTTTCCCTTGGGACAAAACAGTGACAATAATAGCCCCCTGGCAGGTTTTACTGAATCTTGATGTAGAATTCTTGTCATTCTTCACAGAGAATTAGAACACCACCAGATTTTTTCTACATATGATTAACACCAAAACTCGTGCTAGATATAGGACCAAATTCTAATAATATGAAAAATGTTTACTATTATGACCATGTAATTCTAGAAGCATTATTTAGATGTTTTGTTTTTACATTTTTTATTTTCTAGCTATCTGCAGTGTTTCATATTTCACTTTATATATCAGGTAGCATAATCACAATTTTGAGATGCATTCTTTAAAATAATCTGCATGGAATTTATCTTGACTTGTAATTAAGGAATATACTTTGAAACTGTAGTCATGTTCTTGAAATATATATATATGCTGTTTAATTACATTTCCATTCCAAATGGGTGTGCTGATTCCATTCACTCAAGGCGCCGTTTCTTAGATGGAGATTCAGAATTGGCTCGTTCTCTTTGTTTGTCACCAATCATAACAGCAGTAGGGCTGAAGACACGTGTTTCCATCTCCTGCAATCATCACGTGAGTCATATTCTTACCACTCTCCCACATATTTAATAAACTGTACATACAGAACTGATACACATATGTGTTATGGCATCACAGGTTAGTTATAGGCGAATGATATGTGCTACATATAAATGTTTCACTATGGAATGTATATGTATCAGCTTCTATATCTACTCCAGATGAATTAAATTGGTGTTACCTACTTCTAAATGAGTGTATATCATATGGAATTTTACTGTTAGCATTAATGCATCTTTTGATCACGTACCACTGTACTGCTTCATATCACAAGAACTTTTTAGCACATAATAAAACATAATATTCACTTCATGCTGTCCAGACAGTAAAAAATATAACTCATATGATATTACGCGCAAGAAAGTAGTTTACAGACTGTGATTGCCATTGTTATATTGATCTGCTTATACTCAGCCAAGAAATGCAGCCATAGTTTACAAAATACAAACCATTTAAATCTTGTAAGATTTGAGGTTTTCATGGTGGTGACTATGAAGAAAGCAGTCTTCTGGGATTTGGCACCGTGTATATGTGGTGTTAACCGATGTTTCGGAGGAACGTGTCGCCTCCATATTCAGGGTAGAAGGAACAGACTGCTTTTACCAGTTCTCACGGTCTCTTCGCTTGTGGATTTTTTGTATTTTTCCTTCTACCCTGAATATGGAGGCGATACATTCTTCCGAAACGTCGGTTAACACCACATATACACGGTGCAAAATCCCAGAAGACTGCTTTCTTCATTTAAAACTTGTTTACTTGAAGTAAAATTACTGAGTACTCTGAAAATAATCATAGTTTCATTATGATCGTCAGCATTAAATTTCATGACTACATGACTACACATTCTTGGAGTGTTCTTGGAGGTAAAGGGTGGCTGGCATGTAAGGCTGACAACCTTACCACCATTTATGAGCCAATTGTCTAGAAAATGTGGGACCTCAACATCTCTCAACCCTATGGGCCTCCACGGCCTATTACAGGGATACCTTTACTTTACTTTTACACGACTACACTTACAGAAAGACTGTGTTTGAATATATTTTTGAAATTAGAACATCAGTGGTAACAGTGATATACACTGCAATACTCTTGTATATAGAGTAAAATACAAAAGATGATCTGGTTTCTTGATAATCATCAAATGTCCTACAGTCGTTTGGTCTACTAGTCGTGACTCATACTTGGTCAGGGTCTGGTTAATCTGACATACCTTTTGTTCTTTACCATAGTCCCTCTAGTTACATATTTAGAATATATTGTAGCATCCTGCTGCACATCACTTATTAAATGTTGCTGGTTCCACCATCTTACGTGCAACACGTCTTTCGATGAAACTTACTAAAACTCATACAAATCACATAATGGTGGAACTAGCAACATTTGATACTTTGTATTTAGAAATAGTAATAAGTGCATCCTCTCCCATCTCTTTGATGTGGTATCAGTGATTTTCTATTTTATTTTGCTTTGTGCTACACAACCTGCATTTCATGAATGATTAAATAATCCAAAGACGCACTCACTTTTATCTTGATGAATACCAATTACTGAACAAGGACAATTTACATCTTCTGTTGAGTAGGCTATATGCTATTCCTAGGAAATCAACCATGGAAATATCAGGTAATCAAAAACAGAAGTCATTCCTTTTTCCAGATATTGACCAGCATAGCTGTAAGAGATGATTATGAGCCATGCCAGAACCTCGGAATTATGCGGAGATGTATTTACCTCTGGAGCATGATAATAAGTGATGTGATGTTGAACAGCCCCCCAGATCTTGTCTTCCAGCAAGAGGTTAGTAACTTCTTCGATATCTGGTGCCATGTAGCGGTCTTTGTCCCAAGGCCTTTGCAACATAAATAAGACGAAAAACTGTCTCAGGTTTGCACATGTTCAATTCTGGTGTGTAAAGAAAGAATAAGATTTTTGTGGCTTATAAGTGAAGTCAAAATGTCCAGAAAACACAATTCTGATAAATTTTTAGTATCTGGAAGACTTGGTATTAAAAGAAAAATATGTGTACGTGAAGCTTGTAACAAAATAGGTGAACATTTGATACGGTAAGTGGCACCTTATCACTCCTTTATATATAGTTGTAGGATGTGGTGTCCTTGTTCTGAGGGAAGAGCATAGTTTGGAAATGAACAATTGAGCTAAGCTACAAATGGAAGCATTACAAAGTGAGGGACTTTCAGATTCATTCCCCTACATTAACATCAGATTAAATCAAAGAGATTATGATGGAATGGATATGCAGTTCAGATGGGTGAAGCAAGAAAAATGCAAATAATTTTAGTGAGAAGAGATCTGTGGAAGTGATCTCTTGAGAGCCTTATACACAGATGGTAATATGTAATCATATTGAATTGGATTATAAACTGGTACATTTGCAGGCTGTCTGAGTTAGCCTTGTTGAACATTAATATTTCAGTTCCATACTAACTTCATATATATATGAATTCCAGTCAACACCGTTTTTACCGGAATATTGGATGCAATCCCTGCCATGAAAATTCAACTCCAAATCTCCCTCCCTTTGGCAGTAACATTCTGCCCAGTAGTCTCAAGTATGAAGGGAAAAATGCCTTAAATTTGTAGTCAGTGTTTTTGAGGGCATACGGTTTCAGAGAAGCTTGGAAATATTGAAGCAGAGGAAATGCAAGTTTTCGTACGTAGGTCATTTCAGAAATAATGCACACAATTTTTTGTTTACATCCATTTTTTTTAATATATCTTTACAGTCCTTCAATATAGTCCCCCTGCTTCTCAGTGACCGAGTCCCAACGTGTGGGAAGCTTTACTATTCCATCCAGGACACCGTCTTTGTTTATCTGTTGAATAGCTTGGGTAACTGCAGCAGAAAGCTCTTCTAGAGAGGGAAAATGGCGGCCTTGCATAGGTTGTTTCAACTTTGGGAATAAGTCGAAGTCTGGTGGACTCATGTCCAGGCTGTAGGGAGCATGAGGCAACACCTCCCAACCGTATTGGCGCAGCTTATCTGTTACGACATTCCCAATGTGCGGGCGAGTGTTGTCATGGAGAATGATCGGCCCAGCCTCGAGCAACTGAGGTCGGTTTTTTGTGCATTCTTCTTTGCAGATTTTGCATAAAGTCATGATAATAAACTGCTGTGACACTTTTCCCGCACAGAACTCTGTCTGTCATGATGATTCCTTGGTGATCATAAGCAAAGTTCATCATTTGTTTGACCTTAGATTGAGATCATCAGAATTTTTTTGGTCATGGGGAAGATGGACCTCTCCACTCGTTGGACTGTGATTTCAGCTTCGGTCCAAAGTCTCTAATCCACGTTTTATCAATAGTGACAAGTTGATACAAGAATTCCTGACCTTCAACGTCGAATCTTTGTTTCAGCAAGGTTGCAATGTCGAGGCGTTTCTGTTTCTGTTCAGCAGTCAAGCAATGAGGGACCCATCACACAGAAATCTTTCTCTTCTTTAAATCATTTGTCAGAATTTGGAATATTGACGTTAGTGGAATCCCCGTGGTTTCAGAAAGTTCCTCACATGTCGCATGACGATCTTCAAGAGCATCTGACACGTTTCACACTTCGTTCATCTGTTGATGTTTTCGGCCTTCCTGGCCTTGGATCATCGTTTATGCTCACATGACCGCAACAAAAACGACTAGCCCAGCGAGAAACTGTATACGGTCCACTGTTAACTCACCACAAACTTCACTTAAAGCACTGTGGATTTCTGTTGTGTTTTTTGCATGTAAAGTTTTGATCTTAATGTATGACCTTTGATCTTAAACAGTCACAATACCCGAGAACTGTGCAGGCTCCATTTCTAACTCATGTTATTTAAGAACAGAGTACATTATAAATGAAAATAACGTGCTTCTTTCTCAAGCCCTGAACTGTAACTGACGTAAGGCTCACTGTTGTTGCGTCATCTAATCCACAGTGTTGCCAACCTGTGCATTATTTATGAAATGACCCATATATGTATGCTGTTAACAAAATTTTATTGTAATCACATGAACTGATGATACATACCTGACATGGTACATTAATAGTCACAAATGTGGTACCTGAATAATGTAGCTTTAATAAGTTGCAGAACTTTCTTTTATGTTATTTACTTATTATACTTTTGTGTGAGTTTAGATCCAAAGCATCTGAAGGATAAAAGATGGTATTTGTTTGCAAATTTCCTCACCTGACAACACTTCGTACAACATTGTACACTTCCTCCAGAGGAACTGTTGTCTTAAGTGGGCGTAGAAACTCGATGGCTTGGCAAGCAGCTAACAGTTCAATGGCGATTACTCTCTCCACATTTTCAACCACCTCAAACAAAGCATATCAATCTATAACTGCAAGTATCATATACGTATGTATAAAGTTATCATGCAGGAATACAGTATGGCCCAGAGGACTGTTTATCTATATTACCACTGGCTGAGCAAAAAAAAGGTGAGGTCTCAAAAAATTTAGGGGGACTGGACCTGCCCTAGCTATGAACCTTCCACCACATCCACTTGGTATTATACTTGGTGTTTCCTCTCCAGTCTTCCTCACAACTCTTATGTCTAACTTGTTATTGCACAGCAATACTATTTGTCTTCAAATCTGAATGCTCCCCTAGCACCCAACATTAGATGTCATTTCAGCTGTGACTGTTCTGAACTGCAATCACCAGCTACATCTTAACCATTGTGCATGAATCTCTGAGTGATCAAGTCTTCTGAGAACCAAATATCTATCTACTCTCTCCATCTTCTGTGTGTGCTGTGTAGCCCTATTCAGAAAAGTATTTCGTCCTTTCTCATTCACCATATTTACATGTTTCATGTAAAATTATTTATTGTAAATATACAGGAATGAGTTCAAAGAATTTGTATAATATTTTTTCTTCTGTTTCTTCAGGAGGTTTTGAATATGAAGAGGAATTTATAAAGTGGATATCAGAAAATAAAAAGAAGCAGCAGCTTGTAAGGCAGGTAAAAAGTTTCAAGAACTTGACAGTTATGTTATTACAGTAATAGAGTAGGAATCTGATACTGAAGACATTCAGCTGAGCCTCTGAATTTATGACATAGACCAGGGCCTCAGCTTTTCTTAATCTGGCCCCGGTGTGGATCCCACTTTTTGTATTCCTTATTATATATGCAGAAACTGCCTTCTAAAAGAAGTTATTGAAGGAAAGATAGAGGGGCGGATAGAAGTGACAAGAAGACGTAAGAAGATGCTGGATGACCTTGGGGACAGAAGAGGATACTGTCATTTGAAGGAGAAACCTCTAGATCGCATTAAGTGGAGGCATTGTTTTGGAAGAGACTGTGGACCTGTCGTCTTGACAGATTACTGATGATGATGAAGATTATATAGCAATTTATCTCTTTCACTTTTGTAGCTCTTCTATATATTAAGTCTCTTTAGTTGTGTAAATTTATCTTATATACTGCTCAGTCTAATAATGAAATAGGTAACATTAATGTGAATCATGTTCATGCATGTGATAAACTGTTGCCACTACTAAGATTCTAGCATATGATGCAGTAGCGACATTACTGTTAAAGATGCAGTTTCAGAGGTAACTAAGCTAAGCCTTCGTGCTAACTAACCAATAGTAAACAAAGTGGGTAAAATGAACAATGGCAGAATGAAATGACTCTTTGAAGGCCAGCTTACCTGTATAGCTTTCCTTGCAGCAAAACACCCCATGGAGACATGATCCTCTGTCCCAGCACTTGTGCTAAGTGAATCAACTGATGCTGGATGACACAAGGCCTTGTTCTCTGACACTGTAAATAATTGCAGTGTTTATACAAATACAGTGATTCCAAAAACGAATTCATCGCGTATTTCAGAACTGATACAAAAATGTGCAGAAATTTTACTTTACATGGAAAAGAGAAACCACTTTGTCTTCAGCAAACCAACTTCCTAGTTAATGGCTACTGTTCCTGTCACTTTGTTCCTTTTAGAACTATGTTAAGGGGTACTGACGTCACTCCCATGTCACGGGTTCATGCATCTGATGTGTTATCAGTTGTAGTTAAAGAGGTCGCCTGGGCCCCAGCATCCATACCAAAATTTTGTGAAAATAGACCAGTTCATTAAAAGGTTGAAAGGGACACATGGTGACATCATAAACTTCCTTTTGTTTTCTTACAAAATGGAAGTAAACCCCCAAAAATGTGTAAAATTTAGGAGGGAATTCTATTGAAAGTTGACTACTTGTAACTGGTATTAAAATTGCAGCATAGCGAGGAACTCAAACAGTTTAAATTATTTACAGATGTCCTATCTCATTCACAGTATGATCAAATGTAATTGAGAATTAAAATTGTATCTGGCTTGAGGGAAAATATTTTCATAAACAGTTATGTGCTACATAGGCTGCGCCATAGCTCAAGTGGTTAGTCACCGGCTTCCCACTGCGGTGGCCTGGGTTTGATTCCGGGTCTGGTCAAGTGGGATTCGTGGTGGATAAAGTGGCGCTGGGGGCGGGTTTTCTCCAAGTACTTCAGTTTCCCCTGCCAATCTTCATTCCACCAAATTCTCCATCATCATAATCACCCGGGGCAGGTACAATAGGCCAATAAGTGGCCGCCATGCCAAGTGGACCCAGTTGCACTCCACCCTTCCATTAAGCAAATTAAAAAATTAAATTAGTTATGTGGTACATACCTAATGCAGCGGCTGTACAGTGTGCCAGCATGAACCCAGAGTTAAGGCCTCCATCCTTCACAAGGAAGGCAGGTAGCTCACTCAGTGCTGTGAAATACATCATGAAATAAGATCAAATTCTGAACATTTATAGGAAAATCAGCACACATTTGCTATATATTTATATAGAAGTTGAATTTATGTGTGACTTTTAGCAAATTGCTGTTTGCTGTGAGTACAGTAAATGATAACTTGTAGAGCAAAAAGACATTTCAGTTCAGATGACAGTTTATATGCACTTCTGGCATTGATTGTTAATGTTACAATTTAATTTTACTGTGTTTAATTAAATGAAAACAACTGGATAAGACATTTTTTTTCCTGTGGCACTACAGCCCCAATTTGGGCCTAGGCCTACTTCCATGAAACTCCGTTTCACTTCGGTTTACTAGATCTTACACATTCGGTAGGACTCCTTGGGCGAGTGATCAGCTCATCGCAAGGCCTCTACCTGTAGACAAACACAGAAAAACGCACACAAACATCCATGCCCTGAGTGGGATTCGAACCCACAATCCCGCCTTCCGAGCGAGCGAAGACAGTACATGCCTTACACCGCTCGGCTACCGTGACCGGCAGTGTATAAGAATAATATATAAGAATTCAGTTCGTACCTCACAGGAAACAGATCCGAACCCATGATCCTGGCTTCCGAGCGAGCAAAGACAGTGAATGCCTTAGACCGCTCGGCTACTGTGACCGGCAGTCACTGCACAGTGCACAGTGCAGTAATGTGCATGATGCACATTACTGCATTAATACCACACATAAATACAAAATTATGCAATCAGTATTACAAGTTTGGCAAGATTCGTCAGTTGGTGAATGTGATGTTATAACAAAATGTGTCTGTCCATGACAGGATATTGTCACCCTTCATTTTTACTGACTATAGCATAAATATTGCCGGTCACAGTAGCCGAGCGGTCTAAGGCATTTACTGTCTTTGCTCACTTGGAAACCGGGATCTTGGGTACTGGATCTGTTTCCTGTGAGGTACGAACTGAATTCTTATATATTATTCTTATACACTGCCGGTCACGGTAGCCGAGCGGTCTGAGGCATGTACTGCCTTCGCTCCCTTGGAAGCCGGGATCGTGGGTTCGGATCTGTTTCCTGTGAGGTACGAACTGAATTCTTATATATTATTCTTATACACTGCCGGTCACGGTAGCCGAGCGGTCTGAGGCATGTACTGCCTTCGCTCCCTTGGAAGCCGGGATCGTGGGTTCGGATCTGTTTCCTGTGAGGTACGAACTGAATTCTTATATATTATTCTTATACACTGCCGGTCACGGTAGCCGAGCGGTCTGAGGCATGTACTGCCTTCGCTCCCTTGGAAGCCGGGATCGTGGGTTCGGATCTGTTTCCTGTGAGGTACGAACTGAATTCTTATATATTATTCTTATACACTGCCGGTCACGGTAGCCGAGCGGTCTGAGGCATGTACTGCCTTTGCTCACTTGGAAACCGGGATCGTGGGTTCGAATCTCACTTGGCATGGATGTTTAGTTTGTGTGTGTGCGTTTTTCTGTGTTTGTGTACAGGTAGAGGCCTTGCGACGAGCTGATCACCTGCCCAAGGAGTCCTACCTCATGTGTAAGATCTAGAAAAACCAAAGTGAACGGAGAAGTTCATGGAGGTAGTCCTAGGCCCACTGGGGCTGTAGTGCCAAGGAGAAAAATAGCATAAATATTAACCAATCATCTGAAATAAAAATGAACATGAAACATGCAGATAGATGATATGTATGTCACAAATGAATAACTCACTTACCAGGATTCACTAGCCTTTCAATTCTTCTTTCACTCATTGAAGCTAACTCATGAACAGCCACAGCAAGGTAATCAAGCACTTTTGCTGGATATTCTCCATGGAAGTTCCCAGCTGATATGATTTCCCCACGCTCAGCAAATACAATCTGACTTTTGTTAAGAAAACATAATATTGAAACTTCCATGTAACTGAGGATCAGTGCAGTAAGAGTCTAAACGATTGAGCTATAATTTAGTACTAGAATGTAATCACTTCCCTTTAATTCACAAAGGGAATATTCTGCATATATTGCTTCATAACATTGCTGTAGAAACACATACACACTTATTGTAAATTTGAAATTATGTGTGTAGTAACATAAACTGTAGGGAACCAAGTCACCCTGTCTGCCTCGTTGTTACGGTCCCTTGAAGCAGCAGTCTGTCTGGGGGTTGACCTGGCTGACTAAAGGTGGTGCCCTAAAATAAGATGTAAGCTACTGTAGTAAGGCCTGCATAGCACTGATGAAGCAGTGCTGTGAATGATGCTTTTGGGATATAAAACAAAATCCCATTGTAAGCTAGCCTTCCTCCTACATTCAGGGCTGTTTTTCTTTTGGGTGGGGTGAGAGATTTCCCTACAGCAGCCAAACTACTCAGGGGCTGTAATGAGGGGTCCAGTTAGGGTAAGACTTTCTCTTGGTGGAGGTCAGCTACCTCACCATTGAGAAGTACAATTGCACTGGCTAGTAGAAAAAGCAGCAAAGATGAGGGAAGTTGCTCTTAAGGACATGAGGGCTCAGCTGGGTCAAGTTGAATCCTGCCAGCAAATGACAGAAGTGGGCTATAATGTTCCTGTTGTCAGTATCTGTGAGGGCCCTGGTAAGGGTTACATTGAGAGGAAGTCTGAAGGAGATCTCGTGATGTGAATATAATCAGGAAAAATAACTGGAAAGCCTAACAGGAGATGGAGCAGCGATTGGGGAGTCCTGCTTTGAGGGGGGGAGGGCTAAACTGGTTTCAGTTATGATCTGGCTGTGACCAATATTGGGGGGCTCTCCTATCTGTAGGAAATGTAGCAGAGGTGGGTGAAGGATCCCATTGTTATTCCAGGTTTGGGGTTTCTGTTCTTGGATTCTGCTGTTCTGCTGCTGTGAAGATGTAGTCAGAATTTCCCAGGGGCTCTGGTGAGTACTTACCAGGGGCAGGACTAAAAGAGGGTTCTTGATCAGAGTGAGTGATGTTACCATCAAGAAGAACTGAACAGGCTAACAAATTAGGGGGAATAGGCCTCAGCTGGTGCTCAATTATGGGTCTAGTTGGATCTGAGTGGGGGCTCTGCTGTTCATATTGCAAGACAGGGTGGCTGGAGGGCCCCCTCCTCCAGTGCTCTGGGTAGGAGCGTTTGTCTGTCTACTTTGAAGGGCTCAGATGCTGGGTCTTCTGCTTTTCTGATGTTGTGGAGAAGCAATCAAATCTCTCAGGGGCTCTGGTGAGGGTCCACTGTGGACAAGATTGCATAAGGTCTCTTGATTTGGACAAATAACCTGACACTCTAGAGGAAGAAATAGCAGACACTGTAGAACATGAAATTGGCAGCCTCCAGCTCCTGTCTCAGGTTCTGGGCCTCAGCTGGTGCACGATTATGGGTTTAGCTGGGACCAGGTGGGGGCTCTGCTGCCCCATAAGGTGGAGGACAGCTAGAGGGCTCCTACTGCCAGTAGTTTGGGGGTCTTATCTCCCTGCTTTGAATTCCTCAGGTGGTGGGTCTTCTGCTGTTGTTGATAGACAGTTAAGGGCTGTGATGGGGGCACACTGAGGGCAAGATTGTAAGAGGTCTCTTGATAGGGATGAATAACCTGACTATCAAGAAGATTTTGACAGGCTAGCAAAGGAGTCTCATTTGGAATTGGTTCTTGGGTTCAGCTGCTCCTGTCAGTGAATGATCCCAGGTGGCTGTAGATGTCCAGCCATCAATAATCCAAGAGAATCGAATCTTCCTGTGGCACTGGATGACTAAGTTGTCCCTGATTGTCAAAAGTAAACAGCCAATAGTCCAGGAGGATATATATAATTATGTCAGAGCCAGACTTGGTTGGGCATAGATCTGTGACCTTTGGCTCTGAATTGTTAGAAAGGATGAAAATTAAGAGGGCCTCGATCTGGAGGTTTTGGTTGTAGCTGAGGCTGAGGCTCTTAAAGGGTCTGAGGAGCACTTGTTGGGCACAGTGGACCTACTTGAGGTCTAGGTGACTAGAAGCTGTACCAATTATGTTGATATTCAATAAAAGTAAAAAAAGTAAAGGTAAAGCTATCCCTGTAACAGGTCGTGGAGGCCCATAGGGCTGTGAGATGTTGAGGTTCCCACATTTTCTAGACAATCAGCTCATAGATGGTGGCAAGGTTGTCAGCCCTATGCGCCAGCCGCCCTTTACCCCCAAGAGCATTTGAAGAATATTCCTGGTACTCATGTGTGTTAGAGGCTGAGTCAAACCCAGGGTCATAGTGCGGCTGGAAGAATTAGGTCAATTGAAAAAAAAATCCAATGGCCTCATCGAGACTTGAACCCATGACCTTCCGGCTTGTAGCATAGTGCCTCAACCAACTATGCTACCCCGAATAAACTGCATGTAGCTCATGTGAGAAACCTAGGAGACAAAGCAGTTGAAATACTGAGGTTGGAGTAGTTTCTGGTCTTTCTCGCAGAGAATACCCACAATTTTCTATGGTTATTGTACCTTCTGTGCAAACTTTATTGAATATCTTCCCCATGCTGGTTTATGGAGTCAGGTCAAACAATTTTTGGTATTGTGTAAATGTACACTACATGATATCACAAGAAGAACTGATTGTGTTTCTTATATAAATAAAATATTTTTCTATTTTTATGTTTAACTCTGAGGCAACTGATAAGTGGTAACATATCTGTCATGCACAAAGGATACCGGATTATCTGTGCCACTATTCATCTCCACAGTGATGACACCTTGGACAAAATCAATAGTGTCATGAACAATGCCGTGTACTTGAGGACAACATCGCAGTGTGTAAGCATCTTGCACTCTGTTACAGAAACGATGACTTTCTAGTTTAAAAAGGAATGATAAATATAAATTATTATGCAGTTTCATAAGTTATAATAAAAGTATTCAATTGCTGAAGCTAAACTTGATTGTGTCTTGTCTGGAAAACAAGATAGTTCACAAGGCAAAATATGTTATATCAATTTTCATTGCATTGTAAATTATATCTGTACATTATTTTCTCTTAAGTCATACCATAATAGAATTTCTAGGACTCTTGACATGACACTTACCTTGTTACGGAGTAAAGCAGTTACTTTATGTTGTTTAGAGACACAGTTCCTTCTTTTTTAATTTATCTTGTAGGGCATCAAATATGTATGATGATCACAGTGATTGCTTTTGTGTTATGATACCATGATTTGTAATTTTGTTTATACATAAAATAATGCAGTGACTTTCATGTTGCCGTTCATTCTAGGATCTAAATTACTTTATAATATCTCATTAAATAATTATCATAGCAAAAATAACTTCATCATTTTGAGGAATGAGATAAATATTTACTCATTGTATAGTGTATCTAATGAGAACTTTCCCATACTTCACCTGCAATTTGCGATGGGTGTGTTTCTGAATGGAGCAAAGCTCTTAATCTTTTAGCTACTGCAATCTGCCCCTTATGGGGACGAATCATTTGGACATCTGAATCAAATGCTCTGGATGTCCCTTTGAGAACTTCAAGTGTGAGTGCAGCCACAACATCAGCTTGACGTGCGATGTAGTATGCTCGCTCAACGGCCTCAGCTCCTAGTGATGTAATCAGCTGGGTTCCATTAGTGAGTGCTATTCCTTCCTTGGCATTAAGTCTCATGGGAGACAAACCATGGGCTGCCAGTACCTAGTGAAATTTATGTCAGTCAGATGCAGCATTTATTGGTCAAAATATTAACTGAAGAAAAATTGTTAGATATTTTCATAGACAGTGCTATGCTGCAAAATTCTGTGCTTTAAATTTAGAAAGCGTAATGGTCAAAGGAAGTTTGTCCATAGTTGAAAAGAGACATACATAATGAGGAAATGTTTTTGTAAATACATTACTGTAATAGTGTGGCATAATGAAGGTTTTACATCCAGTCAATAATGTATGATCGGAGGAAGAGTGCTTTTAATTGTTCATGTCAAATTTGCCAGGGAGAATCACTACTGATTAAGCAATATGATGGGTTAAATCTGCAGAAAAATTCTTTATAACAGACTCTGGTGGAGATGTAGCCATTGGCTATGTTGTGAGAAGTGAGACACTCAGATTGGGGTTTTTTTTTTTTTTTTTGACTGCGTGTTTACAATCTGCTCTCTTTTAAGTAAAAGATTGGGGGTTGAGTGAACGAATTGCACCAGAGAGGCGTTGATGGTGATAATATGAACACAGTGACAACTTCTTCATGACATACTGTATCTGCTGATTGGCACTGATCAATTTAATTCATATTTCAAGTAAGCAAGTAAAGCATGTCAAAGGAATTCATGAGGCTACTAAGCAATGGTTTTCATTTACTTGATTAGTTGGTTAGGTTTGTTTCATACAATTTTCTCCTCCCTTTTTATCACAATTTCAGGGCTATGCATACTTTATCACAATTTTTATTGCATATTTTCCTTTTATGTCCCTTCAACAAGGCCTGCTCTCAGGTAATTGCATAGCTGTAGTTATATTGATGTGAGTTATCCAGTGATTTAGATTAGCTCTTTCTAAGGGACCCAATTGAACAAGTGTCAACTCCCTGACCTGAGAAAGGAAACAGATACAGTTTCAGAAACGTTATATTCTTGAGTTTTTAGAATATTGGGTGACCCACAAAGTCCAAAAACCCAGTGATTTGAGTTTAAATTTAACTTGTGATGTTGATTGAATGGGTCAAAGCACATGTGTAGATCATTTCATAACCTCAGATTGCAAAATAATAATCAGGGAACTCTTATAAATATTTGCCAACATTGGCTTCTGTGTGGCATATATAATAGTCAGTTCTCTTTTCTTACATCTTTGGCATTACCCCAGCCTGTTTCTGGGCTCCACATTTTCCCTTCTCCAAGAAGACCAAGAGCAAGGTGAGCTAGTGGTGCCAGATCCCCACAGGCACCAACAGAGCCCTGCTCAGGCACCCATGATAAACATGATGCTGAAATAAAAATTATTTTCTGTGTAGATCAGTGAGATGATTTTTCTGTCACCATCACAGTATATTCTCATATATGCTATGTATATTAGAAAGTGAAAAACACAGTTATTTAGTATTATTGGATGAGTCACTTCAATTGAAAACGTGAGAATGGTTACACAATTAAGAGATTACAATTTTTTTCTAAATTCTTATGTCATGGTAGAATATAATACAGATAACAAGGAAAAACACTTCTGAAAAGAACTGGCAATAATATGAGAGATAAGGGGAACCAGAGCTACAGAATGTATGCTGCTTCTCAAATGTTTGGAACAAATCTCTGAAGCCATATTACTGACCCTCATTTCATGTTATATATTTTATATTAATTTTGTAAATGGGTGGGGATCATAGTCTTATTTTCTAATTTATCTGGCTCTATTTACAGGAAAATTTAATATGTACCATTAGATGAGTTGTATGCCATATTTATGTGGACATGAAGACTTCTATCTTCTGGTATATAACACTATATATACCAGTGAAAATTACTTGCTGCCTGTTTCATGCTGGTGTCTTACTTTGTATACGTTACGTCTGTGGAGATGGAGGTGACATGCACCAGCAAAACATCAGTTGACTTTCACTGAGCTACACAGAATTTTATCCCAGAAGACATAACTCCTCATAATCACTGCCATGAAAACCTCAAATCCTACATTTTTATGGATAATTTAGTATTTTGACCTGAAGATGAAGGAATTGGGTTTCTCCAAGACATTGGTATCTGTTTACCAGACTATATGGTGTCACATCTGAGAAGACTGTAATCTTTGTAGAGGGCAGCAGTATTTAAAACATATTCTGTAATGGGTATATAGACCACTCATCAGTTGAAGTAGTTACAGTGTTATTTCCAGGAGTCTGATAAATTTTGTATTTACATGTACATTTAACTTTGAAGAAATATTTATATGCCCATGGGTTGTTATTGTGCAATTGAAAGTTCTGTAAAATCAAACTGAGAAAGAAAAAAAGGCATTTTACATAATACATATGTATATATACTTATTTATGTTAGTGAGCTAGTGAAAATCATATATGTTATTCAGTGAAAGAAGAGTCGCCGGTTACAGTAGCCGAGCGGTTTAAGGCATGATGTTATTCAGTAAAGGAAGAGTCACCAGTTACGGTAGCCGAGCGGTCTAAGGCATGCACTGTCTTCGCTCGCTCGGAAGCCGGGATGATAGGTTCGAATCCCACTCAGGGCATGGATGTATGTGTACGTTTTTCTATGATTGTGTACAACGAGCTGATCACCCGCCCAAGGAGTCCTACTATATGTCTAAGACCTCGTAAACCGAAGTGAAACAGAGAGTTTCATGGAGGTAGGCCTACGCCCAAATGAGGGCTGTAGCGCCAATGAAAAAAAGGAAGAATCAGTAATTTCCCAGATATTGTATTACAAGAGATATGTAACATAATGGAAGCACAGATTATTTTGAAACCATCCCAAAATATAACTAGTAATTGGCATTTTGAATATGATGTTTTAATCAAAACTATCAAAAGGAATATTTACACGTACCATTGAATGCCTTTATTAGAGCATAGAGATTGGTGAGCGAGATGCCACTGTGTCCTTTAGCCAGGACATTTATTCGGAGTGCGAGCAACATGCGTGTTTTCTCAGGATTTAGCGGTGTTCCAACTCCTGCTGCATGTGATCTGATGAGGTTATACTGTAGTTCCCTGCTCAGAACACAAATCACACTGTAATGCTCCATAAGAATTGAGATGTGTGGAGCATATTTCCTCATACAGTAAGACAGTCATAACTGGGTATAAGAGTCACTCTGATTCCCTGTATAATATGCATGTTGAGTCAAAGCTACAGGTCTTACATATTCATCCTAAATCAAAAAAAGACATTTATTGAGTTCCAGGACCCACAGGAAATTTGTATTCTCTTGTCCTGAATGGAAACATGTCTGCCTCTTAAGAAGACAGGACTCATGTCTAAATATTTTTGTCATTTTAGCTTACTTTTCTTGGCAAGGGTGATATTAACTAAATATTCAACAGTGTTTTTAAATAGTGAATTTGTTGTGCCCAGAATGAAACAAATTACAATGCACATTATGCATTTTAAACTAATGTTTTCAGGGAAATAAAACTAGCAATAATATTATGACGGGCGTAGCACAGATATGTCATGTTGCCTGGTCTGCGCCTGTCTCTTGTACTGACTGGATTGCTCAGAAGACTATTAATGATGAAAACCGAAGTCACCCATGAAGATGCTAGAAACTTCCATATGAGTGATAATGGCTCTAAATGTGGTGGTTAAGTGTTCAGTGCAGCACAGAGAAGTCAAGAGAAGTGATGAATGCAGTGAGTGAGGAATGGCATTGCTCTGGAGTTATTGGTGAGCAGGAACTGACCATAAAAACTAATTGCTCACACTAATTGCTCCACAACATTTATTTTGGTGAAAGAGAGACCCTTATACTTTGCAGTTATCAATTAAAACATGAATAATGTGGGAAATAAAGGGGCTTAATGTCATCAATGATGACTGTGTGTAATTATTTTACCCTTATTCTACTTAATATTGACATTAGAACAGTTAATATAGTTCAGAAGATATTGCATATAGATGCTTGATATCAATGCTAATTTGAAGACTTTGAAATACCTCTAAATAGCTGAAATTCCATATAGTATGAGGTTTGCTAAAACATGGCTGACATATGAAGGTGAAAATTTAAGCAACAGTCACATCTCCTTCAAGAATCCATTGTTGAGTAGTGCTAAGGTTAATATTATGTAAAGGATACTCTCAGTTGTAGGATACGTACTCTAGTTTGTCGCAGTCAATCACAGTTCTGGCAAATTTTCCAAATCCTGTTGTAATTCCATAAACCACTGTGAAAGAAAAACATTTCCCATATATGTACAAGTATGTTTAAAATAACGACAGGAAGAAGGATAGTGCCCAGAAACATAATATTTATATTAATGTAACATCATCACAAAGTTTTAGGTCTTACTTCTCATGTAAGGCTTTAATGAAAATTTATGTAAGTTAATATTCTTTTCTGACATATTTTGAAAGTTATATAATGTAAAGAAAAGCATATGCTTGCACATGCATGTTAGCATGCAATGCCATTTATTATCTTGCAGTAAGAGAGACCACACATTTGGAGTACATTGTTGAAGGACCGGTAAGTTTCTCTCTGATTTTTGAACACTACACCTGTTCAAGTTTGTTTCAAACATGGTGTTGTAACGGTATGTAATCTGGAGAACATTGTGGCCATTCTGTGGTCTTAACAGACACAGTTATCATGTAATCCTACAATTTTATGGTGGGTAATATGATGTCAAAATGACAATCTTTAATATTCACACTGGCAAACATTTCTCTGCTCATTGAATCACCTGAATTGAATAAGTATTTTTGTACACATACAAAGTTATGTTCTCCACAACTCACATGAGTTTCAAATATGTACAGCTGACCATTTTTACCATTTATTTTAAAAATCATGATCTTTTGCGCCTATTAAAAACAAGTTAAATTAAGGTTGTTGTCATTACCACCATTTATGCAATTGAAATATACTGGACCTTCGAACTTTGAACGGTTTGATAATCAAACACCTTGAAACTCGAACAAAAAATTCGAGGAAACCCCAATTTTGAAACTCTAACAAAAACTCAAAAATCGAGCAAAGAATCACGTGGTCGCCTTCTCTCTCTGCTTGATCGCACACGCAGTTGCTCAGTCAGTTCTCCCATTACTGCTTCAGTGAGCATCTCGCAAATTCACTCGGTTTTTAAGTGTTTTATTTATTTCTTTGGGTTATTTTTATTTTATCTTTAATAATACCCATTTGTGATGGCACCAGGGAAATGTCCATGGACCCGGAGGTGGGACAGTGAAGATGTTGAGTTGGGGGAAGGCCACATAGCTGAGCTGATCATTGAGGAACTGCAGGATCTTCATGTGGAGCAGCAGCAAGAAGTGGCTGAAGAACTGTCTTCAGAGAAGGAGAAGGTAGACAGTAAG
The DNA here is from genome assembly GCF_002891405.2 of Cryptotermes secundus. Lineage (NCBI taxonomy): Eukaryota > Metazoa > Arthropoda > Insecta > Blattodea > Kalotermitidae > Cryptotermes > Cryptotermes secundus. Next base: position 951,014 of record NW_019718271.1, on the reverse strand, counting down.
GGAAGCATCCCCACTGCAGACATTAAGGAACTGTTGCTCTAAACACAGAGCCTTGTAGAGAAGTGGCATCCCAATGTTGCAGTTGTGAACAGGAGTATCAACTTGTTTAATGAAAATATAATGCAACATTGCATTGCTACAAGCCAGAAGTTCATGGGTTCAAGTCCCGATGAGGTCACTGGATTTTTTTCAGTTGACCTAATCCTTCCAGTCACACTATGGCGCTGGGGTTCACTCAGCCTCTAACAGAAATGAATACCATGAATTAATTAAATAATTTTCCTGGGGAGTAAAGCGCGGCTGGCGCATAAGGCTGACAACCATACCGCCATCTTTGAGCCGATTGTCTAGATAGTGTGGGACCCTCAACATCTAGCAAATCTATGGGCCTTCACGGCCTGGTACAGGGATAGCTTTACTTTACTTTAGTAATGCAGCATTTCAGAAACGTTTTAAAAAATAGACAAACCCAAATGACATTGGACAGGTTTGTCTCCAAAGAAATATCAAGTGATGATAATGTTAATGAACCACAACTCCTAAATAGTGGATTCCAGATGAAAGAAGGGTAATTCCCCTTCCAGTGAACAGTAATAACCCTCATACTATTATCATTGATTGATTATTATACAGTATTTTTATGTATGTACTATTATAAATAAAAACATTCAATTATTGAAATAAAATAAACTTATTTTATCATTATTTACCAACATGATCTTTTGAAATATGCACTTAAAATGTTTTATATTGGGTAAATTTTGGGGGTGTGGAATAAATTAATTCAATTTATGTTATTTAAAATGGGGAAATTTAACTCAAAAGTTGAACAAGTTGAAAGCCAAACCATCTCCAGGAATGGATTGTGTTCGAAGTTCGAGGTTCCACTGTAATTTTCAAATTAATTGTATCTTACCTTTTTTCTCCTGAAGAATTTTCTCAACAAGTTCTCTAGCATTCTTCACTTTAATTTCAGCTTCATGTGTCAGCTGAAATGTATAACAGGTACATAAAAATGAGCAATTCATAAATTGTCTGTTTATATGTGTATGGAGCAGAGGCTAAACTATGGCACAATAATTTTTTTGCATACTAAATTAAAGAGTCTGACATCATTAATTTTGTTAGCATGATGTGAAATGGAGCATGAGCAACAGACAAAGCAAGTGGTCATTTCAGTATTTTTCAGAGAAGATTTTTATTTCAGGAAGTGTTTAATGTTCTGTTTATTGATTTACTCACACAAAAGTAAGAATGACTGAAGTTCGTTTGGGTGCCATAGTTATGGTTGAAAGTTTAGTAGCTTGTTTCTTGTGTTACCTTAATTTTGTAGCGGCCTTTACCAAGCTGTCTAAGATCATTTGTTGACAAACTTTCACCATCCAAGAAAATATGCTGTAAATGAAATATAATATGATGTCATTTAATAAATGCATGTACAATAGAAAGCAGTTTTCTAGTTATGAATGAACCTATATATACAAGTATGTATATATATGAGGGTCATGTGTGCGTGCGTGCGCATGTAGAATATATTAGTAGGAAAGGCACAGGGCCTTGGCTTTTGTGCCTTAAAATGTGCTGAAATATAAAAGTAATAAACTTACAGTGGATATGAACATAGATTGAATTTAATGTAATGTAAGTTACAGGTATAGATGGGGCATAATTTTTCATTTATGTTTTCCCTTTATTGTGTTTTCTTCCTTACTTTCTTCTAACAAATTTTATTTACACAAGTGAAGATACTTAAAACAACCTTTCAGGGAAAGGGATTTGAATTGCTGCCACTTCTTAGGTTGGGAAATTTAATATGCTGCTTTTCTTGATGTTGAAACTTCAACAGCAATTACTGCAAGTGTTTGACTTGTGTAAAGAAATCATGTGCCAGAATTATGTCATCCTACATGGATAACATCATTGATCAGCAAAGAGATTTTCAATTATAAATTATCACTTGTTCTAAAAAACAGATGCAAAGGATTAGGAAGCCAACAAATTGCATATGAATGTTGAATAATTTGAATGAATTAAATATGAAATATACCTCATTTTCTGAATTGCAAATTCCTTAACAGATATTCTTAGATATTTAAGAATGATTTCAATAAAGTTTAGTTTATTATTTCAAAACTCTGCTAACATAGATAGAATAAGACTTAACTTTTATGTTGCATCCTAGTTAGATTTTATTCTATCCTTATTATAGTATTCTGCTGAGAAGTGTAGGCAGTTCTGAACTAATAACAGGCAGATATGTGACCATAAGCCAAATTCTAGTTACATACGTATTGCTGTGGAACTGATTTGCTCAGTTAAAATATTTTATTTTATGTTTGGAAACTTTAAAAGTCCAATCTAGAAATTTAAATCAAAATATACCTCAGAGCTTTGAATAGAAGTAAAAAAAGTGGAATGGTCTCTGCACAGTTTTTAGATAAAAATATACATTTGTAAACTAAGGTAAACACATCAGTACAAAAGAAGCATGGTGATTTATGATTCACTTGAAATGAAACATGATGATATACTTTCATATCTGACACTTGTTGTTTAAAATGGAACAAAACACTTTCCTTTTTTCAAAATTTCAGACTTACCTCATCTGGTGGTTCGTATTTTGCAGGGCTGCATGTTCATTAAGGAAATTCTTATTTCATAACTAGTATTCATTTAATTGCGTTTATTTGTATAGTACTTTGAAATTGTCAAGGGAGTATTTTCTTTTAATGTATTCAGTTGTCCTGATAAGGAGGTATACAATGGCATTTGCACTTTGTGTTTCTGTTTTTCTCTCATTTTATGCTCAGTTTCAGTGATCGCAAAACAATATCAGATATTCTTGTTAGTGTTCAATCCACTTTTCACCACAGAAACATCGAATGAGAGCTACACTCTATGACGTTTTGGAGGCTTATTGTGACTTGTCTGTTAAAACTGACATAGTGATAATGNCCCCCCCCCCCAAGTGGATACACTTTAATTGTGCTTGAAGACAGAGGGAAAGTTTTATCCAGGCAATGTAAAATGTCAAAAGATAATCTCTCACAGTAGCACTAAATTGATACTAAAAATGTTAAGAATAACACACTGAAGTTCTGCAGAGGAGGAATATTTAATGTAACAGAAAAGGGCATATGTTGTTTGTAGTATTTAATAAGCCTTTGTGCATTACTTGTTTCACTTAATTTTAAATGTTTATTAGTATTTGTGGGATTATTAATCATTAGTAATATTGTGTTGATGCAAATCAAAGAAATAAGTTCATTTCAATGTTGATATAAAAATACATACTGACATTTTTTTTTTTATTTCTTTATAAAATGAGGCGTTTTAGAGAATGAAAAATATATTTTCTGTAAATGAAGTTTTCTCTTTATATTCTCAGTTGATGATAAAGTATTAGTTTCTAATAAGTAGAATGTTTATTTTTATGTCAAAGTTGTTTCCTTATTAAAGTAAGTTCATTAGCTATGGTGGCTCATGGTAAAAATTATTTTTTCTACTTATTGTTGTGTAAAAGTGCTGGGCTACTAGTGTCAGGAAGTTATGTGCAATTGAAAGCTGTGGAAAATTTTGGATCTGATGAGGTAAAGGTAAAATAAATTGTGAATTATAGTGTGCACAAGCATGAATTACCAACCAACACATGTAGACTTCTCATATCCAGGATTTATTATTAAAATGTATAACAATTTAACACGGGTCCTGAAAGATGTGTATGGACAATCATTTTAATAGATTTTCTGTTGTGTTCTTCTTCAAATTAGAACGTTCCTCCATCAAAGTGAAAATTTGATTTTGCTGCTGTTAACTTAGAATATACAGATCTATATTAGCAATAAATCATGTAACTACTAACATTACCTGTTCGTGAAGCATGTCCATTCACATTGATTTGAAATCAATAGATAGATAAATAAAAATTATAAATTATTTCATAACTCATAGAAAAGTCCATGTTTGGACTATGATGTTATTTCTCTTTGAATTCTCATGCAGAAAATATGTAACATGTAAGGATACACTGGTTCCAGAATGTGTTTAAGATTTTCTGGTATTATTGTTCCTGTTGTTGAGCGTTCAGATGCAACCACTGAAAACATAAATTATTATGTGAATAAACTTCTCTTAAAACATTCAGTAGGAAATGACTGTACACTGTGAGAAGCAAGTTATAAATGCATATAATAGTAGGTATTATAGTACAGCTGTGCGATTCTGAATATTATTGGACACAGCTTTCGGTCACCTAGGGATCACATACGGTCAGATTTTGACGGGACAATGCCAAATGTGACAGCTGCATTCTGTACCCCACATGAAGATAAGGCGGGACACACATTTGTGCCGCTCTCAAAGTTTTTGGATAATATTAACAAACAGAAGCCAAGCTTTTTCTGTGCTTATTGCTCTGCGTTTTAGTACTTATAACCTCGCCTTGATATATATTACCATCGTACAAAATAATGCAACCAGGTTGTTCTGTTGTGGCTTTGTTGCCAACTGGAGGAAGTCAGAGGGTCAGACCTTTGCCCGGTAACACACAGGACAATTATTAAAAGGTCGACAATCTGTTATGAAAAAGTGCCCCTAGTTTCTCCAAAGGAAAGGCCGCATCCTTCGTATCATTCATAAACCATTTCATCGACTTATTATTTAGTGAAAACAACGCAGCAAGCCACGAACAAACCCTGGACAACATCAAGAACCTCCTCATCATGATAGACAGGAGGCACAAAATCTTCCCCATACAAGAAGGACGATAGGAGTACAGACACGAACATACGTGGTTTAAAAAAAGTTTAACTATTGACAATAAAGGTTTTTTAAACAACATCTAGAAACTTTTAAAAACTTTACAACACCAGGAAGCTGCTGTGATTTTGAAACGTTCGACTTTATGCGTACTGTGCATTATAGGATATAAGTGTATGTATTTTAAATCAAAACACCTATTGTGATGGTAGTTTCCAGTTTGTAATGATGTTCCCTCTGAAGATGGCCCGTAAGGACCGAAACATGTAAGGGAGATAAGTTTTAACGTAGTAAAAACTTACATGTCACACTGGACGGAGTAGTTTGTATTTATTATTATTATTATTATTTAGTTGGCCAGCATTATTATAGGTCACGTGAATTCGGATCTTGACAAGATCTTCCAGAATGGATAACTATGCAATTGGATGCATAACTCCGCGTTAATGAAAATACTGAGATGCAGAATCAAGCTGCTTGAACTAGTGTGACAACAATGTGCTCAACACACCAGATTCTGGGACACACAGATCAAATTTCTGAAACGTTGTGTTTTCTATTTCCTATAATTCCTGACAATGGGAAAAGTCCCAAAACCCAGTCATAGTGTTATCCACAATCGTCAGTACTCTTAAGAATCTACTAACAATAATAATTTCCGTATCCCTGTGAGGAACAAATGCATCTGTGGGAAGAGTGGAAAGAATGCCTTAGGGACGGGTGAAAGAAATCGATTAGAAATGGTCACTGAAATGAAGATCTCCAGGCAAGCTCACTTTCGTAACTACAAATGCACAAAACGTCACGAGTTTCCCTTACGAAGCCGCAAGGTTCTGAAAGAGATGCACAGTTCCGCCAAATACATTTGAGCGCCTTACGCTGTCCACACAGACGGAGCAATTGCCCTTGACACGCGCTGCTTCAGCAAGTTCTGCTTTCTTTTGAAAGTAAATTGACCCTTCCAGGTTGTGAAAAATATGTACGATAAAATCTGTACCGTACCAGTCTGCCATAATTATCATTACCATGAACGGCCCTGGGGATCCGTTGTTCTGACCACGCGATACCCTCTATCCGCAAAAGTTGGCACTAACTTCGCCGACAAGCAGCGGTCGCTCGGTCGGTATAGTACGCTTACGGACTACAGGTCACGGAGTAGTGTGTAATGAATGTAGGACACAAGTGACCTCAGTGGTCAGAGTTCCTGGCTATATATCCAGAGCTCCCGGGTTCGATTCCCGGCGCTTCCGGATTTTCTGAGAAGTAATGGGTCTGGAACGGGGTCCACTCAGCCTCGTTAGGATAATTGAGTATTTCAAGGAAATAGAGGCTCCGGTCTAGAAAAACGAAATTAACGGCCGTGGGGATCCGTTGGGCTGACCACGTGACACCCTCTATCCGCTAAAGTTGACACTTCGCCGACAAGCGGCGGCCGCTCGGTCGGTATAGTTCACTTACGAACTAAAACCACGGAGTTTGTTTTAGGTTGTTTTGTTTTGTAGCACAGACATACCGCATTGTCCTTCGTATAGTATTATTGATCCAGGGCCGGATATAACAAGTGGCTGGGGCGATCGCTTTGGAGCTGCCACAAAACTTAAATAGAATTAAGGGATTTAACTGAGATATTTACTTCTCCGAATTCACGAAACGTTATTTAGTATATTATTATTATTATTATTATTGGAGGGAGTGGGTTTCCCCATGCACCGCGACCAGTTTGATCTATTGTGGGTCCCCCTATAATCTTCTACCAGCCTCTGTACCCTACCGGTATTGGTGCTTACCATCAGTCCCTACTCAGCCAGCGAGGTCGGCCTCTACCGGCTCAGCGGTATCACAATGCCTCCCCCATCTACCAGAGGTGTTAGACACTACTGTTGGGCGGGAAATGTTTTTAATTTAGCTCAGTGGCCTCCTTTGGAAACATGAGGTTCTTTTACGTGCCGTAAAGCTACGACACGGGACCCACGGCTTAAAGTCCCTTCCGGAGGACTTGTTCCCTGAATTTTTCCGCCCTTAAAAATTCTACGACCTCCACCGGGTTTGAACCCGCGTACCTTGAGTCATGAGGTGGGAACGTTACCCCTAGACTACAGAGGCCGCTTTATTTAGTATATATACTTATTGTAAAAAAGAATTATAGACTGAATTTCCTGCGACTGATAGCTGTCTCCACATTATAATTACCCCCACAACTGTAAATCGGGCCCTGTATTGGTCTAAATTGCAGGAATTGTTAAATATTAGTGAATTATCACTGCGCCACAGATACTATATACTTTTTTTTATTGCTAGTGGGGTGGGACTAATTCCCTTGTACTGCGGCCACTTCTGGCCTATTTTACCAGCCCCAGATGATAGGTGAGGGTGATTGTGGAGCAATTGGTGGAATGAAGATTGACAGGGGAAACCGAAGTACTCGGAGGAAACCTGCCCCAGCGGCACTTTGTAAACCACAAATCCCACTTGACCAGACCCGGGATCGAATCCGGGCCGCCGCGGTGGGAAGCCAGCGACTAACCGCTTGAGCTATGGAGAGACGAGTTAAGAGAGAAATCAGAAGTAACGATTTTCTTCAAGATATTCTCTTAGTATCCGTTCAGTGAACTGAAGATAATCGCAGTACGGATATCTGAGCCAATAGAAGTTTCTAAGCTATAGACCAGACATTCCTCTTTTTTTGTTTTTGAGAAATGTGTATATGCCCCAGGGTCAACTGTCCCACTAAGGTTCCTCGGTACTTCCCTCCGCCCACGCCAGTCTTGAAGAACGGTCCTACAAGGAAACAGGACCAAAGAGGTCTCTTCCTCATTCTTTTCAGTTCTCCATATATGGGCATCCTCCCCATCCCACGCCAAGCAGCTTTTCGCTGAAAAATGGCCCATGACCTAACCATCGAATCGGATACCTTGAGGACAGGAAGTAGGACTAGCATACGTAACATCTCAGTGCTTGGTACAATACAGGAAAACAGGAAATTATCCTTGAACTCGAGTGGTTTTTACATCAAAGGCGTTTCCAGTTTTCTTCTCTCGTTGATGTCACCATGGCACTCGTTTAAATATGTCTTCAAAATAATTTACCTGCGGCGTATATTTTTTTTTATAACGAATGATGCTAGAAGCTGTTTTCATAGAACCAGAAACCAACACATTCCTTCACTTCAAGGATACAAAACACTTTCGAATATTTAAAAAAAGCCGTTGACGGCGAGAGAGCGAAGGGGCAAGTCAGCCATTTTGATTTATGGAAAAATCAAAATTGTGGATTATATATATAAAATTCAAGAGTTATTTACGTAATATTATCTTGAATACTGTAGGGCAATCAGTAAAAGTAGTCATAAACGATATAATATAAGTTTATAAGGATATTTTCTGACTGCCTCCCATGGAAAAAATTGTGGCTGTATCCATTCAAGATGTCTGCTAGCTGCAGGTTACTCCTACACCCCAGAACATAATTCCAAGGAAGTTCTTTATATGTATCATTCATAAAGGATTTTAAGGACGGACAAAGGACAAGATACAATCTCATACCTCACACATTGTCACAATTGAATAAAAGGAAGAAGGCGGGTAGGAAGCACAGAAATTTTGAACTATCAAGTATGTTGTGTCAGGTATTACCTCTCGTTTACATACAGGTTTCTCAGATCTGTGCTTCTATTCCTGAGGTCACATTTTCTTAAAATTCGCTTAGTGGGGGGTGGAGTCCAACTGGGTCCACTCGGCACGGCGGCCACTGATTGGCCTATTGTAGCCTGCCCCGGGTGATTATGATGATGGAGAATTTGGTGGAATGAAGATTAGCAGGGGGAACCGAAGTACTCGGAGAAAACCCACCCACAGCGCCACTTTGTCCACCACAAATCCCATTTGATCAGACCCGGGATCGAACCCGGGCCGCCGCGGTGGGGAGCCAGCGGCTAACCGCTTGAGCTATGGCACGGCCTCAGTTTCTTGGAAGATACCTTCTCTATTCGTGAAGAGAAGTGCTGGGAAAAACTGATCTTCCTAATCCATTAATCCACACCAGTTCATAACCAGTACCTTTGCGTACGAACAGATTGATGTAGCGGTAGTGCTCTAGACTCGTATGCTCGAGGTTCTCGGCTCAATTCTCGGCCGGGACATCAGCTATTCTGACTAAAATTTTTAGTTTTCCTCAGTCGTTTTGGGGAAAAATTTGGGATAATACGTCGTTTACGTCACGGTCATTTTCTTCTAAATCATTTCTAATTCATCGTCCATTCTAGCATTCCATGCTACATTGTGTACATACTGTCAGTGTGGTAAAGTAACCAAGCAATTTTTTTAATGAAGATACAGAAGAAGAGTATCGAATGCTGCTGTATGTGTAAAAAACAAACTCCTTGGCCTGTAGTCCGCAAGCGAACTATACCGACCGAGCGACCACCGCTTGTCGTCGAAGTTAGTGCCAACTTTTGCGGATAGAGAGTGTCGCGTGGTCAGCGCAACGGATCCCCACGGCCGTTAATCTCGGTTTCTCTAGACCGGAGCCGCTATTTCCTTTTATAGCGCAGGGAATCGAACCCGAGACCTCTGGATCTGTAGCCAGGAACTCTGACCGCTAGACCACAGAGGCGGTAAAGTGACCCAGAAAGTACTCAGAAGCGTAGCGAATGCTACTCTCTATATAAACAAAGTAATAAATAATATGCTCACAGTTTTGCTGATGTGACGTCACTCACAAGCACTATCAGCAATCCTTGCGATGTCCATATCAGAGCTTTAATGTAAGGAAAAAAGGTAAAGCTGCCCCTGTAACCGGCCGTGGAGGCCAATAAGGTTGTGAGGGGTCGAGAATCCCAAATTTTCTAGACAGTCGGCTGACAGATGTTGGTGAGGTTGTCAGCCTTACGTGCCGGCCGCCCTTTACCCCCAGAATGATTCCTGTTACTCATTTCTATTAGAGGTTAAGTAGACCCCAGGACCATACTGCGGCTGGAAAGGTTAGGTCAACTGAAAAATTCAATGACCTCATCGGGATTCGAACCCGCGATCTTCCCTCTTGTAGCATAGTGTCTCAACCAACTATGCTACCGCTTGCCCCCACGTAGTTATTTAAATTCTGTATTGCTGCGTCCTATTAAGCATGGATCCAATAATTAACTGTCAAATTTTACCTGACGATGTTATGACGAACGAAATATGCGCAGAGCGATAGTGTGAATGGTTAAATGAAAATCCCGTCACTTCAGACCGTCACGTGAAGTCTTGGGTGCTGAAGGACGGAAGAGTAGCTGATTGTTATAAACAATCTTTTGAATTCTTGTCATACGGGTAGCCTATTCAGTTGTGAGTCGGATGTGAAACTGGGAAGACGAAACGATTTCCGGATTATCTAATACCTTATTTTCTGTTTTCGGCATGCATTGCAAACTGCTGTTTATTAATGCTACTGCTTAACAAATTTATTAGATTCATGTTTAAATAGGGTCTACATGCAGACCTGTTACTTTAAACCTTGGGTGTAAGTTAAGGTTTGGGAAATAAATTACAGAGTTTACTCTCATGAAACATCCAAATAATTGAGAATTTTATATGAGCGTTAGGCTGTACAATTCCTGAATTAGGGACTTAATACAACAGAAATGGCAGCACCATAGCTCAAGCGGTTAGTCGCTGGCTTCCCACCGCGGAGGCCCGGGTTCGATGCCGGGTCTGGTCAAGTGGGATTTGTGGTGGACAAAGTGGCGCTTGGGCGGGTTTTCTCAGAGTACTTCGGTTTCCCCTGCCAATCTTCATTCCACCAGTTTCTCCATCATCATAATCACCCGGGGCAGGTACAAAAGGCAAATCAGTGGCCGCCGTGCTGAGTGGATCCAGTTGGACTCCACCTCCCACTAAACGAATTAAAGAAACATTCTAGACTTATACTTATCCTAATAGATGATTTTCATTGTTTTCCTCAGTTCCTTCGAACATGTACCCGGATGCTACCTCGATTATGTCACGAAGGCTACCTTAAAATTTTCTTCAGCTTATTGTCTGCTTCACAGTTCCGATGTTGAAACCGTCGTTAAATGACCGAAGGGAAAAGTAGCTAAAAATATTAATAATTTATTTATATATTCTCTATTTTACTTTGGAGGCTATGATTCTGAAATATCTGCCCCCTTTCTATCAGGCTACATCTCATCCAATGAGCTGAAATTAATCTTCAGCGATACCAACACAAGGTTTCTGGCCAAAACAACGAGGCTCTTCAGAAAGATTGCGACATCAAAAGGAATTCTCAGTTCTTTACATACATTACACAATTTGCGCATTTATTTAGAAAGTTGACGATGTATCGTATTTCTGACTTTCCACTTACTATACATTGTCTTAATAGTTCAGCTTACCAACGGTTACAAAGTCATTATCGTCAAGGACGTCTCTGATATTGTCGTCAGGGTCTAGGATAACCCCACCACGGGTCTTCCTTACTTCCTGCGCCTTCTCCATTTCCCTGTTTTCCTTGATATCGTCTTGTTTCTGCAGCTTGTTGTATCTGCGGACTGACTCGTCTCCCAGCCACCGCACAGTCATTTCTCCTGCGGCACATTGTCACAAACAAAAATGAAAGTTTACATTAAATATAATTTGTTTCAACGAATATCGTCTTCACAATTCAATTTCAGGTGGCAGAAGTAAAATGCAGAGAAAATGGACTTAATTTTAACAACTTTCGGCATACATAGGAATATAATAATAATAATAAAACAAAATCCGTGGCTTTAGTACGCAAGCGAACTATACCGACCGAGCGACCGTAGCTTGTCAGCGAAGTTAGTGCAAACTTTTGCGGATAGAGGGTGTCACATCCCCACGGCCGTTAATCTCGGTTTTCTAGACCGTAGCCTCTATTTCCTTGAAATATTTCCTCAATTATCCTTACGAGGCTGAGTGGACCCCGTTCCAGACCCATCATTTCTTAGAAATTCTGGTAGCGCCGGGAACCGAACCCGGACCTCTGGATTTGTAGCCAGGAACTCTGATCACTAGACCACAGAGGCGGTTCCTTTTGAGTCCAACTATTCTCCTAAACACTTTGTTCTCGGTTGGATGTCCTTCACTAAGGGTGAGACAAAAATTTCATATCCATGTAAGACAACAGAATTATATACATACATATTACATTTTAATTCTGAACTGAATAATAGCAATCATTACTTGAATATATTCTTTCTTTCACTTCTGTTTTTCCAAAATACAATATATCTTAAGCATATATTACGTACCGCGACATCTGTATTAAGACGCTGTGTTTTATTTTGGTGGCGGAGATGGCCATCTTAATATTTCTAAGCTTCAAGTGGCCGACTTTAGTACTTTTCAGCACCGCCTTTGTATTTTTATAAGTAATAATTCTCTAGCGTTTATTCCATATGATATATTGATAGGATCACAGGATCCTGAGGATAACAGTTGCTCGTTTGTCGGCCACACAGGACCGCTGTTTGCTTACTGTAACACCTCCGGTCACAATACGTACCTGTATTCTTAAACATGAGATTTGACGCACTTGTAACTGTGGCTACTAAAGTTACGGCCTTTTGGAAAGTGACCCCGTGGAGTATGATACAGGTACAAAATGTTAATATTTTAGAGGAACATGCTACCTTCTTCCTTCCTCAATATGAGATTTCTCCGAAATGTCGTTACCTATCTACCAACCTACACGGTGTCATATTCTGTAAGACTGTAATTTTGAAGCTTTATTGCGTTTTTAATCTGTATGTGGAATGTCTGAACTTTTTAAAATGTATCAGCCACAGAATTTAATTTCAATTCAGATTGGTTTATTAGTGCTAGGCAGCTGCTCGGTAAACACATTCCCGAAATTATGCTTTCAACAACAGGACATCCATTGCTAATTATTTCAATTAATTCGCTTAGTGGGGGATGGAGTCCAGCTGGATCCACCCGGCACGGCGGCCACTGATTGGCCTATTGTAGCCTGCCCCTGGTGATTATGATAATGGAGAATTTGGTGGAATGAAGATTGGCAAGGGAAACCGAAGTACTCGGAGAAAACCTACCCCAGCGCCACTTTGTCCACCACAAATCCCACTTGACCAGACCCGGGATCGAACCCGGGCCGTCACGGTGGGAAGCCAGCGACTAACCGCTTGAGCTATGGCGCGGCCCACATCCATTGCTAAGTAACGGGTCAATAAACACGCATTCTAAGACAAATGGAAGAAAGGTGTTTTCCGTGGGGTCCGTGCCGAGAAAATGTAGAGAGTTGAATTCCGAAGCTGGTTAGTTAGAGGAGTACATCGGAGTACAGAAGACTATACATGGATTTGTGTCCTAGTGATTTGGGAAGTGGGTAGATTAGCAATAACGCTATAATTGATTGTGATTAAGAGTGATTGTAAAAGAAGGCGTTAATAAATCCAGTCACCCAATCCAGAACTCGTCATTATTAGTCACCGAATCCCAGACACCTGAGAATACAATATTACCTTACATAAAGCTTAAATAAGACTTTATGGATTTAATCATACAAGAATTATCTTAAAGACTATTATTGGCATTACTATAGAGACCATCTTGAGGCATATACATTTGATATGAAATATTTTTAGATGTTCGCAGTCAAGTCCTTAGCACTGCTGCTTTATATTTTGAAGAGTCTTGGTTCGATATCGCCTAAGAGACTGGTTATTCTGACTAAAATTTTTCGTGATTATTCTCAGTCCCTCCAGGCAAATTCCGGGATAGTGTTTTAAATTAAACCCTGACCTCTCTTTTCCAATATGTAGTTCGATGCTGTAGGCATGAAAAGAGCAATTGAAAAGCCAGTAACTGAACAACAAATACAGAACACAAATAAATACAATTTATAAATAAGTCTATTGGCATAATGAATATTTAAAGAAATACAAAGAAATATAATCTATATAATTTCATGACAATGTGTTTCAGTTTGCAACAATTAGCTTTCACCTTAAATAAGTACATACGCAAGTTAGTGAGGTATAAAATATCACAACAATTACCTCACTGATATATTGGGTTTTTGGACTTCATCCATCGTCCTGGTTTTTATTAGTTATCTTAAAAACCAGGACGATGGATGAAGTCCAAAAACCCAATATATCAGTGTGTTATACACCATCGTCAGAATCCTATAGTAACTACTAACAATTACCTCGTTTCGAATATGTGTGTGATATATTAGCGTACATATTTCAACTGTCTTCATGTTATCGATTTGGGACTTGAAATATATTTTGATATCACAAGCTTACCATTCCTGCATGGCACTTGCAGCCACTCCCCACGAACCCGTACCGAAATTTTCATCGTGGCAACTGACAGAAGTTTCTCAGACAAATGTGTCACCTCTGTCCTTGTATTCTGCTAACTGCACACATGTTACCCCCAACCAGTAGAACGAGCTTCATCTCTTACGTAGTCGGAGACTGTTTATTGTAGTTTATTTGGAATTTCATGTCACTGTAGGCGGCATTGGTGTTAATCAGCAACTTACAAAGGTGACATGTGATGCAGTTCTCCGGCGTCAGGTGAAATGTAAAAATGTTTACTTACATATTCAAGTGTTCTAAGAATATGCGTGAAACAAAACACAGTCAGTTGATTTAGTGAATAGTTCTGCCTGCTGGGACATGATGCCGTATAGGAAAGTCAACTGACGTTTCACTTTAACCTATTGTCTCTATATTCAGGGTCGAAAGGTAACTGTAATAGTTTATTATTTGCTTTACGCTTCATTTATAAAGATGAAGACAATGTTTTCTCCGAAACGTCGGTCGACTTCCACTGGAGTACATGGTGTTATACCACAGAAGAGAGAATTCTTCATAAGCGCCGCTATGAGAATATCAAGTCCCGTAGTCGAGCTAGTATTTTGCTCGTATTTGTACAACAAACAAACTCCGTGGCATGTAGTCCGTAAGCGAACCATACCAACCGAGCGACCGCCGCTTGTCGACGAAGTTTTCGGATTACTTTTTCGGATAGAGGGTGTCGCGTGGTGAGCGCAACGAATCCCCACGGCCGTTAATCTCGGTTTTCTGGACCGGAGCCGCTGTTTTCTTTGAAATAGCTCTTCAATTATCAACACGAGGCTGAGTTGGCCCCGTTCCAGACCTACTACTTCTCCGAAAAAAATCTGTTAGCGTCGGGAATTGAACCCGGGACCTCTGGATCTGTAGCCAGGAACGCTGACCACTCGACCACAGAGGCGATCCATATTTGTACACAATGTGCAAAAACTGGACTAAATTTTAGATTTCTGCTGTTTTTGACAGTAAGAATTTGCATTTTTCAGATTTCATGTAACCAGGCATACACATTTCACAGGGAGCTAAGGGGCTATTTCGTAATAACTGTGGGAAACTCAGGGCGCCCTGTCTTCCTTCATTTTCTTGGGTTGTATGTCAAAACGTTCTTTGGAATTCGTCTACTTTCCATTCGTAATACGTGATCTGGATTTAAGAATTTTATTATTTAGATTAAAAACATTCAGTGTTCACTATCATTAATTTTGCACAAACTATTCATTTACGAACATTCTTTTAGTCTTTCTTGATACTAAACAGTGTTATAGTCTCTTGGTCACGGTATGAGTATTGATGTCATTTGACCTAGACGCCGGAATTGACGTTAGTAAGAAAAAATCAGCGGTACAGAGGTTTTGTAAAACATACAAGTTCTTTTACTGTGACATTGTAACTAATTACAATGATATAGACATTTCATTCTGTTGAATGTAAAGGAAACTAATGAAAATTTTTAGTGATCCTATTGAGTGAAGGAGGATAAAATGAAAACTCAGCATAAAAAACTTTCATGTTGTGATTTCTTGTTCTAAAACAGTGCCTTCAACAAGCAAAGTTATCCCAGCCAAGCATTCTATGGGGGTTTCCTATATTTCTAAGTGAGAATCATGTTTCTTTTCTTAAAAATTTTTACGAAGAGCATGTTGCAATTTGATTTCTGTATTTCCCGCTTTCGATACTCTCTTTCTACAATTAATTTAGGTTCAGTTTAATTTGATGTATTTAAATTAACCTGTTTGGAGAAATGTGTTAATCTCTGGTCTTATCACTGACTCTAAGCGATGTTTGAAATGTTGTGTACACCTGTACACAGCATGACAATTCTTCCACGTTTGCTCAGCTGTTCCGTCTTGACTACAGACTTCGGATGCAATCTTCTCAGTAACGTAAAATTAAATAATAGAATAAAATCTCCTTTAATTACCTTGAGAAATGTAAACATGTTGAAAATGGGACATACAGGGTTATTCGTAAGTCCGTGAAACATTTTAAAAGTTCACAAAACAAATAAACTATGTTTCGAATCATGACAATTCTTACGCCGATAGAGAATGATTCTCCCCAAGTATTTTTGAAAGCATCCATTGCCTGCTAATCTCAGGGATCACAGTTGCTGGGGCTCTGGTCAGCCGTGATATGCTGACACGGGTGTGGGACGAAATGGATTATCGCATAGATGTCTGCCGTATCAGCAAAGGTGGACACATTGAGCATCTGTGAACTATGTAAAAGAAAATTCGTGAGTTTATCTCTATTTCAACGTAATAAAATCTGGTATCCTTTGCATAGTTTATTTACTGTAAATTTTCAAAATGTTTCACGGATTTATGAACAACTCTGTATAATCTGTGTTTTATACAACTTTTCTTCCACATATTTTTCTCTTTGTAAAATCGTTCATTTTTTGGAATTATGATAGAGATGCACGCCGACATGCATGTAGGTCTTTACGCAAAATGTCTGCTACTCTTTCCTCTTCCGACTTTAGACGAAACTGTAATGTGATATTTAATGAATAGCCAATAACAGATGTCACGAAAATCCTTTTAGCCGTCTTGATTTGTTACATGCGGACAGGGAAAAATGGCGAAGTCATGAGGCATGTTTTTACAGCTTTTTATTGCAAAACAGCAAAATAGAATTAATGTTTTGCAGTATTTATCTAGTTGTTTGTGTAGACTATGACCTGACGGAACAAGAACGTGGACGTGAACTGTAAACATGCTTACATTGTGCGCAACAGAAATTTCCTTATTTATTATTGCCCATGACATCAGTGTGAGAAATTTCAGCGATTCTATTGATATAGCCTTCAATTTCCTTATTAAATTCGTGCAAACTCTTTAATGAAGTCGCATCACACGATTATATTTAAAGGAGTGAACACTAATGTATTTAGTCTACAATAACCTGTATGTTCCTGTTCATGCAACGCCATGTTGCTTACGAGTATTTCGCGCCAGTCTCATAATGCCTGAAAGCGTATTTTATGTAGTTTATGTAGCCACTCATTCATTTAACATTCGGTATTAACGAAACGCTCCTAATCAGGAAATTCTCTGCAGCACAGACAATGACATGCCTTTCTACGCCGCTAATAGACGCTGCTGTCGGTGCGTCCATGTTTCATTGTTGAGGTTGATACCTGATAACAGCAGCCATTGTGGTCACTAATCTGATCAATTTGTTTTACATAATAACGGTTTCAGGAAGAGTCTTAAGATATTTATACTGAAAGCGGGTAAATATGTCTAGAAATTCCTCACCTTCTGTAGAACCTGAAGATTCATTAATGTTCACAAAAGTTAACCCTTGATCGCTACCCTGAGCCAGGCGAGTCCATTCTACGTGTTCCCGTTCCATTTCTTTAGATCTACTTTAATATTATTATCCCATCTATGCCTTTAAAAATTATCCCTACAACCATTATTATTATTATTATTGGGGCACGTGGTAGTGTAGTGGTTACGGCACTATGCTACAAGTCGGGAGGTCGCGGGTTCAAATACCGATGAGGTCATTGGATTTTTTTTCAATTGACCTAACCTTTCAGTCGCAATATGGCCCTGGGGTTCACTCAGCCTCTAACAGAAATGAGTACCAGGAATTAAATAAATAATTTTCCTGGGGAGTAGAGCGCGGCCGGCGCGTAAGGCTGACAACCTTACCGCCATCTCTGAGCCGATTGTCTAGATAGTGTGGGACCCTTAACGTCTCACAACCCTATGGGCTTTACGGGGTAGCTTTACGCAGCAGTAACAACAAACCAAATGACTGTCCAGTAAGTTCGAATATTGGTTGGGACACCGACTAACTTCACTGAGTTATTTTCATGGTTTTCCTTAGTCCCTCCAAGCCATTTGTGGGGTATTAATCACTTAGGCCACGACCACTTCCTTCAAATTTATTTTCAAACTGTCATTCGTTTAACATCCCACCATTCTGCTCTATATACGTATAGTCAGTGAGACTGAAAGCGTCGTAACTTATCAAGAGAAAAAACACAAATGTACAAAATTTTGTCCGGTCTAGAAAACTGAAATTAACGGCCGTGGCCGTGGTCACGCGACACCCTCTATCCGCAAACGTTGGCACTAACTTCGCCGACAAGCGGCGGTCGCTCTGTCGGTATGATTCACTTGCGGACTACAGGAGAATGAATATAAAACGAAAATGTTCAAACTATTTGACCAACTGTTCTGATTGTTTTTTTTTTAATTTCCTAAAGTTTTTAAAATGATTTATTTGACAGTGCCTTAAATTATGATGTAAAGGCATTAAAACATGTCCAGTCAACTTTCTACAACATATTTGACAATTCAAGATTCATAGACATGAATTTCCAACAATATTTATTTAAATTTGGCTGCAAACATGCTTTCATAATAACTATAGAAAATGTAAATTTTTTACATTTTAAAGGAGCTGTGTTGAAAAACAGACTAAACTTACTTACCTTGATCATAGATGATCTCAAATGAGGACCACAATTAGGATAAATGTGAGAACATACTTTGGGGGCAGTTACAGATCAGTATGTTGGTGAAAGTTGCAAACAGGAAAATTGTTAAATTCTGAATTCTGCATAAAAAGAATCTTATTATTGAGCTGAAAGATACAGGTGATGTAACATCCTACTAGTTTAACTCCCAGCATTCATTTAACGATTTTAAGTGAAGATGACATTGGAGAAGAGTCACACCTGGAAAGACGTTCATAGACACTAGAATTTATGATTACAAAGAAAATAATCCAGATTTCATAAATAGCATAATATTTAAAATACAGGTGAAATTGAAAATAACACATTGATGGGATTATAAAAAAAAATTACACATCAAGCCAAGGGTGAACAAAATTTTGGAAGACCTCAAAAATTATCTGTAACAGACCTTAATACTTATAATACTATAAAAGGTGGTGGCGGTGCTGATGCTGCTGATGATGACAATGATGATGATGAAGGAAGCAGTGACTGTACGTTGAGATTTGTGGTTTTCACAGCAGAGAAAATGATGATTGTGGTCTTTTCAATGACTGCATAATTTCATAGGTCATATCCAATGTTTAGAATAAATTTTCTACTTCCATTTTCATGGTATAAATAAAGATGGAGGCAGCAGGTTCCTTAGAAAAGTTAATAACAACCAACTACTAAACTGCATGGCATCATAATCTAGAAAACCAAATTTTTATTAATTGCTGCTTATTTTGAAAACTACTTGGAATCCATATAGACACTTTGTGGACAGAATGCAAAATTATTATATGTTGAAATGGTGGATATGCACTGCCCTGTAAGGAGATCAAAAATTGAACCTTTACTTTGTATATTTTCTAACTCATTTAGTACTCATACAGTATAATACCCTAGAGGTCACATCAATCCCATAAATTCTCACTTAAATTTTTAATATTTGCCATTATGTGATTTTCCACACACTTTTAATACTTCACTTGCACCATCTGATACATCTCATGGTAAATATCTGAAAGCTCACAATACATACATACATACATACACACATACACATTTCTAATATTGAGAGTGCTCATCTTATGAACATCCATACATATGAACACTATCACAATACAATATTAAAAGTTAAATAGGCTTTATTCATAAGCTTACATATACTCAGCTACTGCTTATTACATTATTTCTTATGGGATTTCAACTTATTAATGACTTGACTTACAAAAGGAATGACTTTGGAACAAGACCCATTTGTAAGTCCAGAATCAAGTGTATAATATTTCATTTTTCAGTAACAGTGTTTTAAGAGAGTTGTTGCTTTTCATACGTATGCATTCCTATAAAATAAAGCTGGAAATCCAAGTTGCNCGTGACTGCATCCGTTCTGCGGTGGTATGACTCACGGCAAATTGCAGCCGCGGCGCGCACTTGATTGTACGCACTGTACATTAACATTAAAATATACATACAAATATATATTTGATCCACTGGCTCTTTGCAAGAAAATGTTATGTATCTCCTGTTATCATGAAAACTGTGCAAATATGACACATTGTGTTTCAGGTACTGTTTTTCAGCTGTTACCAAACCAATGCAAGAATAAAATTCCCTATTATGAAAAATTTGACTTGTGACAACTTGAAGGTTTTCTCATGTAGTTAACCAGAATTCCCATAAATGGAATCATATACTTTCAACATCTGTAAGATTTTTTTCCTCTCCCCTTGCTCACACTTTGGAGCACAGGGCTGAGTTCTCAGTTTCATAATCATTTTTATAGAGTGTAGGACTCTAGAAAACCGAGATTAACGGCCATGTCGATCTGTTGTCCTGACCACGCGACACCCTATATCCATAAAAGTTGGTATTAACTTTGTTCAGTCGGTATAGTTTGCTTGCAGACTAAAGGCCACAGAGTTTAGATTTTTAGTTTAGGAGTCCTTGGACAGGTGATCAGTTCATCAGGCCTCTACCTTAACACAGGAAAACACAAACAAAGAATAAATGTATACACACACCAAACATCCATGCTTTGTGTGGGATTCGAACCCATGATCCCGGCTTCTGAACAAGCAAAGGCAGTATATGCCTCAGACCGCTCGGCTACCATGACTGGCAACATCTGCAAGATATCACATACAAACCATACAAAGACAGATACAGCACGCATTATGCTTCCTTATCGCATCAGAAATAACCAAAGATTAAACACAATAGGGGCAGTAATAACTTATTCCTCAGTGGGTAATTCAGCACCACAGGTCTCCCTTACAAACCACACAACAAAAGGATTCAATTATACAGATTCTGAGATGGTATCATTATGTATTCTTGAACAATGCAATATCGTGCTATAATGCACACAAAAGTTAATTTGAATTATAAGAATCCACCAGCATGTTCAGGCATAGGTGTTTCGATGGAGTTAATGGCGTTTGATTTGACAATTATTTTAACTGGGTCATCTGTTTATTTCAGCTGTATAGTAACAGCCACATTGTAATTTTATGGGCACCCTGCTGGTCTAATGACTAAAGCCATGTTGGCCTCTAAACTTAATAGTGTATCAATGTCACAAATTTCAACAGCTGAAAGGTGATAATACTTCTTAATATTTGTTCAGAAACAAACTGTAAAAAAGGTATTTGTATTTAATGTCATTATTTTCCTAAGTTTATTTTAATGAACATTCTCTCTCACAGTTTATGTTTCAATACCATCCTTCCCTGGTGCTCAGCAGTTCATTGAAAAAGAGTTTCATATTTTGGTTTCTTAAATAGTTTTTCAGATCATTTACCAGAAGGCATTATTCGACTGGGTGTAGGTTTCACCACAGTGCCCCAAAATAAGATAGCACCTGTTGCTTCATGACGAATAAAAAACAAAAATGGCCTCTCAAATCTGACAACCTTGTGAGAACCATCTCTAGTGACTGACACAACTGTGGCAGCTGCAGCTTCTGTACCACTTTCTGTGACATCAATTGTGACCTTATGAATAACACTGTCTACATAGAGCCCAGGATTCTTACTTATCTTAGAATCGCCATTAATAGAGGGGATTTTAATGTGTTTAGGTGCTATTTGTTTCACTGAGTCTGTTTGGTACATTGATTTTTTGGACACTTCATCAGTACTGGTGTTTATATTTAAAGCTGTGTGCTCTGGACATTGATTTGTAGTTGATGTATTATTATCAACTCCTCTATTCTGTTCTTGAGTTACATGTGTTTCTCCCAAGCAGTCAGTGTTTATAAAAGAAGCAACATTCCTGTCATCTGATATCTGACTTAGATCTGCTTCGAATGGCTCAAATAGTGTATTAATACCAAGTATTTTCAAGGCCTTCTTCAGATATATTGTTGATTCAAGCTGCATACGTGGTACAGCAATGATTACAGTTCTCTCTGTTGCAGAATCTGCAAGTCCTTTCAAGCGATTCACTGTGAATTTGTATTGTAAACGTTTGAGAGCATGATACCCAGGTTCATTTGGAAGTACAAGATACATTGTTGCGCTATGATCTTTATATGGAAGCCCAACAATTTGGCAACCAAGAACTGGATCAGAATAATATGGGAAATCTCCACCATTTACCATCATCAGGACTTGTACGACTTCACTGGAACCTTTCACTTGACTGCCAGAGACATAAAATGGTCGCCTGAAAAATTACAATGTAACATTAAAATTAGTAAGATTTTTGTTACTGAAGTACAGGGTGCCACAACACAAGTCCTTACATACCATAATGCCTACACCACTTTCATTGCCATGAATTAGGCTGTGTGTGAGTTTCAGGCATGGAGGAAATAGTGTTACCAAAAGTTACGTTAAGGTTTTTTTTATTTGTGTTGTTTCAATGTCATGAACAACCTTTGCCATCCATCTACCTGTCTCTCTGTCTGTCTATTTACAGCTGTACAGCCCTATGTTGGACCTTGGCTGCTTTTTCAGTCCCTTGATCTTTTACACAGTCAGTAGAACTCCTTGTACAGAGGAGCAGCCCATTACAAGGCCTCTACCTGCATACAGGACAGCACAAACATAGAATAAAGGGCATACAAACATCCATGCTTCAAGTAAGATTCAAACCCATGATCCCAGTGTTTGAGTATGTAACAACAGTTCATGCCTTAGATTGCATGGCCACTGTAATCGGTGCAACATTTGCAGTTGAGCTGAAATCAAAGTCTCAACTAGTCATAAACATTTCTTACAAGTGAATGAAACCCTGCAATTTATTAAACCCTCACTAACATAATACATATTCTTGCTTTCAGACACTGATATTAGTGGCTTGGGCTGGCACTAAGGGTGTATAATGTGTTCTTAAATAGGATTATATGGTCAGTTACATGACTGTATTTATGCAGAAGTTCTCAATATAAAAATAAAATGTTCTGATTAAGAGACATTACTTACGTCCACATGTTTCTCAAGTGACTAATGGAACATGGCAACTGCAAGGGTCAAAGCATTAGAATACCTCTAGTGCTCTCACTAGTACAGCTGCTACTTATATAGGGAGGTTATTTGACACCTTGACACAAATCACACATCTGCTCCAGTGGAACAAACACAAGCTCATAATATAAATCCTTTCCACCTCTGCTCAGACCAACAGTGTAATCAGCAAGCCCATAGGCCAACTCATCACAAACAGAATCTAACCAGATCATAGGACCAAGATGTCTAAGAGATTTTTGATGAGCATTATCGGGCTTGGCAGCAATTTCGTCCTATTTCTCTTCAGCAAATACTCAAAATTTTGATTCAGTTTTCTTCCCACTCTCTCTAAATTTATTTAAAACTGCATGAATAATTTTCTATATTTAGAATTGTAACATGCTGAAAATAATGTCACAATCTTTCCCTTACATTTCTCATGTGTATCACACATGAATGCTGATTTCAATGTGTAAATCTCACACAGCATTTCAACGCAAGTATTAACATGGCTGACCAAATGTTTAATAAAGTAATAGGGGTTTGGAATTATGGTCAACAGAATTTATTGGAGTGGTAGTGGAAACAAATTGTGATGTGTACATGCTACTGGAATGTTAAATATACTAAAAGTCTGAACCTGCAGTGGGAAGTTGATGACAGTAACATGTGTTCTTTCTGCTGGGCTGCTTGAACAATTTGCAACAAACTGTCAGACAATCTCCTCATATAACAGAGATTCATCACCAGTCACTTCCTTCCTTATTGGAGTCTGCTTCTTCTCTGTGCTTCTATATCATATAATTTTGTTAAATAATTTTTCAACCTGTTGTCTTTTTATTTGAAATTTCAGTCACTGGTAGACCTTCCTTCTTGATACACATAGAAATATTTTTATTTTTGTGGAGAGTAAATTCCAGTGAGAAAAACGTATTCTTAATGATCCACACTTTATATACATATTTTTTATAAATGGGGCTCCATTTCCATACCTTCCAGAGGGAACAGCTTACATAAAATTTGTTTTACAACTGTAACTAACTTACTTTCACTTGAGGGGGGTGCCATAGCTCAAGCGGTTAGTCACTGGCTTCCCACCGCCGCAGCCCGGGTTCAATCCCGGGTCTGGTCAAGTGGGATTTGTGGTGGACAAAGTGGCACTGGGGCAGGTTTTCTCCGAGTACTTCGGTTTCCCCTGCCAATCTTCATTCCACCAACTGCTCCACAATCACCCTCACCTATCATCTGGGGCGGGTACAATAGGCCAGAAGTGGCCGCAGTACAAGGGACTTAGTCCCACCCCACTAGCATTAAAAAAACTTTCACAGTAGAATCCAAAATTCAATACTACTAATACTAAACTACATCACTTTACATGATCTTGAGCCAGCTTCATATGATTCTCATCACTTATAACCTGTTTGCATTACCAATAATATAATATTTTGTTCCAATCTCACCTATTTTAGTAGTGACCGAATTCCAAGAGGGTTTTCCACCAAAATTCTATGCACTTTTGGTGTCTTCAGCCCAGCTATGCATTTATCCCATCTTAACATTGATTTTATTATGCTAATAATGCCAGATGACCTGTATAAATAATTGAGTTCTTTGTTTCATGATATTCTTCATTCCCTATCTACTTCACCCCTCTTGGGTCTAACCATTTTGTTTTAAGATGTAAAATAGAGTAAGTATGTAATGATAATGTAAATGTAATTCAAACCCATATCTTGCTCCTTAGTAAAATTTCAGGGAGCTACAGTTAGATTGAAGACATTCAGTGCTGTGAAGAATCGCATGCCAGTCTCCCTTCAACAGATGTTAACTTTTCATTGAGGGATTTCACAACATATTTAAACTATCTAGGCCCATCTTCAGAAAGTTTTTCTGGCTTTCTCCACTGTTCAGCTTGTATAATTCTGTCTTACATGCCATTCCTGTATATACACACATTTTAATGTAACGGAAAATATGAAAGGAGGTGGAAAAATGGAAATCCATCTCTTTTTCCCACCTGCCTTAACATATGAGCCTTATATGTGATTTTATTTTGAATTAACTTTAAATATACATGTCTTTTTGAGATGTTGTACACAACCCACAGTTACTTACCATGCAGTCTGTTCTTTAAGGAAAGGACTCTCCCATGCACCATTGAAATAGAGGGCACTAGCAATTATAACCTTTGTGCTTGGAGGTGGTGGAGACTCCAGAATATTAGGTATGTGTCCATAAGTTCTGTTTTCTACCCACCTGAAATTAATACAAATACAATTAAAATAATGTGTTTGTAGGTTCACTTATACCTGAATAAGTGTTGTACCTATTTTCCCCAAATGTGAGCTGTCATCTAAGGAAAGGTTTAGGAAAGTAAAAAGTGTGAAATGCTGAATGGGTGCGAATCCAGGCACATGTCCTCCCTACCTACTTAAACAGTGCAGGGGTTTTTATATGTTCCAGCTTACTTTGTGCAGCTCAACTGTGGACATGATATAGATAGTGACCTACTTCAAATGTAATTATGCAGGCAACGTTGTGAATAATGTGGGTCAGAATTAGATTATCTAAAATCCTAGTGCTGAAATTGATGGCATTTCATTATTTTAATGTGGTCAGTTTCAAAATTATGAATGTGGAAAATTGTGAAAATGTTTCTAGTGATAAGAGAAATACTGCAAAAGCACAAATATAAAGAGAAGAAATCTAACATAGTTTACAGCTATGCCAGAGGTTCAAAACTGAGTACTTCCTAAATACAAGTCTATACTGTTACAGCTATGCCAGAGGTTCAAAACTAGATACTTCCTAAATGCAAGTCTATACTGTTATAGCTCTGCCATAGGTTCAATACCCCCTCGTTGGTGTCTCCACCTTATTCTGGTGAGGGGGTTTGAGTATGCCAAGGACCCTGAGAGCTATACCAGCGGTAGCGTAGATACTGGCAGGGCCTCCCTTGCTGGACAGGTCAAAGGGTAGGCATCAGACGAAGAGAGACACCAAAAACCGATGCTGGAAGCAGCATCATCAGTAGTGACTTGAAGCACAGAGCAAATGATGCTCGAGATGGTTCAAGTTCGTATAGCAGCAGGCGTGACCAGAGTGGTTTGAACGGCTGCTGTACTGCGATGTGGNAACAATGAAGAAGGCTCACTTTTCCTGGATAGTCTCTTTCCAAAAATGAATTGAAAAGAGCCATGGACAGGGCCAAAATATCTTGAGAAGATATGTAATGAGATTATGGAGTTTCAAAGAACAAGATGTTATGATTTGATGTACATGAAGACAAAAGAACTAGGATGGAAAGAGAATCATGGGATTCAAAATGTTGGTATCGAAGACTCCCAGGGGAATAGAATAGTAGATCAGAGGCAAGTGCTGAAAATTTGGTAAAAGTATATTACAGAGGTATATGATTGACCTAATCAGCCAGAAACCTTAGAAGTTGAACCAGAATAAGAAGTAGATACAGACGGGAAAGGACCATATATTTTACAAAGTGAGGTGGAAAAAGCTATCAAGGAAATGAGGAAGGGAAAGGCTACAGGAGATGATGATGTACCTGGAGATGTGCTCAAGTTACTGGGAGAAGGTGGTTTGAAAACACTGACAAAACTAATGAACACCATATATGAAAGTGGAGAGTGGCCCAAGGACTTTACAGAAGTGACAATGATTGCCTTAAAGAAAAAGACAAAAGCTACAAAATGCAGCGACCGTCGCACAATAAGCCTTATTGCACATACAGCAAAGATAATAGTAAAGATACTTAAAAGAAGAATTGAAAGGAAAATAGAGGATGTACTTGGAGAAGATCAGTCTATATTGTTACAGCTATGCCAGAGGTTAAAAACTGGGCACTTCCTAAATACAAGTCTATACTGTTACAGCTATGCCAGAGGTTCAGAGCTGTGTACTTCCTAAATATAAGTCTATATTGTTACAGCTGTACCAATTTACTTGGTACTTACTTGTTTATGACATTTCTTGCCTCAGTGCTATGACCACTGAAGTCCAGAGTCAGAACTTCATTCAAATAAGCATCCTTGCTCAGGTTTGCAAACCTTTCCTTTATCAGGAAACCATCTTGAACAAAAACTCCTCCTGCCATTGTCACATATGTTGATTTTCGAGCATCAGGGTAATTCTCAACCTTTTTTATAAACCTTCCAAAATGATAATGTAATTCATCACCACGTGAAACTAAATCAATGCCAGCAGCCAAACCTAATACATTTGCAATTTCTGTGTACGTTCTTCCAGCTGCTCCAAGCATTAGTACTGTCAAAGCTGAAGCAATACTAAGAGGAGAAAAAACTACATTGCTCATATCATCAACATTCCTGTAGTCCTCTGAAGATAACGCAAAATCCAACTGTAAAGCAAACTGTAGAACTCCTCGGGCTATGACGTTCTCTATAAGGTTTTCCTGTACTGTGTTTTTATTGTTGTCATCATATTTAAATTTGATGCTGCTTAAATCGGGAGGAGACTCATTATAGCTCCCATATCCGTGTCTATACATGGTTGAATCTGTTGAATTTGAAGCTGGTGGCACTTGCTGGGGCACTGAAATATTTCCAGGTATTGAGCTTGGGTGGTGAATTGTTGTTGAAGTAACAGCCATGTCAAATATCACAGATGTGCATAGAAGCAACACATAGCCTAACATCGTAATATATCTGAAAAGAAATGAAAATATTTAATTAAGTTTTGCAGGTAAACAGTGTATCATTTTCAAGACGTGCACATTATTGAGCAACCATTTAGGTCTTCTATTGGAGTATGTGTAATTGTTTCAAATAGATCAAACGCCAAAACAGTTTACATCCTTTTCTTAACGAACTTCATTGAATAGTTTTGACTTATATATTTTTCTTTAATTTGGTGCATAAGTAAAAAAAAATACCCACACTTATCAGTAATATACATATATTCATTTATTTTTAATTTTCATTTCATGCATCCTGTTGTGTTATAATATACAATTTCTTTATTAAAACCGTCACAACGCAACTACATTAAGGTACGAACAATACTTTGTAAGATGAGGCACCGACTAAATAGTGAGTAAATAATACACTATCACTTCAATACCAAAGACCAGTTGTTGATTATAACAAAATTTAATGCTGACTAACTTCTAATCTTGTCTCGGTTTTAATATCTCAGCACGGATCGCGTAGAAAACACCGTTTCGAACAGTTCCTCTGTTGTTATGCGTGAACTCACTGCCGTGGGAAACTGTTTCTTTGTCGCTACCTGGTAACAGGTCTACACGTTACATTATGATAATTTTGATCAAATTAACATTTAAATACGTTGAGTTGAAAGTAAGGGAAATGAATAACTTCTAACATTACCCGTATTTGACTTACAATCTTCTCTGTCATTTCATTAGCCTTAATTTGTATTATTCTCGGGACTTTTCTGGGAACTCAATCCCCGGGCAGGAGAAGCCTTATTCAACAGTAAAATGACGCGCCTCATTCCGAAAACTTGATGCAACTGTTGGCTTTGTGACCTTTAAGAGGTTAAGTACCAATCTACATATACAGCGGTGCCACTATCATTCAGTATTTCGTGTGGGCTATTTGTCTCAAGATTCAATGAAATTGTGATGTAGGTAATTCTAAAAGGTGCTCGGATAAGGGCAATAAATGAATTTGGAAAGACAGAATTGTTAGGTGCACAAACAGTGCTCATTTCCAACTAGAATACCTGAAAGGTAAGGTAAAGTTGTCCCTGTGCTTAACTAATTCGGTATTACGCTATGAAGGTGTATTGGGAAGTGGGGGTATGGATCCACATTTCTTGTCCTCGGCTGTAGTTGGAGGTGAGTGGTCAGCTTTACTGCCCGGCCGCTTTACCCACAGTACCCATGGGATAGGAGGTTGGGTGGACCCCAGGGCCTGCCACAGTAAAATTCTGCATTAAATTTGCAGTCTGTTTTGTTATAGCGCAATAAGACACAGACCACGTGTTATGGGACAAAGCATCAGGATTCAGTTCAACAGACGAATCAGAACGCTAACAAAGAGAAGATAGAAACAAGAAAAATTGGCTACTGTAATATATATATATATATATAAACATGCAAATATTGCATTGTTCCAGTATTATAATGCTTTACATATGGCTATATAACCTGTTTAAAGGTAAAGTTGTCCCTGTTCTTAGTCAACTAAGCACCATGCCGTGAAGACGTATGGGGGAGTTGAGTCATGGCTGCACCATTATTGACCTTGACACTGTATGGAGGTCAGTCGTCAGCTTTACGCCACTGCTCATTTACAGCTGGGGAAAAACCCGCAGTACCCAATGGATAGGGGGTTGTATGGACCCCAGAGCCGGTCTGGAAACTACGGAGAAAAGAAAAATTTTGCCCCTGTCGGGAACCGAACGCCGACCGTCCAGCGCATGGCTCATTGTTATACCAACTGAACTATCCCAACTCTGTGTAACTGGGTTTATATTTTTTAAAAAATATAGGAAAAGTATTGTAAAACTTTTATTCCTTTTAATAATTTGGACTCCTCTAAAGAGATCCTAGAGGCTGTAATATATAGGATGAATTAATCACCTATCGATTAAATTTCGTTTTGTATTAGGTGGTTAGAAATTAGAACGATGGGCAGGGCATGTAGCACGAATTGGGAGAAAAGGAATGCATATAGGATACTGGTGGGAAAGCCAGAAGGAAAGAGGCAAATGACTTAAGTGAATGGATAATATTAATATGGATCTTAGAGAGATCGAATGGGACGACATGGATTGGATTCGTCTGGCTCGGGATAGGGACCAGTGGAGGGCTCTTGTGAACACGGTAATGAAACTTCGAGTTCCGAAATATGTTGGGAAATTCTTGAGTACCTGCACAACTGGAGCTTCTGAAGAAGGGCTCAGCTCCATGGAAATAGAATTACTGGGTTTTGGGGCTTTTTTCCATCGTCCGGTATTTTAGAATATAGAAAAAAACGTTTTGGAAACTGGATCTGTTTCTATCCTCTGGTGAAAGGGGGGGGGGAAACACCTACCCAGTTGGGTTCCTTGGAAAAAGATAATCACTGGACGGTGAAAAAGTCCAAACACCCAAAAATTCTAAGTGTTATACACAAGCGTCAGAACCCTTGAGAATCTACTCCATGGAATTAGTTATTAGGTGGTTGCCTTCTGAATAAAATCCAGTTGGCCTAGTAACTGAATCATTAAGTGAAATATCTGGTGTGGACCCAGTTCGGATACTAGATTCTGATAGTAATAAGATCGAATGAATGTGAACTACACATAAACTTGTAAAGAACCTAATCTTTTTAAGCTGCCACGGATTAGACCCTTTCGATTATCTCGACTAAGATTTATTTCACGATTGTGAATAAGATATTGATTTGTTGGACTCCTTGAACGGGAATTCGGTCCACTGTAGAATCTATTTGTATAAGAAAACACGAAAGATAATTCTCAGACATGCTCTGGATGCTTCGAAGGGGATTCGAGTACGCGATCCCAGTTTTCTGGTGGTCTGAGACTGTATAGGCATTACAGCGCGACGCTATTATGATCCGCATAAGTATCTAATTGCATTTTACTATCGATACCACGAGTTCTAAACTCGATATATCGAATATAATGCAGGGGAACTTGATAGCGTTCCATTCAATTTCAGTGATATGACTCTTCGTGAATAACCCACTGTACCTTCAGATTATGAAATATTTGGAAATGAAAGTTTCTCTGTTAGGCTGTTTTATTATGCACGGTCCATGTTTCCTGGATAATGGTGCTTAATGTAGAGTCGATATGTGCGTCACTGACAACAGGAGAGGAGTAAATGAGTAGGAAAAATGTCCCAGTTTAATAAATTAGTATCGTTCTCATGAAACTTGCTAATCGATCTTTCATGTTCACCATTAACGACTTCGATAAAGCGTGTGACGATGTATCGATTAAATAATGGCGCAACAGAAGAAAGGAAATACTAACACCTTTACGAGAAGTAGACAGGTGAGTGAGAAATGGTAAAACACCCACGTAACAAGTAATTTCCGTTTCCAGGAAAATGATATAGCTAATTATTTTAGAAGGTTTATCGTGTTTTACCGCTACCGGAATAAAACCAGCTCTTTGTTATGTTCATGCGATTACCAGATGTAATTAGTCCTACCGTAAGCGGAAACTGAATTCCGGGCGAATGTTTGCTATACCTGATTCTTTTGAAAGGGGCTAGGTCAGTGCACTTAGTATTGACTGGGTAAGTTACTACTAAACAAGGCTAATTAATCCCTTCCATGCCAAAATTTTGAGAACAATTATATTATAAATTATTTTTATGTGTGTGTTTCCAAGGTAACTCACGATTTCCATTAGTTAAATCTATAAAGTTTCCATTTCTGGCTATGAGAACAGAGGTTTAATTTAACTGGCTGTCTCACATAAGACGTTTTTTTCTTTCCTTGCCACTAGAACCCCAGTGGGCCATGAACTTCTCCGTTCACTTCGGTTCTTCTAGATCCTACACATTCGGTAGGACTCTTTGGGCGGGGGATCAGCTCGTCGCAAGGCCTCTACCTGTACACAAACACAGAAAAACGCACACACACAAACCAAACATCCATGCACTGAGTGGGATTCGAACCCACGATCCCGGTTTCCAGCGAGTGAAGACAGTGCATGCCTTAGACCGCTCGGATACCGTGACCGGCACATAACAGACATACTAGGCAGAAAAGAATTACGTTTCTAGAAGGTAAACCGCATTTTGTCATTAAAAGTATTAACGACATTAAATAACTGTACATTTTCTTTCTTATATATATGTCGCCACTGTGGTCTAGTAGTTAGTGTTCCTGGCTACAGATCCAGAGGTCCGAGTTCGATTCCCGGCGCTACCAAATCTTTTCTAAGAAGTAGTGGGTCTGAAACGGAGTCAACTCAGCCTCGTGATGATAATTGAGGAGCTATTTTAAGCAAATAGCGGCTCCGGTCTATAAAGAGGTTGGTCTAGAAGTAAACACAGAGAAAACTAAAGGGCAAAATCATGACATAAAGATAGGAAACAGATGTTTTGAAAATGTGGCACAGTTCAGATATTTGGGAACAACGATAACAGTTCGAAACCTGATTCAGGAGGAAATTAAGAGGAGGTTGAACTCGGGTAATGCTTGCTACCATTCTGTCCAGAACCTTTTGTCTTCTCGTCTGCTGTCCAAAAACATAAAAATTAGAATATACAAAACTATAATTTTGCCTGTGGTTCTGTATGGGTGTGAAACTTGGTCTCTGACATTAAGGGAGGAACATAGACTGAGGGTGTTTGAGAACAGGGTGTTGAGGAGAATATTTGGACCAAAGAGAGATGAAGTGACAAGAGGTTGGAGAAAACTGCATAATGAGGAGCTTCATAGCTTGTACTTTTCTCCAAGTATAATTAGAATGACTAAGTCAAGGAGGATGAGGTGGGCACTGCATGTAGCACTAAAGGGGGAGACGAGGAATGTGTATAGGATATTGGTGGGAAAGCCAGAAGGAAAGAGACCACAGGGAAGACCAAGGCGTAGGTGGGTGGACAATATTAGAATGGATGTTAGAGAGATAGTATTGGATGGTATAGATTGGATAGATCTGGTTCAGGATAGGAACCAGTTGAGGGCTCTTGTGAACACGGTAATGAGCCTTCGGGTTCCATAAAATGCTGGGAAGTTCCTGAGTAGCTGCAGATTTGGCTTCTCCTCAAGAAGGGCTCAGCTCCATAATTAAGTAAGTATATGACATGTTAAGCTTTAATAATTGGTTGAAGGCTGGTAAAAACTGACAACTATCTCCCACGTGACGGTAAGGTCAGCGAAACAAGTTCATGTGGTGACAACCTCCGGGGGTAATGCTCAGTGAGTAATGCTTGGCTGTTTTGCAATTATCTTTACATGAGCGTCGCTTCTAGGCTGACTCAACGCGTATCTAATCTAAGGTACATGCATTTTCCTGACAATTATTCATCCTTCATTTCTACAGTTGATATTCACTATTTCTATTACCTGTAGTAAGTGTTCTATTGCCTGTGGTTCTGTATCGGTGTGAAACTTGGTCTCTGACATTAAGGGAGGAACATAGACTGAGGGTGTTTGAGAACAGGGTGTTGAGAATATTTGGACCGAAGAGGGATAAAGTGACAGGAGGTTTAAGAAAACTGCGTAATGAGGAGCTTCATAACTTGTACTCTTCTCCAAGTATAATTTGAATGATCAAGTCAAGGAGGATGAGGTGGGCAGGGCATGTAGCACGAATGGGGGAGACGTAGAATGTGTATAGGATATTGGTGGGAAAGCCAAAAGGAAAGAGACCACTGGGAAGACCAAGGCGTAGGTGGGTGGACAATATTAAAACGGATCTTGAAGAGATAGGATGGTATTGATTGGATTGCTCTGACTCAGGGTAGGGACCAGTGAAGGGCTCTTGTGAACACGGTAATAAACCTTCGGGTTCCATAAAATTCTGGGAAATTCTTGAATAGCTGCAGAATTGGCGGCTCCTCCAGAAGGGCTCAGCTCCATGAGTAAGTAAGTAAGTAGAAGAAAGCAGTCTTCTGGGATTTGGCACCGTGTATATGTGGTGTTAAACGACGTTTCGGAGGAACGTATCGCCCCCATCTTCAGGGTTGAAGAAGTATAAGTAAATCTGCAAGCGACAACACCGTGAGACACGGTCAAGCAGACTGTCTCACGGTGTTGTCGCTTGCAGATTTACTTATACTTCTTCAACCCTGAAGATGGGGGCGATACGTTCCTCCGAAACGTCGGTTAACACCACATATACACGGCGCCAAATCCCAGAAGACTGCTTTCTTCATAGTCACCGCCGTGAAAGCCTCAAATCTTACAAAGTAAGTAAGTAGTAGGAGTTCTACACATACGGTACTTTGTCGACGTTAGGAAGAAAGGGAACACAAGATAATGAGCATTAAAGAAGGCTGTTTTCCATTAAATCCTGCTGTGTTTTATTTAATTTTCGTCGATAGACAGCTGAGGTTTGTTAGAAGTAATGTCACATTAGTTCTCACTGCATATTTATAGGACCGGAAATATTTTCCGAATAAGTGAGGTTTCCGGTTAATCCCTTTTCCGTTCCAGATGTGGTTTTACCGATCATTGCGGTCGAATTGTTAGCAATCTTCCTTTGTATTCGGGATGTTGTTGCCAGTTCTTCCAATTCAGTGTCGGACTAAATCCATGGAGCTGAGCCCTTCTTGAGAAGCCGCCAGTCGCTCAGCTACTCAAGAATTTTCTAACATTTTATGGAACCCGAAGGTTTATTACGGTGTCCGGCACTGGTCCCTGTCCTGAGCCAGATAAATTCAATCCATACCAACCCATCATATTTCAGTAAGATATATTTTAATACTATCATCCTACCTATTTTCTACATGCATTCCTCTTCTCCCCCATTCGTGCTACATGCTCTGCACATCTGATTGTTTTTGAGCATATCATTTCAATTACATTTGGCGAAAAGTAGAAGCTACGGAACTGCTCGTTACACAGTTTTATCCAACCTCCTACTATTTCATTCCTCTTCGGTCCAAATATTCTCCTCAACAACCTCAGTCCATGTTCCTCCCTTAATGTTAGAGACCAAGATTCACACCCATGCAAAACTACTGGTAAAGTTAGTTTTGAATATTTTAATCTGTATATATTCAGAGTCCGGTCACGGTAGCCGAGGGGTCTAAGGCATTTACTGTCTTCGCTCATTCTGAAGCCGGATCGTGGGTTCGAATCCCACACAAGGCATTGATGTTTGGTATGTGTATGTTTTTATTCTGGTTATGTTGTTCTGTGTTTAGGTAGAGGCCTTGGGACGAGCTCATCACTCGTCTAAGGAGTCCCACCGTCTGTAAAATGATTATGAAACTGAAAATCAGAGGCCAGGGCCCAAGGGAGCTGTGGAGACAGCAGACGATAACACAAATAACACATTTCTACATTTGAATCTGCTCTTAAATAGTTCATTTGTCGAATTTTGATTTGTACTGCTAAATGGAGTGGGAACACGCGGCAGCGTAGTTGGTTGAGGCATTATGCTACAAGCCGGTTGTTGGATTTGTTTCAATTGACCTAATCCTTCCGGCCGCACTATGTCCCTAGAGTTGACTGACTCAACCTCTAACAGAAATGAGTAAAGTAAAGTAAAGATATCCCTGTAACAGTCCGTGAAGGCCCATAGGGTTGTGAGACGTCGAGGCTCCCACATTATCTAGACAATCGGCTCAAAGATGGCGGTAAGGTTGTCAGCCTTACCCGCCGGCCGCGCTTTACTCCCGAGGAAAATTCCTGGTACTCATTTCTGTTAGAGGCTGAGTCGACCCCAAGGCCATAGTGTGGCTGGAAGGATTAGCTTAATTTTCTTTAATGCTAGTGGGGTGGACTAAGTCCCTTGTACTGCGGCCACTTCTGGCCTATTGTACCAGCCCCAGATGATAGGTGAGGGTGGTTGTGGAGAAATTGGTGGAATGAAAATTGGCAAGGGAAACCGAAGTACTTGCAGAAATCCTGCATTAGCGCCACTCTGTCCACCACAAATCCTACTTAACCAGACCCGGGATTGAACCCTGGCCGCCGCGGTGGGAAGCCAGCGACTAACCGCTTGAGCTATGGCGCGACCCATTGCTTACTGGTAAATGGAGTGCATTTTGAAATTCTCTTCACAAGGGTTTTAATGTATGAATAACTGTATAAGGGGTGGGCTTTCTCGGCCCTTGCACCGCGACCACAGTGATCTATTGTGCTTCCCTTTTGATTATCCCCTCAGCAATCCTGTGCTTCGAATGAAGCTCAGGATTTTGTATGTGGGGGCGTCGAAATGGTCACTTAGTTCCATAAAGTACTGACCCAAGTGACGTAATCTTAAATAAGTTTAGACCTCACATTCCCACAGGATATGTGTGGCTGTTTCATTTTCTTCTTGACACCTCTCACAAGTGGGACTATCGCTTAGTCCCAGTTTGAAGAGGTGTCTTTTAACGTGGCAGTGTCCTGTAACTTGTCCTACCACCCATCGTAGCTGGTTCCTTTTTAACTTCAACAGTTCCTTCGCTCTTTTAGTGGAAGGTCCTCGTATGAGTCCCTTTGCTTGCCTGAGTCCAGTTAAGGATCTCCAGTATTTCCTATGTTTTATGTTTGTCCAGTCCCTGATTGCCTGTCTGGCAACTCCTATAGAGATGCCACAGTCTGGTTCAGGTCCTATGAACGGATGTTCAGCTCCAATCGTAGCCAATTGGTCTGCTGTTTCGTTTCCAGCAATACCCTCATGCCCTGGCACCCATATCAGTTGTACCCTGATATGTTTGGCCAGTTCCATGAGGGTTTGATGGCAATCCCAGACCAATTTTGAGTTGATCTGGTGTTTGTCAAGCGGTTTAAATGCAGCTTGGCTGTCAGATAGAATGTAGATGTTCCTATTTCTATAGTTCCTATCTAAATTCTCCACAATACATGCTTTAATGGCATATACTTCTGCCTGGAATACTGTCGTGTACTGCCCAAGGCTGAAACTAAGTTTCCGCCTCGTGCCATAGCAGTACACACCAGCTCCAGTGCCCTTATTTATGTTGGAACCATCTGTATACCAGATCAGTCCCCCTTTTCTATCGGGCCGAAACCCGTCTTCCCATTCACTCCTTTCAGGAAATCTGACTGAAGGGTTTTTCATATACATGTCTCAGTATCATTTTGTCAGACCCCACTTGTAATATGGTTTCTTTTTCATGTCGTGAGTTGTGTTTGCATGTCCGAAACTATGGGTTTTAATGTAAATAAAGTGCTATTGAATTGTCGTGTAGTTGAGATCTACAAAATCTAGAAATCTAGAAATTTGTACAGTAGGAAAGTTTATGGGTTCTGCTGTTCTCTGTTCTACTTCTTGTTCTCTTATTTAGGACACGAGTTTCAAATGCCGATGCACCGTCCCAAGAACCCTACCAAGCGTCTGAGAAATTCTGAATTTCAGAAAGTAACTCTGATATGTAACACAGTGGAGGGCCTAATCCATAGAGATAAACAATATGACTGGCAGCCATGACGATTCGTTGTCCATAGCTCCTCTATTTGAATCAGTGATATTTCTTGGGGATTTTGCGCAACCTCTCCAGTCAAGAGCAAGGGCAACATCTTCAGATATTCAAGGACAATTTCATACATGTCTTGCGAGTCGTCAGCCATTATCCTATCTTCTGACTTATGAAATTGATATCCTTCTCGCCCCACCAGTAAGTCAAAAGGATGTATTTGAGTTTCTCACGGCAGTAACTACAAAGATATGACGCCGTATAGTCCGGTATTAGTTTACCTCAGAATACACGGCGTCACATACCAAAAGATTGTACTCTTCGAATAATTATTATTAGTTTACCTCAGAATACACGGCGTCACATACCAAAAGATTGTACTCTTCGAATAATTATTATTAGTTTACCTCAGAATACACGGCGTCACATACCAAAAGATTGTACTCTTCGAATAATTATTATTAGTTTACCTCAGAATACACGGCGTCACATACCAAAAGATTGTACTCTTCGAATAATTATTATTAGTTTACCTCAGAATACACGGCGTCACATACCAAAAGATTGTACTCTTCGAATAATTATTATTAGTTTACCTCAGAATACACGGCGTCACATACCAAAAGATTGTACTCTTCGAATAATTATTATTAGTTTACCTCAGAATACACGGCGTCACATACCAAAAGATTGTACTCTTCGAATAATTATTATTAGTTTACCTCAGAATACACGGCGTCACATACCAAAAGATTGTACTCTTCGAATAATTATTATTAGTTTACCTCAGAATACACGGCGTCACATACCAAAAGATTGTACTCTTCGAATAATTATTATTAGTCTACCTCAGAATACACGGTGTCACATACCAAAAGATAGTACTCTTCGAATAATTATGATTTATCTCTGTCTGTCGCCTTTACAAGACTTTTGCACCAAAACTCGTAATGCATTCCTGTCTCGTCTTTCTGCTTCAAATATTTCTCGATGAAGAATTTAACAAAAATTCTACACATTTGAACACAATTACGTTTTAGCGCGAATATTAACAGTAGCATTTATTCAGTCGTCACATAACAACACATCATGCTTGACGGATCCTGAAAAAAGCAAATACTAATCGATATTTATTAGAAATTAAAAGGCAAAATTACTTACCTCATTATACAACAGACACAGATTTTCTCCTACGAACGATTTATGAAAGGAAACGACAGTAGGAAACTGTTCCGCTCTTGAAATTCACAGGGACTTATCACACTTCGGACTCACGATATAATGAACTACTTCCTCAACCTTTGTAGTGGTCATGAAAACGGAAATGTGGCTTCCCACTTACACTTCTTAGGATTATGCTGGCATTCGTTGACAGCCGGACAGGAACTGCGAAACGCGACACTGAGACTGCCCGTACAATGGAACTAAAACAGGTTTATATTCGTCTTTTTAACAATTCTACGGTGATTTATTCGTGACTTAAGAGCTGATTTCCTTTTCTTCCTTTTCCTTGTGCTGCATAGAAGTGTCTACCTGTTAGAAGTGCGTGCTGACCTCATGGGGTTGGGCTATTCCTCCCACTGCCTCTCCCTGGCACACACTTCCACTAAAAGTTGACAACGCACCAGGCGTAACTTGTAACGTGCGGCACGTCCGGTTTGCTCCCCACTGACTCCTTTCCCTCAGCCGCGCGGCACCTCCAGTTTGCTCCGTAGACTCCTCCCCCTGTTCGTAATAACCGTTTACCAATTATAAATATTGCCGGTCACGGCAGCCGAGCGGTCTAAGGCTTGCACTGTCTTCGCTCGCTCGGAAGCCGGGATCGTGGGTTCGGATCTGTTTCCTGTGAGGTACGAACTGAATTCTTATATATTATTCTTATACACTGCCGGTCACGGCAGCCGAGCGGTCTAAGGCATGTACTGTCTTCGCTCGCTCGGAAGCCGGGATCGTGGGTTCGGATCTGTTTCCTGTGAGGTACGAACTGAATTCTTATATATTATTCTTATACACTGCCGGTCACGGTAGCCGAGCGGTCTAAGGCATGCACTGTCTTCGCTCGCTCGGAAGCCGGGATCGTGGGTTCGGATCTGTTTCCTGTGAGGTACGAACTGAATTCTTATATAATATTCTTATACACTGCCGGTCACGGTAGCCGAGCAGTCTAAGGCATGCACTGTCTTCGCTCGCTCGGAAGCAGGGTTCGTGGGTTCGAATACCACACAAGGCATAGACGTTTGGTGTGTGAATTATAAGGAGGGTGAGATGGGTGGCGGATGTAGCTCGCATGAGATCTGAGAAATAATTACGAAATTTCAGTGGAATGGAAGAGGCCACTTGGAAGACATAGGTGTACGTATATGGAAGGATAATATTTATATAGGCCTTGAAGAAACAGGCTGTAAGGGTGTGAACTGGATTGATCTGACTCACGTAGTGGAATTCCTGTAAGAGGAAACAGATATTCCAGCACTTTCCGTATATTTGACGGAAGAGTAAGCCCATGTCTTCAACAGTAAAACAACTATTTCTGAATATTAAAAGGCATTTATTCTACTTTTAATTTAATAACAATAAAGTTTTGATTCTTTCACTGGAAAGTTCACGCGTTTACAAATATTTTCAGCTGTTCTTATACTGCGATTTTGGTTCTTGTACACCTCACAAACCGAATTCGTTGCCTTCTGAAAACATAAGTGGAGGCAAAGTATTAATGTAGTTCTTAAACCCCGTCGCCATTTTAACTTGTATATAAGGTCCTGTGAGGACACGAATTAGCGTAGTTGCTTGAGGCACTATGCTACACGGAGGAAGGCCGCTGGTTCTAGTCCCGATGAGGTGAACTTTTTTTCAATTGACCTAATCCTTCCAGCCGCACTATGGCCCTGGGGTCGACTCAGCCTCTGACAGAAATGAGTACCAGGAATCTACCTGGTGGGCAAATGGCGGCCGGCGCTTAAGGCTAGCTAACTTACCGCCATCTGTGAGCCGATTGTCTTGAAAATGTGGGAACCTCAACGTCTCACAAACCTATGGGCCTCCATGGCCTGTTACAGGGATAGTTTTACCTTACCTTTCAAATAAGCCCTGTATATATAGTACATATACTTTTTAACACGTTTAACATTTAAAATGTAAATATCTTTTACATTATGGCAAATGACTTACTACTACAGACAATGACTCTGACAAAAGACAGACCCGTCCACTCGTCAAAGAAAGCGCCCCACCAAAACAAGACCGTAACTGTGAAACAGTAATAAATATCTGGTAATGAGCCCCACATGGGGCTTGACACCAAGACTGACTGACTGACCGTCAGTCGCAAGGCCCGCCTATAGCTCCCAGGAGCCATTGGAGGCTGAGTTAATACCGAGGTGAGTTACGCCTGACGCGGTTCATACTTGAAGCTCTACGTAACAAGGCCGGATTTCCCGTCCTTTCTTGTTTATACTACGGCAGAGAGCGGCAACGCGAGGCCACTAGGTGAATAAGGGACATGCAATTGACGCTTGCCCCACTCCAAACAGCAAACCAGAGAATCTGGTGGTCAAAAACGGCGGAAGTGTTTTCACTCTGGTGGCAATAAAGAAGTAGGGCGTCCACTTCGCCTGGGAGAGACATTGCAACATCCCATTTCCCGACACTGTTTTCCAACGTCCCTATTGGTAGCTCACATATAAAGTACAGAATTTTTTTTTTATTTATCATTTATTAGCAATCTGAATTTGCATTCTATGAGCTAATTTGCTGTCATGTACAATAATTATTCTATTGTACTAAGTTGGCTTGAAGAGCTGTAATCCATCGATTACACCTCAGTTTTCCTGGAGATCGTTTGGCCAAGTTTCGTCTTAGTCTTCTGTATTGTGTAGGTTGAAGGAGAGCTTCTATTGCGTTGTTGGGGTGAGATTCCAGTTTCTGATAATGTTTTTGTATTCTGTCTGTGATTACGGTTCTTATATATGGGATCTTGAGGTCGGTGTGAAGAGTTTGGTTTGACACGTACCAAGGTGCGTGAACTATGGCTCTAAGTATTTTGGATTGACTTCGCTGGATGATTGTTATGTTGGATTTGCTGGCGCATCCCCAGAGCTCAATGCCGTATGTCCATATGGGTTTAATTATTGTTTTGTAGATCAGTAGTTTATTATCTATTGTTAGGTGAGATTTCCGACCTAATAGCCAATTTATTTCCTTGAACTTAATTTCGATTTGTTCTCTCTTCTTCGCTATATGGTGTTACCAGTTTAATGTTGAGTCCAGGTGTAGTCCTAAATACCGTATTTACGCATGTATAGGCCGCACATTTTTTGCCAAAAATTCAAGAGGAAAACTGGGGTGCGGCTTATATTAGAAATATTCGAAATCACACTTCATTTTAAAAAAAATTATATTCATAATTAGTAATACAAGGTGTTCTACTCCTGAAATAATATTCCAAGAAAATTATTTTTTCTATAATTTCTGTCTGAAAATTGTGCTGCGGCCTATACATGCGTAAACACGGTACGTACAGAATAACAGCTTGATTTGACCGTTCTGGTTTTTCTGATCCTTAAACGCCTGGCTAATGAAATGAAGATATCTTGAGCTGGCCGGAGTTTATTTAAATTCCCGCTGCAGGTGCGCCTTTAAATGTCCGTTCCTGTTAGGGCGCTTACACTGTATTTAGAAATGCTGTATCTAATAGAATTTTTATGAAACATTAATGTCATTAACTTTGTTTTCATCAGCAAAGAACACAGTGTAGCATATTATAACGTAAGATATGAAAATGTTCAGACAAAAGAGTTATACTGTATTTTTATTTGTTCTTGTAATTTTGATACATACTGCAAAAATTGTTTCTCGCTTCTTCACAAAGTAGTTCTGCATTATAAAATCATTCCTGCGTGTAACATTTGAAATATTTTGGCATTCTCTGGTGCCATAAAATCATTTGGTTTTCCCCTGGAGAGTTTCACATTTTTGTTACTCTATTCAGATATTCGTGTCTTTGACTAAAGGACAGAAAAATGAAGGCACCGCTTCCCAAGAAAGGATAGAGGACAAATTATTTATTCCGTATTTCAGTGTTAAGCTCTACCATTGTAGCTGCAAAAGAATATTGAGTTTTCTATGGTCACAACCAAATGCTTGCATCGCAGCTGGAAAATAGTGAATGCATTCAGTTTTCTGTGATTTCATGGCGAATTCAAATACTTGTAGTTTCGTTTCGTCATACAATGTCAATGAAACGTAGTTTGGGAAATAAAGAAATTGAAAGGCAGATGTAGTGCAAGATAAGTGACGTGGCACTACGCATATTCGGGTGCTTCAAGGAGTATTATACAAAAAAAAAAAGAACTCCGTGGCCTGTAGTCCGCAAGAGAACTATTCCGACCGAGCGACCGCCGCTTGTCGGCGAAGTTAGTGTCAAATTTGCGGTTAGAGGGTGTCACGTGGTCAGCGCAACGGATCCCCACGGCCGTTAATCTCTGTTTTCTAGACCGGAACCGTTATTTCGTTTAAATAGCTACTCAATTATCCTCACGAGGCTGAGTGGACCCCGTTCCAGACCCACTACTTCTCAGAAAATCTGGTAGCACCGGGAATCTAACCCGGGACCTCTGGATCTGTAGGCAGGAACTCTGACCCCTAGAACACAGAGGCGGTCAAGGAGTATTGCACAGAGGCGAGATGCAGTTACATGACGCGGGGATCATATTTTAAGTAGGCAGCCTTACAGAAGAAAGGTCATAAGCGTTCAACGACATCTCCAGCAGAGGAGTTCTGTTTTATAATGTCTGAAAACAGACTGTACTAACTTCCTGGTGATGCCTCAAATAGATACTCCACCACTTGATGGCGATGATATTGCTGCCTCAAACATATATAAATGGGCCCATACACGTACTAGTCTGGCTGGCGAGTCCGACTCGGCTCGGGTTCCAATGAGCCCAACTCGTCCGTGTGTGGGTCGCCACGCTCATACCTGTGTGGTGAAATTAATCCGGGCCCGGCTCCTCGTCGAGCCAGACTCGCGAGCCAGACTCTTACGTGTATGGGCCCCTTAAGGCAGAGTTTACATGTTTACAAGCTTCATGAAGGCAGGTCTAACACGTAGAACGATAAAAAGGAGTGACATGAGGACTTGCTGCTCACGGATCACAACAGAGCTAGATAATTTCGATGGTGCTCTTCGGTAAATTTGAATTACATTTTATTTCACTTTTCTGTTGTTTTATTACATGTAAAATCCTATTAAGAGGACATTCTTAAAATCGAATAAAGAGTGCCACGTC
The DNA here is from genome assembly GCF_002891405.2 of Cryptotermes secundus. Classification (NCBI taxonomy): domain Eukaryota; kingdom Metazoa; phylum Arthropoda; class Insecta; order Blattodea; family Kalotermitidae; genus Cryptotermes; species Cryptotermes secundus. The sequence goes on along the minus strand of NW_019718271.1, from coordinate 907,663 downwards.
ATTAATGGAAGAAGTGTCCATAAGTAATTTATTGTAACTCTGATGACTGCAGTGCCGATCACTGTAGCCGCGCGGTCTAAAGGGGACCATACACGTACGAGTCTGGCTCGCGAGTCCGACTCGGCTCGGGTTCCAATGAGCCCAAATCGTCCGTATGTGGGTCGCAAAGTTTGGAGTCAGCTCATGCAATTTTGGATTGAAATTAATTCGAGCCAACCTTGCCGAGCCAGACTCGTACGTGTATGGGCCCCTTAAGGCATGTACTGTCTTCGCTCTCTCAGAACCGGGATCGTGGGTTCAAATCCCACACAATACATGTATGTTTGATGTATTTACGTGTTTATTCTGTGTTTGTGTTGTCCTGGATTTAGGTAGAGACCTTGCGACGAGGTGATCACCCGTCCAAGGAGTTCTGCCGTCTGTATAAATAATCATGAAACTGAGAAATCAGCCCCGTGCTCCAAAGTGCTAGCAAGAGGAGAGAGCGAGAGAATATCTCCATTGTGCATGAAAGCCGTTTCTGAATATTTGAAGTGTCAAAGATATAGGAGTAACAGAGAAATTTCGAATAAATTGTGACTAAGTTTAGCGACACCCTCTATCCGCAAAAGTTGGCACTAACTTCGCCAACAAGCGGCGGTCGCTCGGTCGGTATAGTTCGCTTGCGGATTACAGGCGACGGAGTAATGATTTAAATTATAGAAATGTGTAATATTATATAGTGAAAACGAAATGATATGTATGGCAGAGACAATTATATGCTGACACAACACGATAATACCGCACAGGCGAGAAAATAAACAAGATTCTTAAGAAGATTAGCATATATTCATAACTTTAATAAGGAATATGAAAAATAATGAATAGAAGGAACCAGTCTTGAGAAAGACATTCGAGATTACCAGTGGCGGTCTCATAGGAAGAAACTGAACCACTATAAATTCCAGAAGAAAACATAAGTACAAAGTCTAAAGGTAAAAGCGATCTTTGAAGGTTAGTCCTAAATCATGACATTAAGAGAAAAAGTAAGATTATGTGAAGGGAAGTTATTCTATCTTGGTATTAAATTGAGTTACTAATTAAGAAGAAACCAGAGGAATATGAGTCCTCATAAAGTCCGTGACCTGTAGTCCGTAAGCGAACTATACCGACCGAGCAACCTCCGTTTTTCGGCGAAGTTAGTGCCAACTTTAGCGGATAGAGGATGTCGCGTGGTCAGAGCAACGAATCCCCACGGCCGTTAATCTCTGTTTTCTAGACCGGATGAGTCCTCATAACAGCTGCTTAACACATCGAGACATGATAATGCACAAAAAGCACATTCAACACCCGTAGTTATTGTTTATTGGAAGCGAACACTAGACACGTGGGTAGAAATCGACGTCTTGGAATACAGTGTGTGTTTTGCCATTGTCGGGATTCCTCGCCGTTGCCATGCAGCGGTACAAACCGGCGTCATAAGGCGTGACTTGTTTCAGATACAGAACTGATCCTTTAGGGTAGTACAGGACGCCGTTGCGGGCGTCGCTCACCCGGTACAGCCTTCTCGGGTCGCCTCGAAGCCAAACGACGTTCTGCAAACATAAGACCAGACACTGCAGTACGTGCTTCTCAGACACGTCGTCACTTCCGTTATCATATTCCGGAAGTGGCCGCGCCATAGTTCAAGCGGTTAGTCGCTGGCTTCCCGATACCGGCTCTGGTCAAGTGGGATTTGTGGTGGACAAAGTGGCGCTGGGGCAGGTTGTCTCCGAGTACTTCGGTTTCCCCTGCCAATCTTCATTCCACCAATTGCTCCACAATCACCCTCACCTATCATCTGGGGCTGGTACAATAGGCCAGAAGTGGCCGCAGTACAAGGGACTTAGTCCCACCCCACTAGCAATAAAAAAAATCATATTCCGGGTACTGTACACCCCCGAAAGGAAATGGAAAATGGGCTAGCACAGGAACCGATATGAAAGTATACCATTTCCATAAAGTTGACTTCCTGTTGCACCATCCCGACACTGTACGTATAGTGTAGAGTAAGTTGTCTAATTTTACTGCCTTGTCAGAACGTAGAAGGAACCAGGTTAGCGTAGTTGGTATAACGACTGAATACGGTCTGGAAGACCGAGGGGTCCGAGTTCGAGTTCCGGTAAAGTGAAGAATTTTCTGTTCTCCAAGTCGTCCAGACCTGCTTTTGGGTCCACCAAATCTGCTATCCAGTGGGTACCTGGGTCTCCTTCTCCGGGGTAAAGCGGCCGGGCCGTGAAGCTGACCACTCATCTCCAACAAATGCTGAGGTCAATAAAATGTGGATCTACACATCCATTCCCCAATACACCTTCATGGCTCAGCGCTTAATTAGTTGAACAAAGGGACGACTTTACCTTTACATTATCAGAATATAGTCTTATTTTTAAGAAGACAGTTTTCCTTTCCATTTGGTGCTACATTTTTAACATATTGCATTGTAAGCATACCATTTGGTTGACATGTTACTACGAGAACATTGCAGCTAGAAGGCTTGTATTGTAAATATACTGGTTACATGAATAGAACTTTGGGATATTAAATTGGAAGTTGTATCAGTTAACTTATATATGAAACAAAATGAATCACTTTGAAAGTCGGGCTAGTAGTTGCCACCTGCCTTCACACTGGTATCTTGCTCGGTTTATTCGAAGCTGAAGATGAAGGAGATATTTTCAGCCGAAACGTCGGTTGACTTTCAACGGACTACACGACGTTATATCCCAGAAGAGAGCACTCTTCATAACCACCGCTGTGAGAACCTCAAATCATATCGTCATGTTTTTGTTGTTAAGTACAGCCGGTATTCCCGTGGTCGCCCATATGTAGCCCCAAGGTCGAATCATAGAATGAGCCCGCATCACATCAATTGTTTGTCTGTTTGTATCATCTCATAGTGAATGAAAAAAAAAACACTGGATTGAACCATTTAGTATATTGAAGGTAAAGATGTAAAGTTATCCCTCTAACAGGCCGTGGAGGCCCATAGGGATGTGAGACGTCGAGGCTCCCACATTTTCTAGACAATCGGCTCACAGATGGCAGTAAGTTTGTCAGCCTTACCCGCCGGCCGCCCTTTACTCCCAAGAATATTCCTGGTACTCATTTCTGTTAGAGGCTGAGTCGACCCCAGGGCCACAGTGCGCCTGGAAGGATTAGGTCATCTGAAAATAAAACTCAATGACCTCATCAGAAAGAAAACACAAATAAACTAAATTTATTTAAGTTTAATTAATTAATAAGGTCTTTTATAATGTAAGCCTGTCACGGTAGCCGAGAGGTCTAAGGCATGTACTGTCTTCGCTCGCTCGGAAGCCGGGATCGTGGGTTCGAATCCCACTGAAGGTATGGATGTTTGTGTGCGTTTTTCTGTGTTTGTGTACAGGTAGAGGCCTTGCGACGAGCTGATCACCCGCCAAAGGAGTCCTACCGAATGTGTAAGATCTAGAGAAACCGAAGTGAACGGAGAAGTTCATGGAGGTAGGCCTAGGCCCACTGGGGCTGTAGTGCCAAGGGGGGGAAGTCACATGTTTCGTAAGACGTGAGAAAGTCTCAAGAAACAGCAAAGGACCGAATGTAATTACATGGTCAAATGAAGGCTTTCATGTCATTTTTATGAATGATGTGGATTTCCTTTTATACTACATGCATTTAAAGTTCTACTGCAGAAGTTGTCCGCCCTGATTCATTTTCCTTCTCGTCTGTTTCATGAATTCAGAATTGTTACCATTTGCATAACATGTAGAAGGTAAAGTTGCCTCTGCTAAAGTAATTAAGCACTACGCCACGAAGACGTATGAGAAAGTGAATGTATAGATCCACGTTTTCTTGACCTCGGCAGTAGTTGAAGGTGGGAGGCCAGCTTCACGCCCCGGCCGCTTTACTTCCAGGTGAAGTGCTCCCGTAATCCATTGGATATGAGACTGGGTGGATCCCAGAGCCAGTCTGGTCGACGTGGAGAGCATAACATCTAGTAATTCACATTTCACTGTCGCCCGCATGTAGAAAGATCGCAATGCGCACAGTTAACTGAAGGACATGTTATCTCTATCCATGGCTCTACAGCATTTTGTTGTGCCTTGGCCGCTTTTCAGTTTCTTAATCCTATACACAGTCGGTAGAACTCCTTAGATGGAGGATCAGCCCTTCGCAAAGCCACTACATACGCAGAACAACACAAACACAGAACAAACGCACACAGACATCCATGCCTCGAGTGTGATTCGAACTCACGATCCCAGTGTTTGAATGGGCGAAGACAGTTCATGCCTTACACCGCGCTGCCACCATGATCGGCTCATGTTATTTCCACAGTATGAAAATCGTTTTTCAGTGGTCTAGTGGTCAGAGTTCCTGGCTACAGATCCAGAGGTCCCGGGTTCAATTCTCTGAGAAGTAGTGGTTCTAGAACGGGGTCCACTCAGCCTCGTGAGGATAATTGAAGAGCTACATGAGTGGAAAAATAGCGGCTCCGATCTATAAAGCCCAAATTAACGGCCGTGGGGATCCGTTGCGCTCACCACGCGACACCCTCTACCCGCTAAAGTTGACACTAACTTCGCCGACAAGCGGCGATCGCTCGGTCGGTATAGTTCGCTTGCGGACTACAGGCCGCGCAGTTTGTTTTTTGTTTTGTTTTGTTCAGCGTTATACATACTAAGTTATGAGTCGATAAGTAACTACAAATTAAGCGGTTCTATATCTTCTGGTGTATAAAGCTATGTAGTCCTTTGGAAGCCAACCTCAAGTCCCGTACAAATAAGGCGGCGCTTAAGACTCTGAATTACTGGCAACGTCATTAAACAGGAAACGTTACAAACAGACATACCGATACGATATTTTCACTATCGGGAAAGCGACATTGAAGTTCTGCGTCGGCTGGGGACAGCATCCGGTAGCTTCCTGTGCCTCGGCTCTCTGCCCCGACATGGTCCCCCACGTGCATTCGTCTGAAATACACACGACTGTTTAAATATTGCCTGAATTTAGATTAGGACTTAAACTGTTCTTTCAAGGGGTAACACTCGCCCTTATTTTCTTACTTACTTACTCATGGAGCTGAGCCCTTCTGGAGGAGCCGCCAATTCTGCAGCTACTCAAGAATTTCCCAGCATTTTATGGAACCCGAAGGTTCATTCTTGTGTTCACAAGAGCCCTCCAGCGGCCCCTATCCTGAGCCAGATCATGTAATCCATACCACCTCATCCTATCTCTCTAAGATCCATTATAATATTGTCCACCCGCCTACGCCTTGGTCTTCCCAGTGGTCTCTCTCCTTCTGGCTTTCCCACCAATATCCTATACGCATTTCTCGTCTCCCCCTTTCGTTCTACATGCCATGCGCACCTCATCCTCCTTGACTTGAGCATTCTAATTATACTTGGAGAAGAGTACAAGTTATGAAGCTCTTCATTATGCAGTTTCCTCCAACCTCCTGTCACTTCATCTCTCTATGGTCCAAATATTCTCCCCAACACCCTGTTCTCAAACACCCTCAGTCTATGTTCCTCTCTTAATGTCAGAGACCAAGTTTCACACCCATACAGAACCACAGGCAAAACTATATTTTTCTGTGGCGCTACAGCCCCAATTTGGGCCTAGGCCTACCTCCATGAAACTCTCCGTTTCACTTCGGTTTACTAGATCTTACACATTCGGTAGGACTCCTTCGGCGAGTTATCAGCTCGTCGCAAGGCCTCTACCTGTAGACAAACACAGAAAAACGCACACAAACATCCATGCCCTGAGTGGGATTCGAACCCACGATCCCGGTTTCCGAGCGAGCGAAGACAGTGCATGCCTTAGACCGCTCGGCTACCGTGACCGGCACAGGCAAAACTATAGTTTTGTATATCCTAATTTTTATGTTTTTGGACAGCATCCATTATTTTCTTACCTTACAAATAATATAATATTATATTTCAGCATCCTGTAGCATTTACGTAAATTTTATAGTCTTTTTCTTTCATCTATAACGCAACAAATTAATAATAAATACAGGGAACGCAAGGCAACGCCTGATACGTACAACGAAAAACAAAACACCTAATATGACATAGAAACAGCCGCAATTAAAAAAAGGTCAAACAGATATGAAGGAACATCAAAGGCATACCTTCTTTTTTAATTCGCATAGTGTGGGGGGGGGGTGGAGTCCAACTGGGTCCACTCGGCACGGCGGTCACTGATTGGCCTATCGTAGCCTACCCCGGGTTATTATGATGATGTAGAATTTGGTGGAATGAAGATTGGCAGGGGAAACCGAAGTACTCTGAGAAAACCTGCCCCAGCGCCACTTTGTCCACCACAAATCCGACTTGATCAGACCCGGGATCGAACCCGGGCCGCCGCGGTTGGAAGCCAGCGACGAACCGCTTGAGCTATGGCGCGGTCCAGTGCCGGTCTTAGTATTGTTGAGAAGAGAAAAATCTTGCCCCTGCATGGTTCGAAGACGGAGTAGTAGTAGTAGTAGTAGTAATGACAATAGAATGAAGCGTAGAGGTAACACTTTCATAGTCTCATTAGTTGGCAATTATATTTGTGCAGCAAACAAGCTCTAATGCCCTTCTGTTTCAGTCAATCACTGCAGAAGAGGGCATTCTGGCAAGTTTTCATTTCTGCATATCGCATAGAATTTCCAAGAATAGAGATACCATGTATGCGACCAGAAGACGTAAGAAGATGCTGGTTGACCTTGGGGACAGAAGAGGATATTCTCATTTGAGGGAGAAAGCTCTAGATCGCATTAAGTGGAGGAACTGTTTTGGAAGAGACTGTGGACCTGTCGTCTGACAGATTACAGATGAATGAATGAATAAGATAAACTCTGGAGTTGTACCGTAAATGTAACTGCTTACCTTGTATCGTAAGGCCGGCTTCTGAAGTTGTTTGCGTTCCGATAAATTGCTTTAATATTATCAGCTGGATAATAGCGGATGATCCTTTCATACGGAGCTGAATATAACGGTTGTGCTCTCTCGTAGTAATATATAGACGGCTGTGGATTGCAAGACACGAGGCACAATACTGCGGCTATTGTTACTGGAAAACATTTCAACATTTTGTATGTCATTGTATTGTTGAAAAAGTAGTTCCCTTCCACCAAAACCTGGTGCCTTAATTACACACATTCAAATGTTTTGTTGCGAGTATCAACGTTGAAGGCTTTTTCTTTGATTACGAAAAATAATCGCTTTGAATGAAACTAATAAAGTTAATTGAATCCAGGTTAAATTTTAAACAGAATTTGTAATGCATTAGAAAAACTGAAAAGAATTTGGCGGTTTCGGTCTAAGGTTTTCTGATTTTTGAAGTTTCCTATTGGGTTATTATGGTTCACAGATGAAATTGTAATATTCATAGATTCTTGAAATCTGTATATGTCTCGTTGCAAATTTCAACATAATTAATGTAGGTCCTCTTTGCCAAAAATCTAAAAATAGTATTAATCAAATAATTTGTGCACAGCGAGTGGTGTTGTGAACCGGTCTTCAGCGACACGAAGTCCAAACCCTTGCCTCCCTTCCTTTTATACAGAGAACTGAACACAGAGGAGTTCCATGAATTACACGCACAACAATACCTTTATTTCGTTATCCTTAGGAAAGTTTATAGAAGAATGTATTAAGTCCTTTCCTACAACAGTTGCAAGGATGGTCATGGGCGTATTCAAGGAACATTATACTGTCTTGCTTTACTGTTAATACGAGCTCATTTTAGACAATAGCTGGAGCTAATTTTCAGTGACTTAAATTTTCGTGACTTAAATTTACAGGCTTTATTCAGTAGCTCATGACAACAACGTAATTTTTTTTTAATTCACTTATTGGGGGGTGGAGTCCAATTGGATCCACTCGGCACTGCGGTCACTGATTGGCCTAATGTAGCCTGCCTCGCGTGATTATGTTGATGGAGAATTTGGTGGAATGATGATTGGCAGGGGAAACCGAAGTACTAGGAGAAAACCCTCCCGTACGCTACTTTTTCCACCACGAATTACATTTGACCAGACCCGGGATCGAACCCGGGCCGCCGCGGTGGGAAGGCAGCGATTAACAGCTTGAGCTATGGCGCGGCCAATTTTTATATTAGTCTTAGTAATCTTTGCATTGTATCTACATGTTGAATCCAAGTAGTTCTTTATTTCTAACGTCGTCCAGTATTGGTTAGGATTCAAATTCTATTAATATATCTCAGTAGCTATTAGTTTAACATGAAAGTAAAGAAACAAATTTAAAACGCGCATTACACACTTTCTATTGTTTTTTTCCGACAAGAATCAACACGGACAGTTGCATATAACACTCTTTGTTTTAGGATCCATAATTGATTTTGTCACGTCACTGTACAACAATGATCATGGCCGTGAAATGGAGGAATTTGAATTTATAAAAGGATTTCATGTGTCCTTATGCCTTTGTGTGAAAGTACAAGACTTCCGTGTAAGAATGTTATACAGCTCCTATTTGGGACTGACAGAAGTACGTGAAGGTGCACTGTCACTTTCTGTCAGGAAACATGAAGCAATTATTACACTAGCCGTGATGAAAGGCCCATGATAATTACTTTTGGGATTTTCTGTGCGCCCTTTTGTGGATAGCAGGAAACATAAATTTTAGGAACATAGAACTTATTAACCTAGTCACCTGTACAGAAACAAATGTTACCTTGTAATAATTTCTCTGTTGAATTTGAGGTTTGNTCAAATCTTACATTGAGGTTTGTTGTTGCTCTACCAGACTTTACTAGCGGTAGACCTGCATTCGAATTGATGAAGCAAGTATTTGATGTGTATCTACTTCTTATGACTTCTGGAGTGATAGGGAGCACAAGTTGCGAACTCTAGTGATAGCGTTCCTCATAAGGATAATGCATGCAGAGTCGTAATGGAGCTAATTGTATCATTTCTATATGACCTACACTGTAAAACATTTGCTCAAAGCAAGAATTGTGGAGCTATTCTTATTAATAATTTAATATAATTTATTTTTGTGACAACCTTATTTAAGTCTGGCTATGGACTGGACGACCGAGGGGTCGGAGTTCGAATCCCGGTAGGGTAAAAAATTTTCCCTTCTCCACGTCGTCCAAAATAGCTCTGCGATCCTCTCAAACTTCTGTCCAATGGGTACCGGGTTCTTTCCCCGGTGGTAAAGTGGCCGGAGCGTGAGCTGACCACTCACCTCAAGCTAGTACCGAGGTCAAGAAAATGTGGCTCTATACATCCACGGCCCCATACGCCTTCATAGCCTAATGCTTAATTAAGTAGTTACTATAGGATTCTGACGATGGTGTATAACACACAGATATATTGGGTTTTCGGACTTTATCCATCGTCCTGGTTTTAAGATAACTAAGAAAAAACACGACGTTTCGGAAGCTGGATCTGTTTCCGTCCTCAGGTGAGGTAAAACGCCTATTCTATTGGGTCCCTTAGAAAGAGCTAGCCTCAAGCACTGTCCACTGGACAGTTTACCTCACCTGAGGACGGAAACAGATCCAGTTTCCGAAACGTCGTGTTTTTCCTTAGTTATCTTAAAAAACCAGGACGATGGATAAAGTCCGGAAACCCAATATCTCTGTAATGCTTAATTAGTTAAACACAGGGACACCAGCGCCTTTACAGAGTGGTTCTAAATTACTGTCGGGATTTCCGTGGCTTATAAACGGGAACACCGACAACAATTCAGAATAATCCTACGTTTTAAATACTAGTGTTTTAACCATAATAGGGGAACATGTGCACGTAAAGCGTCTGAAGCATTTCATCTGAACTGTTGGTCGCCATCCGCTGTTGGCCATCATTGGCCGAAACATGTGAAGGCTCTGTTTTATTATTAAGAAAACGTTGTTGCAATTGATGGAATTCAGTCCTAATTTACCCTGCTTTAAGGCATTAGAAATAACTTCATTATAGGAAAATGCTTTAGAATTTAACAGACGGAATCTATCCGCGCCTGCGCGTACTCCCATTTCCAGCCCTGGTGTTGTCCAATGTTCATTTTATTTTCTGCAGTGGAGGCTCCCCTTTGTCGCATGATACTTCGTCTGAACTGTACTGTGTCCAGCCACATAGACTTAGTCGTAATAATTCTATAGTTTCGCTGTGCTGCAATGGTCCAAGTGATGACCTCACCGACAGCACCACTTGCTACGCCGTGGGTGAGCAAATCTCACCTTAACCCTGCCTTAGCTTACGGGCCGATATGTACAGCACCTTCACATACAGAGCGTCCGGATCAAAGGTATCCAAAATAAATTAATTATATCTGAGATGAAAAAAAAAAAGAAAAAGTGTTATTTAGAGTCAGTGAGCATAGGAATATCCTACACGAAATAAGAAAACGGAAGGCTAATTGGATTGGTCATGTTTTACGCAGAAACTGCCTTCTAAAGGAAGCTATCGAAGGAAAGAGAGAGGGGCAGATAGAAGTGACAAGAAGATGAGGAAGAAGATGCTGGATGACCTTGGGGACAGAAGAGGATATTCTCATTTGAAGGAGAAAGCTCTAGATCGCATGAAGTGGAGGAACTCTTTTGGAAGAAACTGTGGACCTGTTGTCTTGACAGATTACTGATGAATGAATGAATCTCAGAAAGAATTTATTATACATATTAATGGGTTACACCATTACAAAAGGAAATTATCAAAGTTTTTTCTGCGTATATAACTTTCTCAATAAATTTAAATGTGGGCTCCCTTGGTGGCACGACGAATATCCAGGCTTGAAGCAAGTTTGGTGTTACCGTAGCCACAGCGTCCCTTATGCGGGCTTTCAGGTGTTGCAGTTCATTGATCTAACCAGGTAGACAATGTTCTCCATATGACCCCACAAAAAAAAAATCCACTGGGGTTAAATCTGGTGACCTAGGAGGCCAAGCGATTGGTCCACTTGTGCCAATTCATATCCCAACCATCACTCTGTCCAGGCGATTCCTAACATGGTGGCAAAAATGTGGCGGCGCATGCGCGTAAGCAGGGCATGAGGAAAAAAAAAACTTTCAGAGTTTTCCTTTCAGATGACATAAACCGGATACGTGTATGACAATTAGTTTCCGAAATATACATTTTTTATTTTGGATACCTTTCATCCGGACATTCTGCATGAACGTCATATCGCTGCCTACCCTGCTAGGGGCCAGAGATGGCTTCTCGTACTCGCTGCTGTTGCCGCCATTTTCCCATTTTCATTGCGTTCCACTCTTAGATGTCTGAATTTGTTCACACCACCTGGTGAAGTTGCCTGTCTCTAACTTACAACACGTTCCAAGACAAAATATTCAAAGGTACAACAGATTTAACTTCCATCTTCGGAGCACATGGGAATTGGGCAGTTACAATTGGGGCCAGGGACTGGAACAAGACTCCCCTGAGGAGGTCTAGAAGCAGCGTGCAGCGTTCAGTGCAACGAAAAGCAAGCGGCAAGTCTTGTACAGCCAGACACAAGTTAATGAACAATAGAAGGCTGTGGTTCCCAGTGAATTAGCAATGGACTGAAATAAACTGGCGTCAAGACCGTGGCAACTGTAAATAACTGCTCAGAAGCAAACTAAAATTACAGTATATGGGAAATGGGTGCTTCACGCTGTACTGTGTGTTGATGATTGATTCTTGGTTTATGTAACGATGCTTTGTCAAGATATACAATGCCAAAGCACCGGATTATCTTTAATGAATTGGAAATTATGTAGAATTATGTTGTCTAACCTGTTTTAAGGTACTGCATGCAACTGACAGGACTAAGGGAAGATGATAAAATTCTCATTCAGGTATTCAGACTGAGAATTGAAACCGGAACTTCTAGGATATAAATTATTAGTTATGTTTACATGTCCATTTCAATATTACTTATTTATGGTATACAGTTTTTTATGTTGTGACATTTTATTTGAAAGTCAGTGATAATACTGAAAAGGAAATTAACGCAAAATGCCGTTCTGAGTATTGCTTCACTTGCCTTACTTCCATTCTACGAGTATATCCAGCAAGACCTTTTTAATTTAAAAACATTGGCCTTAATGGATTTTAGTCTAAATTTATCAGTGTCTTCAGACGCTGAACCACGCAGTGACAGACGGAAGAGGTACAATACACTCATAAGGCGTAAATTCGTTAGTAACGCATATTTGGTAAAGAATTGTCAGTTATTTGATTAGAAACGTCCACGGATTTTCACTTAAATACTCGAATCAGAAGATGAAAATATCTACCAAGATCGGGGTATCGCTCTTCCTCTCAGGCCCTCCATTTCGTTTGAATGCTTTCTGTAACATTGCCGGAGAGCACTGATCTGATGCGCCGGTGTTGGTTATGCCACTTCTTCTTGCAGTGCTTTACTTGATCATAAAGTTGCAGACCTTGAGGGATGTACTGATTCGTTCTAGAACGATTCATTTTAGACCAAACATCCTTGAATGTGTGAGGAAATTCATGACTTCTTGTCACTGTTAGGGATAATGAAGAGAAATAGTCGGAATCATGCAGAATTATGGATTGTCACACTGCGTGCGTGAGAGAGAGGGAGAGAGAGCGAGGAGGAGGGAGTGTAAATTCGTCAAACTACTTCCACTCTGAGTGTATTACTATTATATTAAGCATGTTATGCACTCGATAATATTACTGTTACAAAAGGTGAAGTTGTCCCCGTGCTTAACTAAGTAAGCACAACGCCATGAAGGCGTATGGGGGAGTAGGTGTATAGATGCACTTTTTTTTTTACCTCGGCACTAGTTGGAGGTGAGTGGTCAGTTTCACGCCCCTGCCGCTTTACCCCCGGGGGAAGAGACCCCGGTACCCATTGTATAGGAGGTTGGGTGGACCCCAGAGCCGGTCTGGACGACTTGGAGAAGACAAAATTGTTGAACCCACCGGGACTCGAACTCCGATCCTTCGGTGGCCCTGCCCGTAGCCAGTCGCTATACCGACTGCGCTATCGCGGTTCTATTGTTATTTATTCCAAATCTCAACTCTGGACAACAATATGTTTCATTATTATAAATGTCACATGACTTTACAACCCGGTACACTCACGAGAGGATGCGTGTGGTGCCTAGAACAAAGCCTGGCCACAGCTTATTACGCGTATCTTGATTGGTTTAGTCACACCTCATGACACACAGGTTGTCAACAACCAGTTTCTCTGAAATTAAGTTAGGTAGTTATCGAAGGAAAGATAGATGGGCGGATAGAAGTGACAAGAAGACGAGGAAGAAGACGTAAGAAGATGCTAGATGACCTTGGGGACAGAAGAGGATACTGTCATTTGAAGGAGAAAGCTCTAGATCGCATTTAGTGGAGGAATTGTTTTGGAAGAGACTGTGGACCTGTCGTCTTGACAGATTACTTATGATGATGATCCCGCACGGAATCGTGTACAGTAGATATCAGGGGTTTAAGGATTTGCTATTATCAGTCAATGTGGTGGCGGGGGCGAATACTTCCACCGTAGCCTTGCGAGTCGTAGGAGGCGACGAAAAGGGAACCCAGTACCTGGGAGTATAACTGGGCCACCCTGTTCCTGGGGATATAAGTACTGGGACCTGACCTTCCAGGTTGGGGGAGTCTCGAATCTGAGACAGTAAAATGTGGCCATGATTTCCGCGGGACTCGGACCTGAGAATGACTGCCCTGGCGAGGACCAATATCAATTGTAAACGACAGACACATCCTCTTGTCAAAGAGGATGTTACGTAAGGACTATAACCGCCAAGTTTTCAGTTGAAAAATAAAATTACTGGTCGTGAGTCTCAAGGGGCTTGTCGCCAAAACGACCTGATTGGGGGTAAATCGCCAGTCGTAAAGTAACTCTGACTCTGTTATCAGTTTCAGTTATTTACAGTTGTGGAGGCCCCTATCAGTACTAACAAATATCGGTTATAACTTTATTTTCTTATTTCATGAATTCAGAGAAGCAAACATCTCAGTAAAAATCTGTTAATTTTATTTCTGTTTTGTAGACGACCCGGTTGCTACACTGTAAATCCGGCTCTGATTTCCACAAGGAGTTCAGGAAGAACGCATAGAGGATGGTGCGTCCAGCAATTCTTCTGTTGTTGCGCGTGTATTTGTTGCCGCGGTAATGTTTTGATCTAGCTGTTGCCCAGCAACATACATATGGAGAAACACAGACTGATGGGAAGTATTTACGAAGTATGCCATTAAGATTAGGCTCAGGTGCCATGATATTCATACCAAATTTCATAAAAATTGGTTCAGACATTGAAAAGTTAAGGCGGAATACACAGATACACAGACTCAGAGACAGCAAGGTGATCGCATGAGACTATTGTAGGAAAGTAAGCTAAAAATGGGACTGAACCTCCTGGTTCCATAAAGGACATGGATCTTCTTGACTTGCTGAGTCACTAATGGGCTTCTCAATAACTCTGATTAATGGAATACCTAAATGTTGGACAACATATGCATGGATTTCTTATTTATTGTCTCGGGTTGGCTACATCTGCCCTCAAATACTTTCAGGTGTAAAAATAAATGACCTCCCAAAGGCCTTGCTATCATTAAAACATGCTTGTCATGGGACAATTTTTAAAACTATGATATAGTAGAAGAGCGCTCCTAAAAGCCATACGAGTTATTAGAGATGTAAATAACTAAAATAGTTAATTTACAATATGGACTTTTTTGTTAAGAAAAAACTGGCAACTACTGAAGATATATTTTATGTGCTGCTTATCCAGTTAACCATCATTTCACCTATTTCCCAGTGTAGCACAGCAAGGCACTGGAATTCCTAGCAAAAGGTCATGATTTTGAAAATTGACCTGATGAAGTGTGGTTCTTTCTATATATTTTTTCTCCATCATAACTTAATGAATAAATCAAAATTTTGAACATCAGACATACCAAGATTCTGTCATAATTTGAATCATATTTTATTTTGCAGGCCAACTATGTGGTCTCTGTTTTCATATTTATCAGCATCACGCAATCATGAACAAAACAGAGATGCTCAACTTTCACTGTTATACAGACCTAGAAAATGCTGACTGTATTCTACTGGGAAATTAATGTATCTGTGGTTCCTGTATGTAAGGATGGGATGGTGTGGATTGGATTAATCTGGCTAAGGATAGGGACCAGTGGAGGGCTCTTGTGAACACGGTAAGGAACCTTCCATAAAATGCTGGGAAATTCTTGAGTAGCTGCAGAATTGGCAGCTCCTCCAGAAGGGCTCAGCTCCAAGAGTAAGTAAGTAAGTAAGTAAGTAAGTAAGTAAGTAAGTGGTTCCTGTATGTAAAGAAAGGAACAATTACTGGTTATAGTGTGAGTTAAGGTAGCAGTTCTCCTGTCCTTGAGTAGGTACAAATATTGTGAATGGGTTCTGGGGTGCATCAGCATGAATGTGCACCTGTACAGTGCATACACTCATCTATCTCACTCCTCTCTCTCGCAGTATACTNCCTGAACAATTTTAATATTTTTAATATTTAATATTTATCAATATATATGATAAATATATATTTTAGTTATTTTAATACGAAGACGGCAAGGCATGCAGTGAACTAGTTTATCGTAAATTGAATAAGCACCTGAAGATGGCACTTTTGTGCCGAAACATGTAGTGTGAGAGAGAGGAGTGTATGCACTGGAAGACGGTTGAAATAAATCATGGACTTTAATCAGTGCAACAGGACGCTAAAAATAACATTAATGATTACCTCATAAGAATAAAACGATCTGGGAAAAACAAAAGAAAAGTTAAAATTCCAATGACATCACTGTTAGATATTTTTCACCAATTTGTAGTTTTGATTGTATGAGCTCAAATATTGACCCCTAGAATGGCATCTCACCTGAATCACGAATTAAATATCCAAATTAGATATTTCTAACTAGCCAGGTAACAGTATGGTACAGGAGCGTTCTTTTAAAAAACAGACTAAATTTAAAATTTGACAAAGCTTGCAAGCTGCTGAAGTATGTCAATTATAATCGTATATCTCCATGTGGTTACATTTTTTATGTCCTTCCAGGATATTTGGATTTTCTATAGGTTTGTAAGGTAGACTTTTGTATTAGCTTTACTTGGTCAAAATATTCTACTTCTTACAACTTAATATACTATATGTAATCCTAAGACAAATCTGGAAGCCAGTTAGAACATCTTGCAGTTGTAAATCCAAAAAAAAGCAGAGGCAAATGTCACATAAAGAGTAAGTAAATGTATCCCTGTAACAGGCCGTGGAGGCCCATAGAGTTGTGAGATGTTCAGGTTCCCACATTTTCTAGACAATCAGCTCACAGATGGAGGTAAGGTTGTCAGCCCTATTTGCTGGCCGCCCTTTACCATACATATACATATATACATTACATTCTGTAGATCCAAAGTAAGTCAGAATGACTGTAGGATGTGGAACAAGTCATACAAATACAAAATCCATTAATACAGTACAACTGAGACACAAAAAAAATACATATATAAGTCAATACTGTCAACTTATGCCATGTACATAACCTTTTAAAAGGACGAGTCGTTTTTAGACAATAGGAATTCATCAACAGAGTACAATAAGTGCGTATTTAAGTATCCTTTCAGTGTTAATTTAAATTGCGCCTTTTTATTCATTAGACTTTTGAGACTAGATAGATTGTTGAAAATTGTAATGCCAAAATAATATGCGCTTTTCTGAAAACATGTCAGGTTAGCAACCAGTCTATGGAGATGGTGCTTGTTTCTTGTGTTAACACTGTGTACATCCAAATTGGTCTGAAAATGTTCTTGGTTATTTATAATGAAGCTTAATAATGAAAATATATATTTACATGGAAGAGGTAAGATCTGTAATCTCTTAAATAGCTCTCTACAAGAATTTTGAGGTTTTATGCCCACCATGATTTTAACAATTTTCTTTTGTGTAAATACTTTTTTGCTGTCAGATGAGTTACCCCAAAATATTAATCCATACTTCATTATAGGGTGAAAGTAGGCAAAATAAACTGATTTCAGTG
This sequence comes from Cryptotermes secundus, assembly GCF_002891405.2. Lineage (NCBI taxonomy): Eukaryota > Metazoa > Arthropoda > Insecta > Blattodea > Kalotermitidae > Cryptotermes > Cryptotermes secundus. The sequence goes on along the minus strand of NW_019718271.1, from coordinate 890,676 downwards.
TATCAATGTTGCTGACATGTAACAAAGCTCTTACTGCATAAGATGCCCCACTTAACTTCGGAACCAACAATATTCCAAGAATATTCCTGGTACTCATTTCTGTTAGAGGCTGAGTCGACCCCAGGGCCACGGTGTGGCTGGAAGGATTAGGTAAATTGAAAAAAAAAAACAACATAAAGAGCATGGTAATTTAATTTTCTCAAAATGTTAAAAGTCAACATATAAATCACTGATTTTTAATCAGTATACTTTTTAATAACTTCAGTATATTATGCACAAATTGAGCAAATTTGTTTCACAACAGTTTAGTTACAATTATTTTAAAAAAATACATAATTCAACAACATTTTTAACATATAAAACAAAACCACGGTTCAGGTATAATAAATATTACATACAAAATTAAACCTGTTGTTCACACTTTGTTCCTGGGTGTATGCTTCCTGAGCATTGACCATTGTATCACAGTAATACTGCCAGATCTTAATTATGGGTTTCNGATATTCTATATCATGAGTAACAGAAGGACACTAGGCAAAGGAAATTCAGTAATTCATAATTAACATTAATATATGTAAATGGGCTGGGGCATGATGCCGACCACTAACCTCCATCTAGTGCTGAGGTCAAGAATGGTGGAGCTATACCTCAACCCCAGACCTCTTCATGGGTGGTGTTCAATTAATTAAGATCAGGGACAACTCTACCTTTAAGTTGGGCTTATAAAGTTCAGACTTAAATGTTGTTCAGACCCAGAAGTAATTATAAATTTTCATATTTCTGCATACTATAAAAGAAGTATTGTAACTGATATTGGAAACATTTTCTGTTTAAAGTCACATATTTTAACACTACATTGTAATTAAAATGAGTTTCTACTTTTAACAGAAAATTTACTTTCTGGTCAGCTGATGTGTACTTTCTGCCTCTTAGCTGTTTAATGTCAATGTTTTTCATTTCAGTGTAAATGAAATCCTGGATCCTTATTTCATTTAGTTTTTGCTTTCATATGGTTGACTAGACTAAAAAATATCAGTAAAAGGATGATAACTTTATGCTTCAAATTTAACTTTGTTCAGTTATTAAACATAAATAAATACATATGCCCTGTACTTGCTTTTATTGCAAAGCTATTGAACACTGCACAGTAAGCACTCTGGTGCACTGGGATTAAATTTTATGGAAGTGAACTACTCATTAAAGTTGCATACTTGTGAAGGGAATGCTCTATCACTTTTACATTGCTGATATCACTTCAAAAAAATAAAAGCCATAATTACAATTTTTAAACATAATGTAGTAAAGAAAAAAGTATATAGTGTACCAGGAAACTTTACTGCCATTATAAGAGTAGGGTTGACACCAGTGACTTGACTAATTCCCTTACACAACTTCAATGATAAAATGCCAATCTTCTTTCATTTTCTATGGGCCAAGTGTGATAGACTGCAAAGATAAATACAGCGTGCTGTATTCAATATTACTCGTACAGGTATATAGAAACAATACATATGTACAGAAAAATGATACAATATGTACACAGACAAGAAATTATTTTAAGAAAGTCACTTGCAGTTCATAAAATATATAGTGCTATAACATGTACCAATGTGTCAGTGATTCATACACTAGTAGCCGAGTTATGAGTACAGGGTCAGTATCAAACAAAGGGGGAAAGAACACTTTCCACTGCCAATATTTGGCATTTTCATTTTTCATCTTTTTAATCACTGGTGCTGAACACTCCTACAAACATGTAAAACTGAGAATGAATCCATCATGGTTTGGGATAATTCATTCCAAATCTATCTCTACTTAATAAATTAGGGCCTAAAATCTCACTACAATTACTTTACATATGTATATTAGATGATATAAATTGTGGCATAGAAATTTTACAATATAAAATATAATTTTTCATAATTCAAAATATGTACAGTTCATTCGCAGCTGGCTCTAATACTGTCACTGGTTATGTGAATAAACTGGGGAAAAGTGACACATTTCTCAGATGTATGCAGAAAAAAATATCAGAGCTGTTACTTTCAGTCAAGAAAATAAAAGTTAAAAGAGATAACTTAATTATGTATATATATNGTGACCAGAGTGGTTTGAACGGCTGCTGTACTGCGATGTGGAAAGCAAATGGAAAAACTACCACATTATCACTTTTCCTGGATAGTCTCTTTCCAAAAACAGAAGATCGCATTAAGTGGAGGAACTGTTTTGGAAGAGATTGTGGACCTGTCGTCTGACAGATTACTGATGAATGAATGAATATATACGGATATTGTTGCAGGATGACCTTCTGTCATGCAAGCATTATCCACACTTATATAAGTTGTTTCTTTTTGCCCACCAACATGAGGGTTCTTCTCCAGCCAGTAAACAGAGGTGTCATTTCGAAATTTAGGGATTACTACCTCAAAGCAACAGTTGCAAATCATATTGGGATGGAAAAAAGCAGACAATTTTTGTATATTAAAAACACCATAGACATAGCTGCAGAAACCTGGGAAGAGTTGTCTCAATCTTGCTTTTATGGTGTCAGTAGATCTAATATCTGTCTGGTCTCCATTGTTTGCTTGTAAATAGAAACTGTTTTTTGCGCAGTGAAAGCTGTTAGTTTCCTGTTTAAATTCTTTAATGTTGTTAGTCCCCTGTTAATGACACCATTATTTCAAATATCTGAGTTTCTAGGAGACAAGGTGATCAGTCTAAAGAAACTTATTCTTACAGAAAGAAGCTCAGTTCATACCGAAAATACTACTAACCTTGTTTTTTGTGTGTTCCTATAATGTACTGTTTTGTTCAGAAGATAATACAGGGTCCGGCAAATCAACCTCCCGTATTTCAAAAGGCAGTTACAAACAAACAAAGANAAACTTTTAAAATATTCTGTACTATACAGATTCCATAATTAGTTTTATATTCTCATTTCCTCTCTTCAGAGCCTTGCAAAAGACTAGTGCTAAGAAAAGTAAAATAATACACATGAGGAAAGCTTTAAGACTAGAAACTGCTGTATCAAAAGAAAATTCCTTGTCACTGTGTACACTGTTCTTAAACCAAAGAAGACTTAAACAGGTGAACATATTCATAGGAATACGATACCAATTTGCTATGCTTGCTCGGAATTGTTCTGGAATTATCTGACTTCGAAGGTACCCTATTGCTGGGAAGTACATTCCCACAGCAACTTCATATAGGAGAAAAGCAAAGAAAGCAACTAATGTATATTTTCCTGTATCTTGTGGATATAAGGAGACCATTTTCATTGCTCCAGCTGACAGGATTATGGCAACAAGAGCAAGGAAAAATGACATACGTAGCAGATGTTCTGCCAAGCAATTTCGTGCTAGAAGGAATGAATATATAGATGAACCAATCATGATACAAAGCATGAAACATGAGAAGACAATCCCTAGTGGAGGCCTTAATGGTTCAAGGGCTGGTGTCCAAAGGAACACAAAAGTGTACATCACTGATTCAAAGAGTGATTGGATTATTCCTAAACATAAAACTGAACTACTTCGTGTTCTAAAAATAGCTTCAAGTGAAGCACAACTGTAATTAAGAGCGTAGGTAGATTTAATGTCATTTTCCTCCCACATGTACATTGTTACAAATGCTGATATTAAAAAACAGGGTACTGCAATCATGAACGGAGAGAGAGGACCAAACTGGGCCCATTCTGCAGCAATGTTTGACACAACACCAGCAAAAATTGCAAGAACACCATTATAAAACGTTGCTTTAGCCAATGTTAAGTTGATCCACTGATGTGGAAAGTGGAATTTCTGGCTGTGCTGGTGAACATACCATGCTTCGAATGTTGAGAAAAAGATGGAGGTGCAGATTCCACCCAGAATACGTCCTATCATCAAAACGGAGAACACTGGGGAAGCTTTGGTGAGGCATGAGATGGCATAAAGAAAACTATATGCAATGCATAATCTCCTGCGGCCAAACTTGTCTGCTAGGATCCCAACCTGCAAGAAAGCATATATCTGACATAAATGTACAAAATTAATGTTTCTGGACTTATAGAAATATGTGTACATTTTTTCAAATGCATGTATCTCATTATTTTGCCATAGAATTATGATAGAAGTATTGGAATATGAGAGGAATACAAAATTTGACTACCAGTTCTTATAACCCATATTAATGCCAAATTATATCTGGCACTGATATAGTATTGTTAACCCTTTAAAGTAAAGTGGGTACTGTAAATATAACCTAATCTACCACTCAGAACCTCTATACTTTGTACACTGAGAATATGTCCTGTATCATGCTCACAATATGCAGTAATTATTTTTGACCATCAGAATTGCAAAAACATTATTTATGTAAGGCAGAAACTGTATTTTTAAATTAAGATGAACTTCAAACTTCAATGGGTTATAAAGAGCACTATCTTCTGGAATGTAATACTGCATTCATCTTACTCTGTGTTACTCTTCGACCCTGAAGATGGAGGCAGTATGTTCCTCCGAAATGTGTAGGGACTTCAACTGGACTACATGGCACTATATTCCAAAAAATAATATGTTCATAGTCACCACTGTGACAATCTCAAACTCAGAGGATTTAATAACCTGACATTTCATACTCTGCACTCAGTGAAATATGCTTTTGGACACAGTGCTTCGTTATTTAGTGACCATGTAAAAAAAGGTAAAGCTATTCCTGTAACTGGGCGTGTAGGCCCATAGGGTTGTGAGACATCGATGCTCCCACATTTTCTCAAGACAATTGGCTCACAGATAATGGTCAAGTTGTCAGCCTTACATGCCAGCCATCCTTTACCCCCCCCCT
>NW_019718271.1:856141-885255 GCF_002891405.2 Cryptotermes secundus | reverse complement strand
TCAGTGAAGTTTCACAGATTACTGGCTGAATCATGCTTTCATTTAAATCCAGTGACACTGGACCATCATCAGATATATACGGTGATTACCATAAATTGTTATACTGTTAAAAAATGAGAAGAAACAGAAACTAGCCACATTATCAACCAGAACTTGGAGAGATATTAACTTGAATTTCAAGCACTGGCCAGGGAAATTTTAATGAAACAAAAATCTTAATCTCTATCACATATACATGACTTACCCCTGTACCACAGATCATGCTGGAGATGAAACCAGTGACATACAATAGTGCTATCTGAGGTTCAGTATAGCCATAGTTGCTATACAGCTGGTATATATATGGTCCTTGCAACCAATCTGGGAAAGCTGCTACAAAGTAGACGATAAAGAATTGACGTTGCAGTTTACTGAATGGCTCTCTGTAACTGGATTCCATCACTATCTCTGCTCTTGATGCCAAAATGTTGGCAATGTAAGAGATTGGAAACAAAATTCCCAGAACTATTGGTATTAACATTGTCATCACATTCTACACTACATCCATGCAAAGCTGAAAACAAAACGCAAATTAATGTTCATAGTCCTGTGCCTTGTTAAGATACATTAACATTTAATTATGAGACTATTCCAATGATTTTAAGCATTATGAAATATTATGAATATCTCAAGAAGTTGATCAAGGGTTCCTTCAATTCCACCATATATGTGTATGAAAAATACCACATAAAATAACCACCACCTCTTTAAACACTGCTTCACAAACTACTGTCATCCTTAACAGAGTGCACTGAATTAATGAAAAGTTGGATTTGCAATCAGTGTCAATGAAATACCAGTTACAGGTACGAACGCATCACAATTATATTACTGTAACTGCAGACATTTCTATAGGAAAATAATACAAATGCAATACGGTCCTAACACACACCATACCAAAAACAAAGCCGTCATGAACAATGTGTACATAACATTATGGTAGGACATATCACGTTTGCACTGCTATTGACTGGAACCAGGCTACTACCTGGGCTACTTGGCATTATCATGTAATTTACACGAATATCTACTTCCTGATACCATACCACGTCACACTGACGTGAACATAACCTAATAGTAGGGTTGACACTGTCACTGAGGAGAACAAGATATTACCTGGCATTATTATGTATTTTATTTGCACTACTTGCTGCTTGGAAATCACAGTCTCAACTGGTATTAATTTGCAGTCAATGAATTTAAATAATTTGTTTTAACATAACACACAAGCTTCGCTATTATTGCCACTACTGTACACATTCGTTCTTTCATGGTTTGTCAGAAATTGTCGAAGGGTCGAAGAGGTCATATTTGCCGTCTATTTGACGATATTGACATTTGCAGGAAGGCGTCAAAGTCAAGAAATTGCGGGTTGTATACGTTATGACTGCTAAATTTTAATCTGTTATCAGCAGTATAACGTTACATGCTTATGGAAAAGTGATGTTCTCTTTGCCATCTAAGACCAGAAAAATTAGAATAATATGTAATCAAGGGAAACAAAAAACTAAACAATTGCTAATCGAAATGCGAAGTTTGAGCAGAAGACAACACGAACGTATGAGTGCTATGAGTGAAAAGTTTAAATCGTAAAGTAGAGATTGAGTAACTGCCCACAATAGAGTAAACAGAAATATGTTTGCGTTCAGTAGTAATGAAAATGCAGTTTTAGAGCGAAAAGCAGACATTGGAGAAGGCAGTCGTTCGGTTGCTACACGTGACATTGATTGTTATTATGAACTGGACAAATGTGCTGAATGGACAAAGAAAAATGAGTTAAACAAGGTATTGCCTTTGTTTTTTGTTTTTCTTTTTTTTGCTGTTTTATTCAGGCTACATTTAATTGCATGCAGAGCAGTTATCAGAAGAAGCATTGTCAGGGGTCTGTTTGATAGTGTCAAACATTCAGCATATTTTATGTAGCTGGTACTTCAGTAATGCTTATGCAAATACATATTCAGTAATTGATAGAGTGGCAGTGAAAGAATGCTTTGCAAAGTCAGCTTATTTTATGAACAAAAAGAAAAAAAAACTAATTTAAAATCGCATAGATGGTTTTAATTTAAATGAAACAGTTGTATTTCATAGAATCCTTTGATGTCTTAAAGTATGCTTTAAAACTTCAGTAGCAGATATATTGAAGCAGTTGTTATTGTGAGAATGAATGATCATTTTAGAAAACTCAAGTTTAGTGAACTGCCGTTAATAAAATTTTGTTTTCCCTTTATAATTAATTGATTAGTTCATTTTTCAACAATATTTGAGAATCAAATTGTTGCCAGAGTTTAAGGTGGTTCATAGTCACAAAAGAGCACAGAAACAATTTCANATACCACAATGCCAGTAGTTTCATATTTTTCTTTTGGTTTTATGGGTTTTGATTAATTTAGCTCCCTAAAACACTTTAAAGTTCAGAATTACATCACAGCCCACATATGGAAGACTAATGTTTATTTTTATCCTTTTGTTGTTCAGATTTGTTTGCAGTTCCCAGATGCCCTTCTCTGTGATTCTGTAGAGGTAGCACTTCGTTTGGGGAAAAAGATAGGCACTGTACCTTATATTCTTGGTGATACATCTTATGGGAGGTGAGTACTCAAGTAATTGTGGTTGCTTCTTATGTTCCAATTTCTTGCATGGAATTTTTATATTTATCCATCATAACCTCATTTGCTAGTCATGTCATAGTAGAATATTGAAGCTGAGGAGTATACTGGCAGAAGTGTTTGTACATATAAGGTAGAGATTCTTTTCACTGCCATTTCAAAAATGATTTAAGAATGATCCATTTTGTGAGTTCTACAGGTTAAGGCAATTGGAGGAATGCATGAAAATAATGTATGTGCTTTAATGCTGGAGAGTAATGGTGGCTCTTGAAGGACAGTTTAAGGACTGCTACTGTACACTTTTCCAATCATATAGACTAAAACCTTGTTAACTGCAAATGCTGGAGGCTGAATATTTGGAGTTTGAATTACACAATTTCAATTTACCCAATTTTTGCAGTGAGGACATACCTGTTCCACGTTAAGTAGATCCATTATCACTGCAGCATGGTGTGTCCTCAGGTTGGCAATGGAGCTTCCATATATGGAGGACAGCTGTGAATATATTGAATAAGCAGGTGCGGACAGCTGACAAGGGATAATTCTCCAGCTTGTGGGGGTACCTCTTTATGTATGTTTATGTAGACACATCTGTCTGACAATTATATGCATTAAAACAAGGATCTGTAAATTATGTGACCACCTCTGTGGTCTAGTGGTCAGAGTTCCTGCCTACAGATCCAGAGGTCATGGATTCGATTCCTGGTGCTCTCAAATTTTCTGAGAAGTAGTGGATCTGGAACAGCGTCCACTCAGCCTCATGAGGATCATTGGGGAGCTCTTTGAAGGAAATAGCGGCTCCAGTCTAGAAAACCGAGATCGACAGCTATGGGGATTTGTTGCGCTGACCATGCGACACCCTCTATCTGCAAAAGTTGGCACTAACTTCACTGACAAGCGGTGGTCACTCGGTCAGTATAGTCTGCTTGCGGACTAAAAACACGGAGTTTGTTTTTCTTTTGTTGTCTGTAAATGATGTTCCAGTTTCATTGTATTGCCTTGTACTTGACCTGTACCCATGACCCACCAATACTTTGTCATCATTGTATAATTTAATAGTAAAATTGTGGGATAAGCAACAACAGTAACACAGTTTCTTGTAAATCTACAATAGTATTGGCATCTCTTTCTCCTTCAGTTAGTTTACTGAGCACAATGTTGTGTATTCTGTAAGGGAGCATCAGATTCACGAGATGTTACCCTGTAAAACTCAAGATTTGTGATTGTCTGAAATGCATGCTTTTTCTTTATGTTGCATCTCTTGTCCAGACGTTATGTTTATCTTGAACAGCTGCTGTGTGGATGAAGTGGCCGCACAGCATGTCAATGCTGATGGGATTATCCATTTTGGCCACGCTTGCCTTACTCCTACAAATGGCTCTTTGCCTAAGCTGTATGTGTTTGAGAAACTGCCAGTCGACTGTCATCACTTTGTGTCCTGCTTCAGATGTGTGTTCACATGCAAGACTACTAAAATCCTCCTCTTGTATGATGTCTGCTATCAACATGCTGTTGGTGAGTCAGATTTCATTTTCCAAAATATATTAATGATGCACACAGTTTAATTTTTTATGTTTTTGACCACTGGAGTCCCTCTTATAACATCCATAGCAGTTTCATATTTTGTGTAGATATGCATAATTTTTTACATAATTTACTTACCAACATCCTTAAACTAAACTCCATGGCCTGTAGTCTACAAGGGAACTATACTGTCCGAGCGACCGCCGCTTGTCGGCGAAGTTAGTGCCAACATTAGCGGTTAGAGGGTATCGCGTGGTCAGCGCAACGGATCCCCACTGCCATTAATTTCGGTTTTCCAGACCGGAGTCGCTATTTCCTTGAAATAGCTCCTCAATTATCCTCATGAGGCTGAGTGGGCCCCATTCCAGACCCACTACTTCTCAGAAAATCTGGTAGTGCCAGGAATCTAACCCGGACCTCTGGATCTGTAGCTAGGAGCTCTGACCACTAGACCACAGAGGTGGTCCTACAGTCACCAACATCCATATAATATTGAATTTCACATTTGTGTTAAATAATGTTTATTTTATATATAATTTTGTCTGTGGTTTGGTGACATTGAGGTAGGAACATAGACTGAGGATGTTTGAGAACATGGAGCTGAGGGGAATATTTGGACCAAAAAGAGATGAAGTGATAGGAGTTGAAGAGAACTGCATAAAGAGGATCTTCATAACTTGTACTCTTCTCCAAGTATAATTAGAATGATCAAGTCAAGGAGAATGAGATGGGCAGGGAATGTAGTACAAATTGTGGATAGGAGGAATGCATGTAGGATTTTGCTGAGAAAACCAGAAGGAAGACCTACACTTATGTGAGTAGGTAATATTAAAATGGAGCTTAGAGAGAGAGGATGAGGTATCTCATTAAGGATGTAGGGGATATGTTTAATCTGGTGAAGCACATGGTAGTGTGTGTAATCCGGTGAAGTAACGTGGTAGGGTTCCTGCACTACCTTGTACTTCACTGGATTACACACAGCAACATCATACAGACGGACATGTCCGCGATACAGTAGTTGATAAAATATTGTGTATAACCAACAGTAGAAATGAAGGCTGTCATTACATTCTTCTGTCTATTCAGCAAGAAATTTTAACTTACTTTAGTTTTTATTAACCAAATACTGTTGATATTCACCATTTATTTGAACCGTATTAACTATTTAATCTTTATTTCTGTAATTATACAAGGCCTTTTGTGATACTGCAGTAACAACTTATGAATATGTAAGGTAGGTCCTTTACAGTGTTGGTTGTATCTTCTGATGATGGCCAGTAAGGCCTAAAACATGTAAGGACAAAACTTTACTTCTCCCTTTTAAACTATTTACACTTGATGGATTTCTGCTATTTATTTATGTATTAAGAGGTGTAACACCGCATCTGTGGTCCAGTGGTCAGAGTTCCTGGCTGCAGATCCAGAGGCCCTGGATTCAATTCCTGACACTACCCAATTTTCTGATAAGTAGTGGGTCTGGAACAGGGTCCACTCAGCCTCGTGAGGATAATTGAGGAGCTATTTCAAGGAAATAGCGACTCCAGTCTAGAAAACCGAGATCGACGGCTGTGCGGATTCATTGCGCTGACAACGCGACACCCTCTATCCGCAAAAGTTGACACTAACTTCGCTAAGTGGCAGTTGCTCGGTCGGTATAGTTTGCTTGCAGACTACAAGTCACGGTGTTTATTTTCACTGTATTAAGAGGTGTAAGAGTTCAGATATCTCTTATAAAGATAAACGATTTTTCATGTACAATCATAGATGCAGTGTGATCTTTATTTGTTTCTTCCCAGATTCCATCATTGCAAACATTGCAACGGATTTTCCTAACATGATTGTCTCAGAACTGGCCATTACTAACAGAAGTCCTGAAGCAGATGAAGGGACAAAACTGGGCAGACATTTCAAATTGCTGAATGAATCAAGACTAGAGGAATACTCCATTGTGTTTATAGGAAGAGATGGACCTACACTGTCCAACATAGCCCTGACATTTCTTGGTATGTTACAAGAGGTGCAGTTTATTAAAAGTAGAATTTTAATTTTAGGTACTCATGAAGCTATGTGATCAGAAATGGACCATTATACTGATAGAGTGTATTGCATTGACATCAGTGGACCACACTGATTATTCTTGTTGAGATGATGTAGCAGTTCAGATGTAGTAATGCAGACCCATGGCTAGATTATTGAGTATTTGAAAATATTCTAAAGATGTGCATAATTTTACAGCCTTCAGACTTCTAACTTCACAGTTATTCCATATTTAGCAGTTTGCATCCTGGTACAGAAAACTGATCCAGACCAAAATTAATCTGTTTCAAATTTTCAGAATTTATTTCCCTAAAATTCAGATTAATATTATCATCCCATCTACACATCAGTATCCAAAATGATCTCATTCCAGGAACTTCATGACGTTTTAATTATCTTCATGTAGTATGTGTGTGTAATTACAGTTTCTTATTTTTTAGAGTGCATGGGTAAAATTCTGAGGATGATGATGTAAGTGTAAGGACAGGATGTGAAGGGGAAGAGTGAGGGTAGCAAGGCTCCAGTTTTGTAACCCCATACCATGCGTTGGGTGGGATTTTTTTTAGCTGTTAATGGAAAGTTGGCTGTTATGGCCCACCCACACACTTGCTCCATCAATCCTGCCATCATTGGAAGCAGCGGTGGAAGGCTTCATTTGGAATCTTCTGGAGCTCAGCCATCACATTCAATTTGATGTCCTCCATGGTTGTGAAACATGTACCCTTGAGGCCCATTTTCAGAGTAGAGAACAGCCTAAAGTCACTTGGAGCAAGATCCGGAGAGTACGGCAGTTGAGTGATGACAGGAATGTTTTTCTTGGCGAGGAATTGCTGCACAACAAGCTATGTGTGGCTCGGTGCATTATCGTGATGCAGAAACCGCTGTCTCTGCCACTTGTCGTGCCGCTTCCTCCAAACCGCATCACACAACCTCTGCAAAACTTGCACGTAGAAATGGCCAGTAACAGTACCAACTTGCTCCAACTCCACGATGGTCATTCTCCGATCACATTGAATCAGTTGTTGCTCTTTTCCAATCATTTCTTCGGTTCTGGATGTCGAAGGTCTCCCGCTGCGCTGGTCATCCTCTGACGTCTCCTGCCCATTCTTAAACCGGGAAAACCAGCCAAACTGTGGATTTCTTTAGTGCAGTATCACCGTAAAGTTTCTGCAGGGCTGATAGCACCTCTGAAGCAAATTGCCCCAATTTGCACATGAACTTGATGTTCACATGCTGTTCAAACTGCGACATTGCGCCGAATGACCAACATTCACATCTAATTCAAATGGAACAGTAACGACACTGCACACTGAAACGTGTCCAGACCTGTTGCGCCTGCAAGCAGACATACTGAGCTTCTCACCACAACAGTGTGTGTGCGTTACCTTATCGCTCGTTTTCCATCTGCAGGGGAATTCCAGGAACTTTTTGACTGCCCTACGTATATGTATTTATAGTGACATGGCACTGAATATGGAGAATATTAGAATCACGGAAGTGTCATGAAAGCCTCCATTGCTACCCAGTGGATTGTTAAAAATGTTTCCATAATTACACCCACAGTAGTCAGAATCAGTTTTCTTGAATTTATTCGCAACAAGCCAATATAAAGGAGCATGCCAGAGCCAGCACTAGAACCGACATCAGAGCACACTAGGGAGTCCCTGTTATTGTAACCTAGCAAGGAACCAAGCAAAAGTGATATAACAGATTGTGAAATGATAATGAATACTTATAAACTGTATAATTATTTGTAAGTAAGACAGCTCAACATTCAGTAAACTTGCTTAGTAATCTGAGCCCTCATGTGTAGTCGCTGTGATACTAAAAATAGATAATTAAAAATAAATAATTGTATCCTAAATCTCAAACTTCCCACTGAAATGAGAAATTGGATTTTTAATAGCCTAAAATTGTGAAACAATTGAATTAAAGTATATAATTATAAAGCCGAATAATTATTTGTAATATTACTTATTTAAATACAATGTAGGTAAAATGAACTGTGTGTCCCAACCATTTTGATAAGACACAATGATTGTGTTGTTCTGTTATTTATACTCATAATATTTAATGAAAAGAGACTTTTAGTAGAAATTTGTAATGGCTTGAATATCTTAAAAACATTTTTTTTAGAAACCATAGTGCTGTTTTGTGGAGAAATTCTTCTTATGTATGAACTCTTTATCCAAGACTTTAATTCATCTTTGGTGATCTGTAATATTCATTCCAACATATTGTAAATAAAATGAAGGTGACCCTAAAGTCCATTAACTGGCTAGTGAAATGTACACTAAAATACATTAGAAATTTCTTCATTACAAACCAAATTTACAAAAATTGTTCAAAAAGAGATCCTCCATCAGAGGAGATCACAACCAGTGATACTGTGATACCATTTTACATATTGACTGGTGGGTTTAAATCTGAACATTCCCAGTAATATGAGGGACTGTTTTAGGTTAACTGACTTTTGGGATGCTCTGTATATTGATTGTTTGCAGGCAGAAATTTGCATTGGTATGATCCACCAGGACCAAAACAGCTTGAACACTACAGGGATAAGAATAATAAATTCCAGATGAAATGAATGCATCTCATTGAATACATCAGAGGTGCTAAATAATGGGCATCGTGGTTTGGACATTACTTTCAATAAAATGTATTGACTGTTTACAGGCAAAGATTTGTATTGGTATGATCCGTCGGGAACAAAGAAGCTTGAACACTATAATGTTCAAAACAACAAGTTTCTGATGAAACGAATGCACCTCATTGAACGCATCAGAGATGCTAAAACTATGGGGATTGTCATCGGAACATTGGGTGCCTCAAACTACCTTGGTGCTGTGGACAGACTCAAAGAACTAGCAAAGCAGCGAAAGAAAAAGTCGTACATAATTGCTGTTGGGAAGCCTAATGTTCCAAAGTTAGCAAACTTTCCAGAGGTAATGTTAGATTTAAGATTCTCACAGTGATGACTATGAAGGTTGCTGTCTTCAGAATGTGACGCTATGCCGTCTGGTAGAACTTAGTGATGTTCTAAAAGGTTAATTAATTCCTTCCAGTGTGACTGATGGAGTTTTTTCTCATTTTTAATATTTTATCCTTAACATGTTTCAGTCTTACAGACCATCTTCAGAAGGATATCAGTACAAATAGAAACCACTATTACAGTATGTTTTGTGAATATTAGTATATACATGTAATGTTATCATAATACAATGAGTACAAAATGTAATGTTTTTTAACAACTACAGCAGCTTGTACTAATACATTAAAATATCATCAGATACAGCAACTCATGACAATTCACAGATATCTCAGGAGAGGTGAGAAGGAAAGGCAGTTGTGTACATGGATAAAACGTGTGCCACTTGGATCATATGCACAGCTGTGTACAGACCATTCACCTTATCCATCACCCAGACTGTGCATTCTGCGTGCATTCATCTTCCTATCCTTTCTTCCTTTGTGCCCTTATCCGTCTTGCCAGGCCTAGCTGGTGTTTCTCTGTGTTCACTGCTTGCAGATATCTGTCTTAGTGAGGTCAAGCTGGAAATTCTGTCAGACTTTTATTAAAAAATTGTTTGGGTTAATTGGTCCTTTCTGAGACAATCCAGCCCATATATTGTTTGCTAGAGTAGATTGTTTGGTATTCCCTCCTCTAATTTGGTGTGGGGGGGGGGGGTTACCACCGTATGGGCAAGCAAGGCATAGACCATACTGGGATCATTTATTTTCATTTGGGTCACATTATATTTATGATTTTATTTAAATAGGCATCATTACCTTTTTTTTTTTCTTGGCACTATGGCACTACAGCCCCAGTGGGCCTAGGCCTACCTCCATGAACTCCATTCACTTCGGTACATATGGTAGGACTCCTTGGGCGAGTAATCAGCTCGTCGCAAGGCCTCTACCTGTAGACAAACACAGAAAAACGCACACAAACATCCATGCCCTGAGTGGGATTCGAACCCATGATCCCGGCTTCCGAGCAAGCGAAGACAGTGCATGCCTTAGACCGCTCAGCTACTGTGACCGGCATCCATTACCTTATGATGTGATATTTGACCTTAGTTCACATCAAGAAATAATTGTCTTCTTTCACTGTATCATTTGACTTCATTTACTATGCTATGAAATTGAATTTTTTTCTTCATATTTTTACCTTTTAGGAGAATGGTGAGAAAATAATATGCAGCAAAAGGGTTAATTAAATATGAATGTCTTTTCTGTTCATTATGTGTTGATTGTCTTCCATTTATAGTCTCACTTGCATGTCCCTCCTGACTTAAGTACCCTCCTCACATTCAGTTCACAACAGCTAGGACTGTGTACTGGCATAAAAATAGCGGGTCATGCAAGCTTTTACCTCTCATGTGTTAAGGAACTCATTGAGTGATGATATAATTTTGTTTGTGTCGATAAGTATCCAGAGATGCATGATTAATTATAGCACATGCCAGCAGGGAAAATGGATTTATTCCTGATGCTGTGCAGATATGGAAAAGTAGCCTAAACAGTGGAGATTATTGTAATCAGATGAACTCAACAACTTATGAAAAATATATGTGTTAAATCGTTAATTCAGAATCTCCATCTTGACTCATTAACTTCAGTCTACAATGCACCATATCATAACATAAGAAAGCCCTACACTCAAATATCAAAGAAGGGAGATGATTCATTGGCTTGATGAATAGACTACTCTGGTACTTACTTACTTACTCGTGGAGCTGAGCCCTTCTTGAGGATCCGTCAAATCTGCAGCTACTCAAGAGCTTTCCAGCATTTTATGGAACCTGAAGGTTCATTACTGTTTTCACAAGAGCCCTCCACTGGTCCCTATCATGAGCCAGATCAATCCAATCCATACCACCCCATGCTCTCTCTCTAAGATCCATTTTAATATTGTCCACCCACCTATGTCTTGGTCTTCCCAGTGGTCTCTTTCCTTCTGTCTTTCCCACCAATATTCTATATGCATTCCTCTTCTCCCCCATTCATGCTACATGCCGTGCCTACCTCATCCTCCTTGACTTGATCATTCTAATTATACTTGGAGAAGAGTAAAAGTTATGAAGCTCCTCATTATGCAGTTTTCTCCAACCTCCTGTCACTTCATCTCTCTTCGGTCCAAATATTCTCCTTGAAACCCTGTTTAGACTCTTCTGGTGAAATGTTGAAATCACAGTTGTGCAAATTGATTCTGTTATGCAAAATTCTCCTTGGGCCAGAGTTGTTCATGTTACAGACACATCATTCTGGGGCACCCTTTATCATTGTGATCTGAATCCTACAGAGAAACTCTAGGAACAGCCAACATAACACATTTCACAAAGAAACATTACCTTCAAACTAGAATAATGACAAAGTTGTCTAAAGAAGAATTTAGAGCAGTGGGCATTAACAAGTGTCGCTGTTTGTGAGCAGTATAACAGTGAGACTCCCGAGCTGGGAGTAAAGGTTGGCAGTGTGAGCTGTCCCTCAGTAGTCAAGTTGGGGTGTCTGTTAAGCTGCTGCTGTTGATCAACTAGTACAGCTAATATACAAAGTAACACAGTTAATTTATTACCTTGCCTTAGCAAGGCCAATGGCCGGCTTTCTAAAATGAGAGACACACACTGCCCCACACATGGGTACAGGTTGTCGTCTGAATCAGAGAAACGCAGAGGGGTGGCAGTTGCTGAGTATTTATACAGATTTTGAAGATGCCAACCCTCACTATGTTTTTAGTTTACATGTAACACTTGCTCACACAACATTGCCGTAGGGGCGCTTTCCCTTTCCAGTACTCTTCCGATGTATTTATGAACTTTGGTCAGTGACTATGGATTTCACCAAAAGATTTGTAATATTCAATAACAACATTCACTTTCTCTACTCTGCCCCTGACCAAGGCTCAGAATAACAAACAATTTACACAAGATTTCATTTTCTACATTGGGAATAACACATGTATGCTATTACCTT
Source organism: Cryptotermes secundus (assembly GCF_002891405.2). Lineage (NCBI taxonomy): Eukaryota > Metazoa > Arthropoda > Insecta > Blattodea > Kalotermitidae > Cryptotermes > Cryptotermes secundus. The sequence continues at coordinate 873,070 of NW_019718271.1, read as the reverse complement.
CTCAATAAACATTGATCTGTAATGAATAAAATATGAACTCACAATAATCATTTATTGTGCCTATAACAATACTTAGAAGAAGATTTGGTCATGGTAATAATTGACTTAGTTCGGGGCGTAGTCCAACTGGGTCCACTCGGCATGGCTGCCACTGACTGGCCGATTATACCTGCCCTGGGTGATTATGATGATGGGGAATTTGGTGGAATGAAGACTGGCAGGGGAAACAGAAGTACTCAAAGAAAACCCGCCCCAGCGCCACTTTGTCCACCACAAATCTCACTTGACCAGACCAGACCCGGGTCGCTGCGGTAGGAAGCCAGCAACTAACTGCTTGAGCTATGGTGCAGCCATACTAACAACAGTCCATTTTATAATTCCATTACGTGATTTTGACAGAATTCCAGTGACACATTTAATGAAGCAGAACAAGACGCTATTGAAGAACTTTCAGGCACTGAAAAAGACTTGTAATTCTGAAGTTTCAGTTAGATGCTGAAGCATAAATTGTGTATCCATGAATATAAATGTAGGTTTCTGTTATAGTATTGTCGCGTATCTGGCGTATATCGCGACAAATAACTTCACGATGTATTTGATGTAGCGAATTTTATTTCACATTCGCACTTACAATCACCCAGTTGACAGTTTTACAATTACTGCTATCTGCAGTATCACAATTAGTACATTCCAAATGCCACAATACAACTGACTGGTTGCTGGCTAACTCGAGGACTAACTCGTAGGTAGCTCCAGGACTAACTGACTGACTCAGTACAACTGACTGTGAATAGCCTTCGCCGCTCCTTATGTAGCCTTGATCGGACAATATGGAAAACAGCCACGTCATAGGCACCCTTGTTGCCTGGCGCTGTGTTGCTAGTAACGCTAGCGGAAGTAACCGCTGTTACTACTTGGTGACGTCACCGCTGTTGACTCGCGTTGCCTAGCGACCAGGATGCTAGGACTCGGCTAACATCGGCTCGCTTCGGCTTCGCTCGGCGCATCACGGCTGGCGGGGGGTGGGGGAGGGGCGTCATCCATAGCTCAGCATGTCACAGTATTAACTGTATGGAAGGAAGCTACTGCCGCCTTCCCTTTCTTGGAACTTTGCCTTGTACATGACATCATCCACTAGCATAGCTGCGTTGAATGCAGCGTATATAGAACAGAACGTTACGTATATGCTTAGAGGTGCCTGAAAGTTTAGATTTCCTTCATGACTTTGTGCATAAAAGTAACAATTCTTTTAAAGCAAATAGTTGAATTAATTTGTGTTTTTGTTTCAGATTGATATCTTTGTGTTGATAGCATGTCCAGAGAATTCATTATTGGACTCCAAGGGGTTTTATCGTCCCATTGTAACTCCCTATGAGGTGGAATTGGCATGTAATTCAAATAGAGAATGGAGCCAGGGCTATGTACTTGAGTTCCAGCATCTTCTGCTAGGTTTGTATAGATTACAATTACAATGATATTGTCACAGTACAAGACTCTGTACCTCTGTTGGAGAGCAATATAAACATGGACTCAGCTTGTTTTCCTGCAAGAAAATTAATTGAGCCAATGGAGCATATTCTGCTTGATGTGTCAGAAATCCGGTCGGGTTGATGTTTTTAGAGTTTTGTTTCATTGTCATATACAGTGAAATCCCTATTTAAGGTTTCTTTTGGGAGCAGTTGATTTGAACACTAAACTGAGGTATGTAACCATTGAGATGAATGATGTGGAATCGTTGACACTGAACGATAAATGAAGAAAAACATTAAATAAGTGTTCCACTGTATGTGTCAACGAGTGTTATCACAGTTGTGTGTTCAAGTCACATAATTACGTGTATGAATATATAACTAGAAAAATCTATGTTACACATGGTTTTTTGCATTAATATGACCACCAGTGCAACTGCAACTTGTATAGTTGCGCCTACACTTTTGGAAGCTTCAGTCAGTCTTTATGTCACCTTTTAAGCTGCAACATATTATACCATAGAGGATTTTAACTTTTGATAATGCCAGAAGATCATAAGGCTGACAGAAAATGTGCTTTAAATTTGAATGAATCCATTTTTTGATTATTTCACGATAATTCTGGAAAAAAAACACAAGAAACCTCTAATAATTGTAACTCAGTGCTGAGTAATGCTTTTTATTTATTACCTAGCATTGATGGAAAAAAAGAAGATGCTTACCATATGGATTAAGCTTCAAAAGCAACAGTATATACCTTGTCTACTTTGATTATTCAAGAAAATGTAAGAGCTTTTTATGAAGTTTTAAAGAAAAGAGGACTTGAAAGAAAGGTAGAGCCTTTCTTTCACGTAACTCAAGGTGGTATATCTTTAGGCCCAGCTTAAGTGTAACCTGAACGTATATGGGGCTAAGACCTGCATTGAATTACATGGACTCATCTTCAGTCTTTCTACTCAGATATTTCTGTATGGCTTGCAGACAGGTCAGTGTTTTGTGTCTTGGGCATGATAAAAACAACAAACTCTGTGGTTTTAGCCTGTAAGCGAACTATGCTGACCGAGTGACCCCCACTTGTCAGCGAAGTTAGTGCCAACTTTTGTGGATAGAGGGTGATACATGGTCAGCGCAACAAATCTCCACGGCCATTAATCTCGGTTTTCTAGACCGGAGCTGCTATTTCCTTGAAATAGCTCCTCAATTATTCTCACGAGGCTGAGTGGACCCCGTTCCAGACCCACTACTACAGCCCTGGGTGAGCCTTGGCCTCCTCTACAACCAGTCTCCACTGCTCTCTATTCGTCATCTTCTCTATCCATCCTTTTGCCTTCGTCTTCTTCAGGTTGTTCTCAACATTGTTTGGCCGTCTCATCCTGGGTCTTCCTTTTCTTCTTTTGGAATATAGCCTTCCTTTTAAGATTCTCTTTGGCATTGCATTATCTTCCAACCATCTATTCTCTGTAACTTGATAAATCATACTATATTGTCTCATTTCAGTAATTTATCTCTTCATTGTATATTATTTTCAATCACTGGTCCATATATTTTGCGTATTATTTTTCCCTCGAATCTTCTCAGTGCATTGTCTTCTGTTACTGTTAAGGTCCATGTTTCTGTCCCTTATGTAGCAACAGGTATTATTAATGTTTTGTATACTTGTAGGAGTTCTACTGTAGTTTTATATTTCTAGGTGGAAGACATTATCAGGAAGTTGAAGACAATCTTGATGGCACTACAGAGGACACTGCAGATATCTCTCTCATTACTGGTCAAGCCCGTGTCATGCCAGGATGGGATTCTTCTAGTCACAGCATTCCCACATCAGGTGTTGTTGCTTTGAAAGGCGATTCAACAGTGTCAACAAATCTGGCAACAGGTTCAGAATTCCTCACTAAGCGGAGTTGGCAAGGGTTAGAACAGAACTTGGGCCAGAATGAAGCTGTACTAGCCAGTAAGGGCCAGAGTGGTGTTCCTCAGAACTATGACACAGATCTTGATACCATGTCTTAGCCAAGAAGTAACAAGATCTTGAACAATGCTGAACATTATAAAATGTTGTGAGATTTGAGGTTCTTGGAGTTGTGACTCACAGATATAGTCTTCTGGGATATGGTGTGTAGTTTAATAGATGGATCCCAATTTTATATATATAATTTCAGAAACCCTGAAAATTTTTCCATATGAACCAGGTTTCCATTTAACACAGGTAATTAGTTTGAGGTATTAAATATTGAACAGTGCATACCTCAAGTATTTATGATCCAACTCACCTGTTAGAAATCCATGTTATACAAACACATTTCACTGTTATTAACAATTTGCGGACTGGACGCATGATATCAGGCTTTTCGCTTTTAAACATGGCGGACCGGTGGCATGATATTATGCTTTTAGGACACGTTAGGTTGTAACACACTATACCTTGCTCTGGCGCCATGCAACTGCAATGAATACTGCATAATAAATCGTCGGAATGTATGCTAGGTATTCAGTAACTTGAGCTGGCTTCCTAGGGTCCCTACTCCAAAAGAAAATAAAGTTTGCCCCTTCCAGCTGTTTATGTACCAGGCAGGAAGTTAGTAGAGGGGAATATGTTTCAAGGACAAAAGCGGTTGAAGGCAAGCGATCTCTCCCGGACTTGTTTATGGAGCTATCTGATGTACCTTGTGGAGGAGTAGTGATTAGTGACTCAGACAGTGGAAGTGACAGGGATCAACAAAGAATTGTGGCCACAGATAATAAAAGTGAAAGTTGCCTTGTGGCTTATAAATTGTGCCATTTTCAATACATTTTTGGTTTACAAAAATCTAAACCCTGATTCAAAATTGAAATACAAAGCATTTCTGATGAATGTGGCAAAGGCTTGGGCTACAGACCAGATGGTGGCGGCAGAATCAGAGTCAGACAGACTTAGTGCGACCTAACCCATAAACTCCCACCACACGCAGGCCTCATGTGGACACCCCTGGGTGACTCTCGGGTTATATGCGGAAACATACTGTCGCGTATTGGGTGTATAACGCGACAATTAACTTCATGATGTANATCTCACTGTGTGGCCACGTTGCATCACAACTACTGCGTAGTTGACCTCAGGAATGTTTGCTAGCTTAGCCAGTAACATGATCACGGTCATTTCCTGTCACATCCTAAAGAAAAAAGCCTTTGTTCGAGTCCAAGCTTCCACATATGAACCAGGAAGATAGCAGTTCAACATGGATCAGAGACGAAAGCAGTTGCAGGCGAAGAGTTCTCTCGGAGAACAAGAAATATTAGATTTGTTCTCCGATGAGCTATCAGACTTGCCAACTGCTTCGTCTTCTGAGAGCGAGGCCAGCCTCAGTGAATGTGACAGTGAGAGCTCTCTTCACAAAGGGGAATGTTTCCAGAGATATCACATGCACAAGCACTTCTAGGAGCTCTGGTAAATGTTCTCTAAAAATTTTAGTTCATAAAATTAATTATGAGATTTTATATTAATTTTTAAAGTGAACACTGCACGAGTTAGGGTAGTAGGTATAAAAATGCCAGTCCCCAGGGTGATTTAAATATTTAAATTGCTGGTCCGCAAAGTGTTAAATATTTTCAGGTCTTTATTTTGCTTTTCTTATTTCTGTGCATATTTTGTTGACATTTGTATTTCTAGTTTGATCTAAGAATGTTCCTTCAGATGTAAATTTTAGGAGTCACAATTTGGAAACAGTTCGTATGAAAAGAAACCAATAAATGCTCAGATTATTTTCAGTTAATTTTTTTTTTTCTTTTCCATTTCCATGTAAAGTGGTTCTTTCAGTCTTCAAACCAGGAATGTTTCTGTCAAAGACAGATTTTTGTTTAATTTAAGTTCATACTTATACATGTTTTACTGTATAAGAAGTGTGAAGCTGTTGTAAAACGTTATTTATTTATGAGCCAGAACTTATATTTTGCACACATTTCTGTTTTACAGTTTGCACACAAAAAATGTGAAATATTGTTTACATTAGAACAATTATATTATGCATGCCTTTATGATAAAATGCAAGGATTTATATAGGTTGAAGTTACTTAATGAAGGGTCTCTTTATAATGGAGCCAGATATTCAGGCCACTTCAATGTCGGTTCTACAAGCAGCGTGCCACCACTACTATCTCTCTTACTTAACATGGATCAGACTCCGGTAATGCTTGCTACCATTCAGTCCAGAACCTTTGGTCTTCTCATCTGCTGTCTAAAAACGTAAAGATTAGAATATACAAAACTCTGATTTTGCCTGTGGTTCTGTATGGATGTGAAACTTCATCTCTGACATTAAGGGAAGAACATGAACATAGACTGAGGGTGTTTGAGAGCAGGGTGTTGAAGAGAATATTTGGACCGAAGAGGGGTGAAGTGACACGAAGTTGGAGAAAACTGCATAATGAGGAACTTCATAACTTTTACTCTTATCCAAGTGTAATGATTAAGTCAAGGAAGATGAGGTGGGCATGGAATGTAGCACAAATGGGAGAGAAGAGTAATGCATATAGGATATTGGTGGGAAAGCCAGAAGGAAAGAGGCCCCTGGGCAGACCAAGGCATAGGTGGGTGAACAATATTAAAATGGATCTTAGGGAGATTGGATGGGATGGTATGGATTGGATTGATCTGGCTCAGGATACGGACCTGTGGAGGGCTCTTGTGAACATGGTAATGAACCTTTGGGTTCCATCAAATGCTGGAAAGTTCTTGAGTAGCTGCAGAATTGGCAGCTCCACAAAGAGGGCCCAGCTCCATGAGTAAGTAAGTACCATGGATCAGATGGGTAGTAAGGGGGATCTATAGAATGGTGAACAAATAACTCAGAGTGGGCGGTTCTGAAACAGTATTACGATATATTATCAAATAACGAAATATGCAGAATTTATCAGTGAACTGGAACATTAAGAAAGGATTAGTGCAACCGAAAAATTAGAAACAAAAAGTTCTATGTGGTGTGCACCATCCTGGTGGGAAGCTGCAAGCCTGTGGGGAACACAGGTCAGACTTATCCCGGTAGACAGTGGATTGACTGGCTGCCTGGTAGAAGGAAGGAAAAAGTCCGAAAGTGTTTTAGAATTGACACCAGATGAGAATTTAGAATAAACCTCACACTGCAAGGCCTTTCCAGGCAGTGCCCTGAGCTTCAGAAACAGAACTCGTGAAGAAAGAAAGGTGATGTGTAGAAATGGATAGAAAAGACTCACGTCAAAAGGTACATTGAACCATTAGCCAGTTCACAGGGGTGCACTCCCGCTTTTCTTGCGTCCCCACTGTTATGTCAGGCTATCGTTCCATCCCGATCTGAAGTTGAGACTGTGTACATGTACCAGTAATTTGTGTGTGTTCATCTGATTATCATGCTCTGTATATTGGAGACCAACAATGATATAGGATAAATGTAAATGCAAAATCGTTTGTTTTAGAGGAAAGAACTTGGAGAAATTATTAATTTTGCTGTTTTATGTATAGGGCTTCAGTCCGAGTCAGTTTCTTTCTCAAATTTCTCCCCCATAAAAAAAGGATTTGGACAAAAACAAGAAAATGAAACTCTGTGTCCTGTAGTCCACAAGTGAACTGTACCAACTGAACAACCGCCTCTTGTTGGTGAAGTTAATGCCAACTTTAGCAGATAGAGGGTGTTGCGTGTTCAGCACAACGAATCCCCACAGCCGTTAATCTCGGTTTTCTAGACCAGAGCCGCTATTTCATTGAAATAACTCCTCATTTATTCTCACGAGGCTGAGTGGACCACGTTCCAGACCCACTACTTCTCACAAAATCTGGTAGCGCATCTAATCGAACCTGGGACCTCTGGATCTGTAGCCAGGAACTCTGACCTCTAGACCACAGAGGCAGTTCCAAAATACTGGGAAAATGACTAATGAGTCCTGTTATAAAATCATTGAGCAGTCCATTAATTACATGTTAAAAGAATTCAGGCTCTCTTATTCATGCAGCAATATGATTGCAGAAGATGGAATTATACTCCTTAATGCCATCATGTATGCTTTTGGAGCACTTCATTTTCTTCCATGTAGAGGAAGGTGAGAGATCACTGATTATGGCACAATGTATTAATGATATAGAGGGGATAAAGACATTATTATTTTTACTAATGAATCGCAAGAAAGTATTGGCTTTGCATATAATAAAATGTCCTTAATTTATATCACAGAATATGTTAGAATGACATATTTTTATAGTTATAAAAAACAACTTCAATGCCATCTTCCCAAGCAGAATTATGTTCAGAAGATTATGAAGATCCCCTGCCGGTATCCCTACTTTGACGTAGGGGTGAGGCTTGTGTGGCCGTATCCTTAGAGCTATACTGGCAGTAGCATAGCTACTGGTACGGTCTCCCATGTGGAACAGGTCAAAGGTGATGACCCAGATGAAAACAGATACCGTGGTCCTCCAAGTTGGAAGTTGGGCTTGGGGTGACAACCTCATCCCATAAAATGCCTTAATTGTTTAGAAGCTTTTCACAATCTCAGCCAGACATACACTCCTGAAAAACCTAGCAACATCAAGGACATCAAGGGGAACCTGGAGTGTGCTGTCACTGTATAGGAATGGAGTACTTCCAGAGGGTACCAGAGGAGTAGACTGACCTGCTATCAGGTGGTTGGATTCGTTCAAAGATTTGAAGACAGTGGATGTTATAATTGGAGACGTAAGTCACAGGATCATGACCAATGGAAAACAGCCATAGAAGAGGCCAAGGTTCATCATGGACTGTAGCTCCTGGAGGAGAAGGAAGAGGAGGAGCAGATAACAAGAATGTTGCATGTGAGTCCAGGAACCTAACTCACTTACTTATGAAGCTGGGCCCTTCTTGAGGAGCCACCAATTCTGCAGGTACTCATGAATTTCCCAGCATTTTATGGAACCCAGAGGTTCATTACCATGTTCACAAGATCCCTCCACTGGTCCCTATCCTGAGCCAAATCAATGTAGTCCATATCATCCCATCCTATCTCTCTAAGAGAGTCCAGGAACCTAGAGGTGTTAAATGCAAGTAATATCCATAAATGCCAAAAGTGATTCCTCAAATTGGAGTGCATATTTTTCCACACAGGCGTGCTAATGGCAAATTGACTGCCATAAAGCACAAACTCTTACAATGTAAGCATGTAATGACACAAATATTTACTTATTTCCTTGCAAGTAGGGATGAGGTAGAGAGGAATTTTTTTTCGACTGTCTACCAACCTGTTCAGACTGTCAGGAGTCGCCACTGCAAATCTCCTCAAAAAATCTTTTCATTAACTGAATTATTGGTTGAGCCTTCCACTTGAATTACGCCTGTGAAATTTGAAATTCTCATGATGATGACTGAAGAATACTGTATACCGCCAGTATGTGATGCCATCTAGTTTGGTAAGCATGTATCAGCTCTCTGAAGGGACGTGATTGCACCAATTCAGAGCAGAAGGTAGGTATAGTGTGAAAACCTGTACACCAAACTACATTGCGTCATTCGAAATCGCCGCGTTAACTTGCAGTCGATTTTGCGCCGAGTGTGCCCTTTCGCCAATTGCTCATAGATGGCCACAGCGTACATCGTAGGATTCCGACTGTTTTTTTTTGTTGATAATATTTTCAAGAACTACTGATAGATGGTAGCAATGCCAAAATCGTCTGTGCCTTTGCGCTTCCTGCACATGTATAATGTGAAATCGATTCTATCTGGGTAACTCCTTCCTGTGACACTATCAATGAACATCGAGATTGTGTTGGGCGGGCTTGTACTCGTCAACTCGCTGTTAGTCTGCTACAAAGCAGCCGCGATAATGGTTGTATGGTTGCAATAGGAGTGGCTGTTGAAAAGTGCGCGAAGTCGTAGAAGTTAAATAGACGGACAGCGGTTTCGTAGACAGTGTAAGTAGTTAATTAATTTTCTTCATTATTAATTCATTGGAACTGGGTTTTTAATAAAACTTATAAACATGAAGTGAACCATGTGTTCTAATTTCATTTGGAGAGAATTAGCACTTGTTGTACCGTAATTACAGATAAGCTAGCAATTAATCATATCAAGACTAAGAACAGGTTATCGTGTCCTTTTATTTTGTGTTGTAATTAAAGTGGTCGCCTTTTACTTCGCAAAAAATAAAACCTAGACGTTTTGTTAAAGTGTCTTGTAACATAATTAGGAATTTACTATTTAATTTCAGTTTAGTTAATTTCGAGAGGCTGCTAGCATAATTATAGTATCTTCCTTCCGGTCAAGTGGGTTTCATGGTTTTCCTGAACAGCTCCGAAACCAAGAACAATGTATTGGAATAACAGTATGTGACGGTCTCTTTCTTTCCAATTCGACTCCTCGAAAGTGACAGCTGTATCGTCCCTTCCGTGTGCTATTGCTGTGAGCAGGCGACGTGGTTAAGGGATGCCGTCTAGGGTCAAACAGACCGCGTCAAATTTGTTCAGCATTGTTTATCGAGTTACTTTACGACGCTTTATTAGCGTCACTGCCTATGTAACGTAGAATGGTATAATAACAAGTGAATTTGGAAGGTCATTAAAAGGAAGCGGTCGTGGCCTATGTGAGGCCTGTATCAGAATTTTCCGGGATGGACTGAGGAAGAGCATGAGAAATCTCAATCGAAGTAACTGGATTTCTTTAGAAACTGGAATCTGCAGCATCAGAAATGCTAAGTACATGGCCGCTTTCGGTGTTCCGCTGTTATGCTTTCCTCATCTCCTCATAGTAGGTAGGTTTACTGATACTGCAGTGATGTTAGAAAGTGATAACTGATTTTGAATTGGTATGGATTACAAACGCCGATCACAGTGGCCGTGCGGTCTAAGGCACAAATCGTCTTCGCCCTCTCGAACACTGGGGTTGGTGGTTCGAATCCCACTCGAGGCAAGAATGTTTGTGTGCGTTTATTCCATGTTTGTGTGATCCTGTGAATAAGTAGAGTCCAAAGCCGCGTCATAGCTCAAGCGGTTATTCGCTGGCTTTCCACCGCGGCGGCCCGGGTTCGATCCCGGGTCTGGTGAAGTGGGATTTGTGGTGGACAAAGTGGCGCTGGGGCAGGTTTTCTCCGAGTACTTCGGTTACCCCTGCCAATCTTCATTCCACCAATTGCTCCACAATCATCCTCACCTATCATCTGGGGCTGGTACAATAGGCCAGAAGTGGCCGCAGTACAAGGGACTTAGTCCCACCCCACTAGCAATAAAAAAAAAATAGAGGTCGGCATGGGTGACACTACCAGTAGCTACGCTACCGCCGGCATAGCTCTCAGGTTCACAGGAGCATTGAAACCGCACCACTACAATAAGGTGGAGACACCATCGGTGAGATCAGCATTACGTTACCAATATGTAATTATTAAAGCAGTGGATTATAGCATCTGGCTTTCAAAACTCAACATCCATCCTTTTATCTGTATATTTAATATACGTATATGATATTTATATAATATAATATAATTACACAGCTTAATAAATAAAACCAATCCATATTATTCCGACTACGTTAAACTTGACCTTGACTTCGACCAAAAAATTTTGCACCATCGTCAGGTTTCTGATTGGTAACCGATGAAATAGTCCCGAACAAAGTCTGTATTTAAGCTATCTAAAGCTATCCATGTAACAGGCTATGGAGGCTCATAAGGTTTGTGAGACGTCGAGGCTCCCACATTTTCTTAACAATCGGCTCACAGATGGCGGTAAGGTTGTCAGCCTTACGCACCGGCCGACCTTTACCCCCCACCCCAGGAATATTCCTGGAACTCGTTCTCTTAGGCGATGCGTCGGCCCCAGTGCCATACTGCAGCTGGAAGGATCTTCATAACAAAATTGTAATGCATTTTGTAATAAATTCGTTATCACCATTAAAAAGAAAAGTAATGAAAGTTTTCGGCCAGTCCCATGTTATTGTTTTATAGGTATTCTAAAGAAAATATTACCTCAAGATATACTGGATACATTTTGAAAGTCTTCCACAGTACCAAATTTGATGCCCATGTACAAAATGGCGTAGTATCTTTCCCGCTACACACGTCAGGACGGTTGTTATGTTAGTATCGTTGATTTTAGGGAATTCAGGAATAAAATATTAAAGGTTTCTGTACATCAGATTAGGTATAAGGAATCCTGTCACTTGATTCAAAGGTTAAGAGGAACAGATACGCAAACAGGGTGATGCCGTAAGCCTTAACGTATAAAATAAGGGTAGTGGGCAAAATCACAAAAAGAAGGAAGCGTAAGAATTATAATGTGCCCCAGGTGAATTTCTTCTCACAGTTATCAGATCAAAACAGTCGGCCCTTGAACTGCTCTTTGAAAAGGAGATGAAAGGCGTGCTTGAAGACGACTCTATTTTCAATTTCGTTTCTGTTGTGATTAGACCGCCTCTCTGGTGTAGTGGTCAGAGTTCGTGACTACAGATCCAGAGGTCCCGGGTTCGATTCCCGGCGCTACCAGATTTTCTGAGAAGTAGTGGGTCTCGAACGGGGTTCACTCAGCCTCGTGAGGATAATTGAGGACCTACGAGTATTTCAAAGAAATAGAAAACCGAAATTAACGGCCGTGGGGATCCGTTGCGGAGATCATGCGACACCCCCTATCCGCTAAAGTTGGCACTAACTTCGCGGACAAGCGGTGGTCGCTAGGTCGGTATAGTTCGCTTGCGGACTAAAACCACGGAGTTTGTTTTGTTTTTGTTTGTGTAATTACGTCAGGTGAGATACATTGTATCAGATTGTTAGTGTTACAGATACACTGAACTGTATCAGAGATGATTTCTCCTTGAGTTTCTTTAAGTATTCATAATATCGAGAAGTCCTTAATACGTGAAAGACTAAAAGCTTTGTAGCTCAAGCGGTTAGTCGCTTACTCCCCACCGTGGCGGCCCGTGTTCGATCCCGGTTCTGATCAAGTGGGCTTTGTGGTGGACAAAGTGGCGCGGGGGCGGATTTTCTCCGAGTACTTCGGTTTCCCCTGCCAATCTTTATTTCACCAAATTCTCCATCATAATCACCCGTGGCAGGCTACAATAGGAAAATCAGTGGCCGCCGTGCTGAGTGGACCCAGTTGGACTCCACCCCCCCACTAAGCGAATTAAAAAAAAAATCCTTTGTAGTTCTGCGGCACGTTCGTTAGATATGTTACGGGGTTGGTAGTAGTTACGAACAGGAGAGAAGATGGAAGAAGTAGAAGATATGCTTGAGCTGGTATTGCAGTTCCCCTCTTTACCGAAAAAAAAGTTTCTCTTTATAGCAGTCCCATTTGTTGCATGTTGTGAATCTGCCAAGTTTCCTAATCGTAGTATGAACGTGGCGATTTTTCTAGAGCTTTTCGATGTTTGCAGTGTAGATATTTTCTTTACGAAGTGTAGTTTTAAAAATTTTACGTTGAAATTTCAAAAAAACTTTATGCTAGTGTTGGAAATAAACATTTATGTTAATGTCACCCTTATATCGTGTCCTGTAATATCTTCGTAATAAGTCATTTTCGAGTTTTCAAAAGTTCAGTCAGAATTTCATATGAAGTAGGCGTTAAAATTCTCCAGTATGAAGCACACCTAAATATGAAAAACAATTATTGGGTAAAGAATGCCGTCTTTTGGAATTTGGCGCCGTGTAATCTTGTGTGAACCGACGTTTCGGAGGAATGTATCGGCTCCATATTCAGGGTAGAGAAATCTGCTAGCGAGGTCTGTAACCACATGCTCACGCTGGTTTCTCGCTCACGGATTTTTCTACCCTGAAAATGGAGGCGATAGGTTCCTCCGAAACGTCGGTTCACACAAGATCTGCACGGCGTCACATCCCAGAAGATGGCATTCTTCATAGCCACCGCTGTGAAAACTTAAAATATTATAACTATTGTGTAGATTGTAATACAAAATTTTGTCGAATTCTTGCAATAATTTGTGAGATGAAACACGTGAACAGGCAAATTAAGCTTAAGGTTACGCTCCTTACGCGCCAGTTCGGTTCTTCCCCAAACCTGTGGGATAAATGCGACTAGAACTGCAACACAACATGCATGGGTTCGCCCCTGCCACATAGTCCGTACCACTTGCATTAAACTTGAGAACAAACGTTCCGTATAGTTTGTTTTGAGTATAAATAGCCCACGCTTTATTGGGTGGGGGAAATGAACGCTGCTTTCCGTTCCTCTATAAACATAGCCTCAAGGGTTTACGCCCTGATGTTGGTACATCTCAGCGCGCTGATGAATGTATCATGCACAGTTTAAAATCACGTTTATCTGTAGCACGTAATCAGATTTTACGTGGCTAGCCACAGTGCTACATAAATTATCATTGTGAAATCTAAAACATCCATGGTAATGCTTTCATCTCCTGCTTTACAACAATATTTCTCATGTACTGTAGTTCTTTTCATGAATACTTCACGGACGCCACTTTGTTAGTTGTAGAAGGTACTGATTTATCGAGCGAATTCGTTGTCATTGACCGCCTCTGTTATCTAGTGGTCAGAGGTCTTGGCTACAGATCCAGAGGTCCCGGGTTCCATTCCCGGCGCTACCAGATTTTCTGAGAAGTAGTGAGTCTGGAACGTGGTCCACCCAGCCTCGTGAGGATAATTTAGGAGCTATTTCAAGGAAATAGCGGCTCCGGTCTAGAAAACCGAGATTAATGACCGTGGGGATCCGTTGCGCTGACCACGTGATACCCTCTATCCGCTAAAGTTAGCATTAACTTCGCCGACAAGCGGTGGTCGCTCGGTCGGTATAGTTCGCTTGCGGGCTCAAGCCACGGAGTTTTTTTTATTGTCATTATTCACAATACTCCCTGAATTTAGTTTTAATATTTTATTCAGTCCACGTAACCGTCCACAACTCATGTGATGCGTTTAGAACACATTTGAATCGGGAAAGCGCCACTCGCTTTTTCATCTGTTTTCTTTATAAATCTTTTAAAAAAGTTTCCTTCATTTACTGCGTGATGGTTCAATAACTCTCACTAATGCTGCTATTCTCAAACCCTCACACTCGACATATTTTCATAACCAATAAGTTTAGGAATATTTGTAATTCATTTTCTTCCCTCAAACTTAGGGAGTAAAAGATAAAGTAAAGGTATCCCTATAACACCCCATGGAGGCCCATAGTTTCGTAAGACGTTTATGTTCCCATATTTTTAGACAATCGGCTCACAGATGGAGGTGAGGTCAGCCTCACGCGCCAGCCGCTCTTTACGTCCAGGAATATTCTTGGTACTTATTTCTATTACAGAGGCTGAGTCGACCCCCAAAGCCATAGTGCGATTGGAAAGATTAGGTCAGTTGAAAAATCCAATGGCCTCATTGGAATTCGAACCCGTGACATTCCGGCTTGTAGCATAGCCAATAAAATAATTTATGTGCATACATACACACACCGGCGGTCTGTGTGAACCCTTTTGGTAAGCATGTGGAATGATAGCAATTAACTGACAGAATAATGAACTATTTCTCAAATGTGCTTATCCTTTTAATTTCATAACAGACCTAACCATTTTTTGTTGTTTTCCGACGATATTTAATTGTGTAACACATTATATTTGGTATAATTATGACTTTGTTGCGGGTTTTCATTCCAGGCGTTGTGTCAAATATTTCAGTCTGTTTCGTTCCATATATGTGAAAAGTAAAATATAGGCACTATGCTACAAGCCGGAAGGTCGCTGATTCGAATCCTGATGTCACTGAATTTTTCAATTGACATAACCATTTCAACCTCACTATGGCCCTGGGGTCGACTCAGACTCTGTACAAGGAATCTTTCTTGGGGGGGGGGTAAAGGGCAGCCGGCGCGTAAGGCTGACAACCCCACCGCCATCTGTGTGTCGATTTTCTAGAGAATGTGGCAGCTTCGACGTCTTAAAACCTTGTGGGCCTACATGGCCTGTTACAGGGATAACTTTATCTTTACTTTTTAATCAAATACGCAGTATTTCTTGTGTACTACTAAACGTATCCAAAGTAACCCTGTTCTAAAGAAAGTTATCAGGAAGTCATACGTGCTGCCATCATCAAAATTAATTAATATACGATCAGGAATTAAACGTGACCGCGTCGGAGAATTTCGCGTTCTGGAGACACTGAATCTGTATGGGTGTGAAACTTGGACTCTGACATTAAGGGAGGAACATAGACTGAGAGTGTTTGAGAAGAGGGTGTTGAGGAGAATATTTGGACCGAAGAGAGATGAAGTGACAGGAGTTGGGAGAAAACTGCCCAGTGAGGAGGTTCATAATTTGTACTCTTCTCCAAGTATAATTAGAATGATCAAGTCAAGGAAGGTGAGGTGGGCAGGGCATGTAGCATGAATGGGGGAGAAGAGGAATGCATATAGAATATTGATGGGAAAACCAGAAGGAAAGAGACCACTGGGAAGACCAAGGCGTAGGTGGGTGGACAATATTAAAATGGATCTTAGAGAGATAGAATGGTATTGTATGGATTGGATTGATCTGGATCAGGATATGGACCAGTGGCGGGCTCTTGTGAACGCGGTAATGAACCTTCGAGTTCCACAAAATGCTGGGAAATTCTTGAGTATCTGCAGATTTGGTTTCTCCTCAAGAAGGGCTCAGCTGCATAAGTAAGTAAGGATACACCGGATATCAGTTGTCTGGGGTATCGTCCTTCAGTATTCCAGGAAAATCCAGGCGGAGAATTTAAAACATCCTGGCAGATTCGTCTCATGTGTTCCCTACTTACCGTTCCGTATTCATACAGCAGTCGCCCTCTCGGAGGTCTGTGACCCCTGCAACTTATACAGACCCATTACACAGCGTAAGATAAGAAACTGAAGCTATCCCTGGACTCCATTAATTAAGCATCACGCCACGAAGTCGTAAGGGAGATGGTGATATACCTTCACCATTCATAACCTCAGTACTAGAGAGAAGGGAGCGGTCAGCTTCACGCCCCTGCTGCTTTACCTCCGAGGAACTTACGCGCAGTGTGAATTGCTCAGGAAGCTGGGTGGGCCTCAGAGTCAGTGTGGACTTCACGGAGAAAAGAGAAATCCGTTGCCTCTTCCGGAAACCGTATCTCAATTTCTCACCCATGCGGTCCATACTCTCTTAGCTATGCTGACTGGGCGAGGACAAAATAAATTCCAGAATTATTTTCAATACGGTAAAGGTAATGTCCCTGTCTTCAGCTTTACGCCTCGGCCGCATTACCTCTCGGAAAAGATCCCTGTACCCATTGGATAGGAGGCTGGGCCCGAGAGCCGGTCTGGACGACATGGAGAAGTGAAAATTCTTGACCCTACCTGGACTCGAACTCTGACCCCTCAGTCGTCTAGCTTCTAACCAGTCGCTATACCGACTACGCGATCCTGGCGAACTATTTTCAATATGAAGGCCCCAAAATACAAGTTTTTTTAATGCTAGTTGGGTAGGACTAAGTCCCTTGTACTGCTGCCATTTCTGGCCTGTTGTACCAGCCCCACATATTAGGTGAGGGTGATTGT
>NW_019718271.1:850984-856094 GCF_002891405.2 Cryptotermes secundus | reverse complement strand
GGAGAAACCCTGCCCCATCGCCACTTTGACCACCCCAAATCCCACTTGACGAGACCCGGGATTGAACGCGGGCCACCGTGGTGGGAAGCCAGCGACTAACCGCTTGAGCTATTGTGCGGCCTAAAAAATACAGGGTTACTACAAATGATTCATTCCATTTCAGAACACTATATTGGTCGCCCCGTGCTTTTCCGTTTACACAGACAACCAGTATCCTTAAACTGCCGATACCACCGCAGAATGCTCTGTTTACATGTGGTTCTTTTCTGTGCTCTGCTCTGAATGCACGCTGCACTGCAATAACAGACGAACATCTCGCATATTCCAACACACAGAAACTCTTTTTCCAGCTTCGTCGCCATTTTATGAGGCACTGCACTCATGCTGCCAACTGGTGTATCACGATGCAAACTTGGTGAATTTGCAGTTATTTTCATGTATAAATCATATTTGTATGTATAATAATTTGGAAAATATAATGTTTTGAAATGGAATGAATCATTTGTAGTATACCCTGTACTTTGTACATGTCTGTTAGCATTAAAGAATTATGACGGCATATTTGGATCTGTTTTACATGTTTAAAACACCAAATCACAGTAAACCAAATCTTCTGCTTCAGTTTGCAAAAGCCGGAGATATTCCAGCATTCGTCATTAATGACGACCACGAACGTCATAATGACTTTTTAATGATCTCGTATATACACCAGTCGTGTCATAGTCACAATAGAGTGCCTTTCTCGGCGGTCTATAAACATTGCAACTGATATAGAACCCTTAAACGTCGCAGAAAGGAAGATAAATTGAATTTCAGGATTATTTTCAACGTGAAGGTCCCTAAACTTTTGTACAGATATGTGATCAGTAAAGAATTGTAACCATATTTTGGTATTCGATATACGTTTTTAAAAGAGGCCGCGCCATAGCTCAAGCGGTTAGTCGCTGGCTTCCCACCGTGGCGGCCCGGGTTCGAGCCCGAGTCTGGTCAAGTGGGATTTGTGGTGGACAAAGTGGCGCTGGGCCGGGTTTTCTCCGTGTACGTCAGTTTCCCCCGTCAATCTTCATTCCACCAAATTCTCCATCATAATCACCCGGGGCAGGCTACAATAGGCCAATCAGTGGCCGCCGTTCCGAGTGGACCCAGCTGGACTCCACCCCAACTAAGCGAATTACATGTTTAAAACCATAGTTGATACGAAGTCTGCTGTTTCAGTTTGCAAAACCCTGAGATATTACTGACAACTACCAGCGTCATAACGACAATTTAATGTCCTCGTACAAACGTTATTAATTTTTTTTCTGGCTGCATAAAGATAACGGCCTCGCAAAAGTCAGCATCAGACTGAGCTAAGCGAACAAAATAACGACAATTAAGCCGTGTGCTATATATGTTCATTATCAGATTATTTCAATCAGCCCCTGATAAGTGCATTCATTAGACGACTGTAATGATTTACAAAGGCCTTGCGGGTTAGGTCACACCAGGAGCATTGAGTGCTTAGTTGTTTATCGTAAAACTAAAGCTATCTTTGTTATAGTCCGTTGAGGCCCATAAGGTTGTGAAGCGTCGAGGCTTCCACATTTTCTCTAGACAATCGGCTCACAGATGGCGGTAAGGTTCTCATCCTTACGCGGCTGCCCTCTATCACCCCAGGAAAATTCCTGATACTCATTTCTGTTAGAGGCTGAGTCGACCCCAGGGCCATATTACGGCTGGAACGATTAGGTCAATTGGAAAATAAATCTACTTTAGCGAGACTCGAACCCGCGACCTTTCAGCTTGTAGCATAGTACCTCAACCAGCTAAACTATTACTCTAATGAAATGTAATCATGGGCGTGTTCTTTGGTTAACTGTTCTGGTTCGAACCGACGTACTGCAATATTTACATTGCAGGATACTGTGAAATCTTCAGCATTCGCAGCTTCTGAAAAACAATAAACATCTACCCTAAAGTTTTATATATATATTCCTCGGCTTGCCACTGTATAGCGCCACTTTGTCCACCACAAATCCAACTTAACCAGACCCGGGCTGGAACCCGGATCGCCGCGGTGGGAAGCCAACGACTAACCGCTTGAGCTATGGCGCGGCCAAAAAATAAAGTAATACAAATACATACGCGAATCTAGAAACTAAACTTACCGCCACATTTTTTTGACGTGTCTGTGTATGTTTTGAAATATCCCACAGACTGAATAAAGATGAAATACAGCAGTAATACTGAGATCCATATAGAAGTAACCCGCTGGCCGCGGTCTCTTCGAAACGCCTGCAATGTCTTCTCTAGACAGCGTGCTTCACAACAGAGCCAGAGAAGTTGCCGCAGCGCTGACTCTTAGCAGCCATCTTGAAGTGGGGGCATTACTAAGGTGGCCAATACAAATTGGTAATCCTTCATCTCAAAGAGAGAGCGTAGTTCTTGAAGTTTTGTCGGGAATTGATTACAAATTTTATATTTAATGATGCACAGTCAGTTTGGGGACACAAGAAGACTGAATTAATGCGGTCTTACGTCTCACAGTCCTTACAGAGACGTAGAGTGCTTCCACGATACGAAGTTGGAAGTTAATTTTCCTTCTATTAAATAATGTAGTGTATACTTCTGTTAAAGGACCGCCTCTGTGGTCTAGTGGTCAGAGTTCTTGGCTACAGATCCAGAGGTCAGGGCACTACCAGATTTTCTGAGAAGTAGTGGGTCTGGAACGGGGTCCACTCAGCCTCGTTAGGTCTAGAAAACCGAGATTAACGGCCGTGGAGATCCTTTGCGCTGACCATGCGACACCCTCTATCCGCTAAAGTTGGCACTAACTTCGCCGACAAGCGGCGGTCGCTCGGTCGGTATAGTTCGCTTGCGGACTAAAACCACAGAGTATATCTTTTGTTTGTATACTTCTGTTGAAGTTTAAATGTAGGCATACCTCTGTATTCTCAAGGAATATGTGCCTCAGACTATCGCAAATAGCTAAAATCCTGATTTGGCGTATGAAATACGATACATACATTATTTTCTCGGAGCATGCGATAGAGTAGTTGGTTGAGGCACTGTGCTAGAAGCCTCAAGGTCATTGGTTCAATTCCCAACGAGGTCATCGCATTTTTCAATTGACCTAATCCTTCCAACAGCACTATGTCCTTGGGGTCGACTCAGCCTCTAACAGAAATGAGTACCAGGAATCTTCCTGGGGGGTAAAGGGCGGCTAACGCATGAGGCTGACAACGTCACCTCCATCTGTGAGCCGACTGTCTGTCTTCTTATTGAGAGGCATGAGTAAGCAGGGAGTATAAAAGTGATTCATGCTAAGCTTCGGCAGATGTTGTCAGTAAAACAGCAAAGTACGGAATGAGCCGGACTCTGACGTAACTTGGCTTGGGCTAGATACAAAAGAAGTAGTTTAAAGCTCGGAAGATGCATCTCGGGACAATTTTAAAAAATAACTCGTTATAATTAATTACTGGGAGTTCGCTATAAAATATCGAAATAGCGAATGCAGATTTGATATCTTTATTATATGGGGGAAGGAGGTTATTCTACGCATATTTCTCTCATGAAATAACATCGATTGATCGATACATCACAGAAATTAAAGGCTTGCAAAATTGAGCCTTCCTTCTATCTTATTTCCGTGCCCTGCTGTGAAAACCATTGAATACAACTTCGTGTTAATTCACTTTATGATTTGCAGTAATGATATTTTTGCGAAATACGAACTTCAGCATTGTTACAGATACAGTTAGCAAAGTCATATTTCAGAGAAGCGTGTTTTATGACAGTGAATAAATTAGGGCTAAGAAGTCGACCTTTCTTTGCCGCTCACACTGGCCGCTATGCTACAAGATCGCGAGTTCGAGTCCCGACGAGGTTAATTTTTTTTCAATTGACCTAATCCTTCCAGTTTCACTATGGCTCTGGGGTCGACTCAGCCTCTAACAGAAATGAATACCAGAAATATTTTTTTTTTGGGTGGGGGGAAGGGCGGTCGGCGCGTAAGGCTGACCTTACCGCCATCTTTGAGCCGATTGTCTAGAAAAAATATGAGAACTTCGACGTCTCACAACCCTATGGGCTTGAATGGTCTGTTAAAGGGATAGCTTTACCTTAATTATTTTTATTTTCATTAAAACGTTTATTTTATTATGGAGCTACTTTCATAAATATCAGTTTTCTTTTGGAGAATATTTATTATAATTTAAAATGCGTAGGTATAATGCAGATTGAATGAGTGGAGTCTAAGATTCAGTATTAATGTACTCTTGCGTAGAAAAACAAAGTATGAGAAATTGTGGATCAAATTTCAAGAAGCAGTTAGCACTCGTACATTTCATGACTTATGGCCTAGAATATTTAAGATCCACATGTGTGACACCAATGTACTCACAATTATCAGCCCCGACCTCTAAGAACAAATCTTCTATATGTACCTTACTTGCCCCACGAATTAACTCCAATTACTTTATTTAAGACTCCGTATCAATGTTTAAGTGACGTTGTAGAACCTGTGAATATCACCGAAGAACTAGAAATTCAATTCAATTCAGTTATTTATTATTTATGTGCCGAGTCAACAGCCGCAAGGCCAATTACAGACAGAGCACAGGGTAGGTACAAGTAATTACATTATGGACAAACACACTATAAAGTCAAAGACAAATTACAGGCAAGCACTGGAGGAAAAAACAATAATACAGACAAGTAAACAAACATTATCCGCAAGGTTAATCGGCCAGTCCCCAAACATAATGCCATTGATGATGTTACAATCTTCAAATATCAGAAAATTACTTAAAAAGTGAAACAAAATTGAAAGAATACTCTATTTTTACTCGGATTTTAGCATCATCCTCCCTTAAAGTAAACGATAAGTAATGCATCAGAATTAAACCTTTTTTTTTTCCTTTTTTTTTCCCCCTTGGCACTACAGCCCCCAGTGGGCCTATGCCTACCTCCATGAACTTCTCCGTTCACTTTTTTTTCTAGATCTTACACATTCGGTAGGAATCCTTGGGCGGGTGATCAGCTCGTCGCAAGGCCTCTACCTGTACACAAACACAGAAAAACGCACACACACAAACTAAACATCCATGCCCTGAGTGGGATTCGAACCCAC
>NW_019718271.1:826987-850887 GCF_002891405.2 Cryptotermes secundus | reverse complement strand
CGGCTACCGTGACCGGCAGTGTATAAGAATAATATATAAGAATTCAGTTCGTACCTCACAGGAAACAGATCCGAACCCACGATCCCGGCTTCCGAGCGAGCGAAGACAGTACATGCCTTAGACCGCTCGGCTACCGTGACCGGCGAATTGTACCTTTACTAAAGTGAATTTCTATTAACCTGCATGTGCACTCGGCCATGTAAATGTAAGATCAAAGATTATCAACATCGTCATTATAATCATCCAGTTCTAGCGAGCATACAGCCTATGACGTAGGGCCTTTGCGGACTGTATACTGTAGACATACGCCCAGGGTCTCCACGTTTTACTCTGTTGTCCAGTTTGTTTACTGATAGATCTAGAGGACATTTCTACCTGTCTGCTGCTCATCATTTTGAATCGGCAAAGACTCGTTCATTCATCTGTAATCTGTCAGACGACAGGTCCACAGTCTCTTCCAAAACAGTTCCTCCACTTAATGCGATCTAGAGCTTTCTCCTTCAAATGAGAATATCCTCTTCTGTCCCCAAGGTCATCCAGCATCTTCTTACGTCTTCTTCCTCGTCTTCTGGTTACTTCTATCCGCCCCTCTATCTTTCCTTCAATAACTTCTTTTAGAAGGCAGTTGCTGCGTAAGATATGACCAATCCAATTAGCGGTAAAGACTCATGTTGTATAAAATATATAATACCGATATTGTGTTTGCCGTCGTTTGTTGTTGAACGTACTGTGACAGTGACGTCGTGCATGGGATACAGATTACCCTGAAGAAGAAAATAAAAGCGCAGCCGTTCTCGGGAAACAAACCCGGGTCTCTAGAATACAAAAGTTGATATTTTTCTAAGAAATTGAATTATAATATAGACAGATGTCTGTTTTCGGTACATGTCTGAGCGTAAACATATTTTTATTAAATACAAATCCTGCAAACATCATTAAACCGTTACCTAATTTTACATCTGGAATAACTTTGCAGAAAGAATTTGTCACGTACTCATACGTTATTCACTGTGACATGAAAGTGTAATTCAAAATAAGTTGTGATCGCCATTATCTTATTCTTCTTCTCGTTCTCTTCTTTGTCCGTCTTTTCTTTCAGCTTTCACGAATCGATTTATAGAATTAATTCTGAAATTGTGAATCTTTAGACATCTGGCAGAGTTTCTCAGCGGGATATCTGCCTACACATGGCCAAATAATTTAGAAGAACGCCAACAAACATCCAGACCGTAAGTTGGATTCGAGCCAACTATCCCTGTAGTGGATAATTTTAAGATCTTATACACCCTATACCAGGACCGCCTCTGTGGTCTGCTGGTCAGAGTTCCTGGCTACAGATCCAGGGGTCCGGGTTAGATTCCCCGGCGCTACCAGATTTTCTGAGGAGTAGTGGATCTGGAACGGGGTCCACTCAGCCTCGTGAGGATAACTGAGGAGATATTTCAAGGAAATAACGGATCCGGCCTAGAAAACTGAAATTAACGGCCGTGGGGATCCGTTGCGCTAACAACGCAACACCCTCTATCAGCTAAAGTTGGTACTAACTTCGCCGACAAACGGCGGTCGCTCGGTCGGTATAGTTCGCTTGCAGACTCAAACCACCGAGTTTTTTTTGTATACACTCTATACCATATGGTCTCTGTACCCGGTACCGATACCACCACCATCATATACGCCAATAAATAGAAGCGATTTTATACAGTTTTCTTTAAAAAACAACGACATTTTAATCCCAGAAAATGAAGACAACCAGATTTGACCGAACGCTTTAAATCGGTTGTTCGAGAGGTCAGTCTGTATATGTATTAGTCAGCTGAAGGACAAATGGTCTTCATTATATCGTCGCATGGCAGTTTTAGAACTAACGCTGGCTGTACTTGTGCCAGCCACACTTGATTCATGGCCATCATGTAAATTACGGTTTATAATTATGAATCTGTTCGTGTCTATTGAGGCCTAAAAATAAAAGTCAACAGAATTTACAAAAATGTGTAATAAAATAACTAACACGAAATAGAAATAACAAACAAAAGTGCATTAGTGCACACTCACACAGAATAACACACATGACCTGAAGACCGACACTGGTGGTTTTACAAGGACGAAAGGTGGAGTGGTAGAAGTACATTGGAGAATTATTTTTGATCTCGGATGTTTTTTTTTTAATTCGCTTAGTGGGGGGTGGAGTCCAACTGGGTCCACTCGGCACGGCGGCCACTGATTGGCCTATTGTAGCCTGCCTGGTGATTATGATGATAGTGAATTTGGAGGGATGAAGATGGGCAGTGGAAACCAAAGTACTCGGAGAAAACCCTCTCCAGCGCCACTTTGTCCACCACAAATCTTACTTTACCAGACCCGGGATCGAACCCGGGCCGCCGCGGTGGGAAACCAGCGACTAACCGCTTGAGCTATGGCGCGGCCATCTGGGATGTTAGTGACGGAAGTTCTTGGAACTTTACTATAATGACTTTTTATATCAAACTTTTATTGTTTTCATTCTTATCGGCCTTTTAATGAGAAATATACAAAGAAACTATTCCATTAACAGGCCGTGGATGCCCGTAGGGTTGTGAGACGTCGAGGCTCCTACATTATCTAGACAATCGGCTGAAACACGGTGGTAAGGTTCTCAGCCTTACGAACCGGCCGCTCTTTACCCCCAGGAAGGTTCGTGGCGCTCATTTCTGTTAGAGGCTTTTTTTTTTGCTAGTGGGGTGGGTCTAAGTCCCTTGTACTGCTGCCATTTCTGGCCTATTGTACCAGCACTAGATGATAGGTGAGGGTGATTGTGGAGCAATTTTTGGAATGAAGATTGGCAGGGGAAACCGAAGTACTCGGAGTAAACCTGCCCCAGCACCACTTTGTCCACCACAAATCCCACTTGACCAGACCCGCGATCGAACCCGAGCCGCCGCGGTGGGAAGCCAGAGACTAACCGCTTGAGCTATGGCGCGGGCTATGTTAGAGACTTAGTCGATACCAATATCATAATGCGGCTGGAAGTATTAGACAAATTGAAGGATCCAATGATCTCATTAAGGATCGAACTCGTGATCTTCCGACTTGTAGCGTAGTGCCTCAATGAACTACGCTACCGCGTGCCACGAGAAATATACAGTACTTCCAAAATTGACCTCTACGATTTTTACTCAGTTTTTTTCTTGCTTCTTTTCGACTTTTCCCTCCAAAATCTCGCGACACATCATTGTGCCGCGGCACACCGGTTGAAAATCGCTGGATTAGTGCATATGGAGCAGTTTGAGTGCACAGTGCCTCAGTTTTCTACTAATACAAATGAACAGATTATACTTGGAGTAAAGGTCAAATTCGCCGGTCACGGTAGCCGAGCGGTCTAAGGCATGCACTGTCTTCGCTCGCTTGGAAACCGGGATCGTGGGTTCGGATCTGTTTCCTGTGAGGTGCGAACTGAATTCTTATATATTATTCTTATACACGGCCGGTCACGGTAACGAGCGGTCTAAGGCTGTACTGTCTTCGCTCGCTTGGAAGCCGGGATCGTTGGTTCGAATCCCACTCAGGGCATGGATGTTTAGTTTGTGTGTGTGCGTTTTTCTGTGTTTGTCTACAGGTAGAGGCCTTGCGACATGCTGATCACCCGCCCAAGGAGTCCTACCGAATGTGTAAGATCTAGGAAAACCGAAGTGAGCGGAGAAGTTCATGGAGGTAGGCCTAGGCCCACTGGGGCTGTAGTGCCAAGGGGGGAAAAAAAGGTCAAATTCAGATGTGTGTTGATATAATAAAACACGCCCATGTCGTGTTCTTCATTATACACAGCGACATTTGAGCTCCACCTATCCAGCCAATCCCGGTTTAGGAAAAGTTGGTTATATACTCGTACGTCTATGAGCTGACTTCCATGTCTTGTACTAGTAACGGCTCCGCTTGGAGGAATGTTGTCTTGTACATGTGTGCCTAATATTGGAGTGGTGTGATGGATACACGCTTCACAAGAAAATATGTTTATGCGAAGTACGGATTTAGGCCGTGCAATTGAAAGAATGGCTTTATATAAACACGAAATGAAGATATTACCACATCTGGTGGACTCATCGGTTGTGGATCATTTCTAGCTTTAATAAGAAACCGACCAATATGGTTAATGCATTGCTACATTTTTACTTAGACAAAGGTGTGAGCTGTCCATCCATTTTATTTAACGAAATTCGGTTACTGCAATTTATGGAAGATGAATTGGTATATCTTTATTGGACTTCTGATATTCTATCTTCTAGTCAGAAAGTAGCGTTCTGTAGCAGGCTGCATATCGGTATAGTTTCGGGCGACTTACGAATATTTGTCTTGTGTACTAGGATACCTACCAGGTAACCTAAATTGAAGCTCTTGCCTGTAACAACTACCTATATGGAACTGAGTCCTTCCTGAGAAGACACCAGTGGCTTAGCTACTCAAGAATTTTCCATCATTTTTGGAACCCGAGTGTTCATTCCCGTGTTCATTAGAGCACTTCACGGTCCCTATCCTGAACCAGATTAATCCAATCCGTATCATCCTATCCTATTCCTACAAGATCAATTTTGATATTATGCCTCCAACTACGTCTAAGTCTTCCTACTGGCCTCCTTCCCTCTGAAGAAGTATTAAGTCTTTTGTTGTGTTGGTATAAGGAGTATTGCTTCTCTCCAGCGAAGATTTCTATCATGATACTTCTCTGGTGTAAGGCCTCATACGTGTAGAGTTTTAATAATTTAATGTTGTGTCTTAGCTCTCGCTGATGGGTTGTGCTGTGTTTGGCTTGTATACCCGATCTTGGGGCTGGCACAGGTGTCCTGAGATGGAGATTAGCTCTGTCGATTGGAGAGTGGATAATATCCAAAAATGTAATATTTGTATTGATGTACCGTTGTCACAAACTTTTAGATCTTAGTCTTTCCCTCTGGCTTTCCCACCAGAGTCCTGTATGCAGTCATCCTCTCCCCATGCATGTTATATTGTCAGCCAATCTCATCCTATTTGACTTGATCATTCAAATTATATTTGGCAAGTAGTATAAGGAGTCAGAGTAGCGTAGTCGGTATAGCGACTGGCTACAGGCTAGACGACGGAGGGGTCGGAGCTCGAGTCCCGGTAGGATCAAGAATTTTTCTCTTGTCCACATCGTCCAGACCGGCCCTGGAGTCCACCAAACCCCCTATCCATTATGTACCGGGGCTCTTTCCCCAGAGAAAGGTTGGGGCGTCAAGCTGACCACTCACCTCCAGCTAGTGCCGAGGCCAAGAAAATGTGGATCTATGCATCCACTACCCCATGCACCTTAGTGGCGTAGTGCTTAATTAGTTGAGCACAGTGTCAACTAGAAGATATGAAGCTCCCCATTATACAGTTATCTCCAAGCTCATACCTGGTAGTGCCTGTACGATCATTTAAAGTATAGGTCTAATTGAAGTTCTCTGAGAAACATAAGCAGCTAACTTATCCTGCAGTCTTCACTAATCAGGCGTTTCAGAAATCTACACACTTCACAAAGAAGCCCGCAGAAACATTTCAGAATATCACATCGAATACATGGTGAATTACGGCATGGCTGACTAATATTGTTTTTCATATGCTTACTTACTTACTTACTTACTTAATCATGGAGCTGAGCCCTTCTGGATGAGCCTCCAATTCTGAAGCTACTCAAGAATTTTCCAGCATTTTATGGAAACCCGAAGGTTCATTATCGTGTTCACAAGAGCCCGCCACTGGTCCCGATCCTCAGCCAGATCAATCCAATCCATACCATCCTGTCTCTCTAAGATTCATTTTAATATTGCCCACCCACCTACGCCTTGGTCTTCCCTGTGGTTTCTTTCCTTCTCGCTTTCTCACCAATATTCTATACGCATTCCTTGTCTCCCCCATTCGTGCTACATGCCCTGCCAACCTCCATATATGCAGTATGAAATGGCAATGATTCGGGATGGATTTCTTTCCTTTCCTATATATGGCTTCGGCTTTCGGGAATACGCCGTATGGAACATTGAAGGCTCTCCACTAATTCGTCACATAAAGGAATTACTGTCTTCAGATTTAATTATTTAGGAGGAGGTAGTTGGCAGATGTTATATAGATGTCTGTGTGGGCGGTGAGCCTGAGATGAAGCTTTGACTGATGAAACAGCGGAGTAGGCTGCTAATTCAGCAGAGAACGACCACGCTCTTAATGAAAACAGGTGATGAAGGATGTTTCATCGACCCCGTATATAGAACCAAGTGATGGAAGAGTTTTGAGCAAATTTGTGGCAAGGAGAGGAGAAGACGAAGAAGGTTTCAGCGACCACGTGATTAAGACAAGAAGTTCTGAACAATTTCTTAGTGTCTACCGACCTACCTACCACTCGGCGCTACAGCCCTGGGTGAGCCTTGGTCTCCTCTACAGCCAGTCTCCACAACCAGTGCGTGCTGCCATAGGAATGGATCCACGCATGATGACCTGAGGCTGGTTGTTAGGTTTCTGAATAAAATTCTTTTTGCTTTACAGGATGAGGTTGTTAGCCCCATGCCCAACCCCAAACCTGAAAGACCAGGGTATATCTCTTAGGTAGGCCGCACACCGGCATGCGTCAAGACATGTAACAATCAAGACACGATATCTACGACATGACGCAAAGAAAGGAGCGCAGTTGAAAGGAACGAGATTATGAAAACCGCCGCACACCGGTCTGAATCATGATGCTGACGTCAGCTTCATGCTGACTAATCACGAATGAAGCAAGACTGCGTCTTTTGTTTCATGTCTTGATGCAGTTGGTGTGCGGCCACCCTTCGTCTGGACTCGAATGTACTGCCCTTGCACTGCGACCTACAGAGATCTCTTGTGCTAGTCTGGACACTACCCTTTGACCTTTCCGGCATGGATGACCCTACTGGTAGTTAAAACTACCGCCAGCATAGCTCTCCAGGTCACAGAGTCACGCAAGCCCCACCACAATGACAAGGTGGAGACATCTTTGGGGGGAAAAGTTCTTAGTGGCCACCCTGATATTAGAAGAGGCGATTTGGTTACTTATATTTTATGCAAATGGAAGGGAAGGGAGACGATGTATCCCACTGGGTGGGTGTTCACGGGGTACGTTCAGTGGTTGAGCGGCAGGTCTGGAAGAAAAGAGATGAATATAGGTTTCATTTATTCAATTTTGATCACAACTGCATCGTAAAACAAATACACACCACAAACAAAAAGAAAGCTTGTAAATAACAAAACGTATATTTTAGAAATTAGTCTAGAGTGATCATTGAAATATAAAGTTTGTAGGTAAATATTACGACGAAACGAAGGTTTCGTTTTCGATTTTGTCTCACTGTGCCACGCTAAACAGCGAGTTTTTTTTTCCCCCAATTTACTTAATCCTTCCAGCAGAAATGTGACGCTGGAGTCGACTCAGCCTCTAATAGAAATGAGTATCAGGAATCTCCCTGGTGGTAAAGGGCGGTCGGAGCGTGAGGCTTACAACCTTACCGCCATCTGTGAGCCGACTCTTTAAAAAATGTGGGAGCCTCGACGTCTCACGACCGTATGTGTCTTCACGGCCTATTAGAGGGATAGCTTTATCTTAACTGATATGATGAGTACTCTCAAACATGTGCAAACAGTTACTTTTTCCTTTCACTCACGCTTTTCGAAATGGATACTTATGAATGCACCACCCATCATAAATACCAAAAGTCTACTCAGAATTACTGGGTATTTGGACTTTGTCCATCGTCCGGTATTCTAGAAACTAGAAAACAACATTTCGGAAATTGGATCTGTTTCCGTCCTCTGATGAATGGGGGGAGACATACTCTTGTTGGTTCCCTTAGAAAGAACTAATCTCAGTCACTGGAAAATTTCCGAAACATTGTGTTTTTTTTTTCTAGAATATCGGACGATCGACGAAGTCCAAAAACCCAGGAACTCTTGAGTGTTATACACCATCGTCAGAACCCATTAAAATCTACTAAAAGCCTAGTTTCGAATTTTAATTCTTATTATTTTAATCTTCATGGGCACTTTCTTTAAAATAACGGTTTACTGGTATTTCTTTCCTTTTAATACAAAATCATAAACCATTCTCTGTCACAGACAGAAGCTGATGGTATTCAGGCAATGTTAATAATTCAAGGAAAGTACCTGATACATCACCATCGAAAGAGAAATCTGTTATTTGTAGGGAAGAGCGTGAAGAATCCGTCGTTTTACATCGTGTCCGAAATGCTCGCACATAATAATATATAATTATTGGAAGACGTGTGTGCCATTTCAATTTACATTTCATTTCCTCTAACGCTGCTACGAGCACTACATCTCTATCGGCAGGAAATTTCCACTAGGACGAATTTCTGATTCTGTACGAACCTTGTTCACTGTATGTATTGTTTCGTTGCCAATTTCCTTATGCTAGTGCAACAAATGTGTTTATAATTGCTTTTACGAAGCTCGAATCCTCAGTAAATGTAAATTGTAACTCATCCTCCCCTCCCCCAAATTTATCCCTACGGGCGCAGTTGCTGTTGCGTCATCTGGTGTCTCCTTTTCGTCTGTTAAGCTGTCAACACTCAGCGGTAGCATGTTAGCCAACTGCCTCACATTCATTACCAATTCCGTCTTGAAGCTGCTGTCAATTAGCGCGTCATATTCACTCCGCTGGTTGTAAATCCTTCCATGTTATATACGATATTTTCATATATTAATGTTTTTTTTCTGAAATGTATAGAAAGTTTTATTACTTACTTACTCGTGGAGCTGAGCCCTTCTGAGGGAGCCGCCAATTGTGCAGCTACTCAAGAATTTCCCACAATTTTATGAAACCCGAAGGTTCCTTATCGTGTTCACAAGAGCCCTCCACTGGTCCCTATCCTCAGCCAGATCAATCCAGTCCATACCATCCCATCCTATCTCTCTAAGATCCATTTTAATATTGTCCACCCAACTACACCTTGCTCTTCCCAGTGGTCTCTTTCCTTCTGGCTTTCTCACCAATATCCTATATGCATTCCTCGTCTCTCCCATTCGTTCTACATGCCCTGACCATCTCATACTCCTTGAGTTGATCTACTTGGAGAAGAGTACAGGTATGAAGCTCCTCATTATGCAGTTTTCTCCGACCTCCTGTCACTTCATCTCTCTTCGGTCCAAATATTCTCCTCAGCACTCTGTTCTCAAACTCTCTCAGTCTATCTTCCTCCCTTAATGTCAGAGACCAAGTTTCATACCCATAGAGAACAACTGACAAAATTATTGTTTTTTTTATTACATAAATAAAATGGTAAATTTTCAAATCCAAAACTTTAATCTACACAGTCCGTAGTTTTAGTACAAATGATATTCTTACCTATGTCTGTGCAGTGCTTCGGGGCTCCGGTACAGAGAGAATCTACATTAGTTAGTTTACGTTCCCATTGGCTCGAATTTTAGTTATGTATACGTATTCTGGCCGGTCACAGTGGCCGCGCGGTCTAAGGCATGTACTGTATTCACTCGCTTGGAAGCCGGGATCGTGGGTTCGGATCTGTTTCCTGTGAGGTACGAACTGACTTCTTATATATTATTCTTATACACTGCCGGTCACGGTAGCCGAGCGGTCTGAGGTATGAACTGTCTTCGCTCGCTTGGAAACCGGGATCTTGGGTTCGGATCTGTTTCCTGTGAGGTACGAACTGACTTCTTATATATTATTCTTATACACTGCCGGTCACGGTAGCCGAGCGGTCTAAGGCATGAACTGTCTTCGCTCGCTTGGAAACCGGGATCTTGGGTTCGGATCTGTTTCCTGTGAGGCACGAACTGAATTCTTATATATTATTCTTATACACTGCCGGTCACTGTAGCCGAGCGGTCTGAGGCATGAAATCGTTTTCGTTCGCTCGGAGGCCTGGATCGTGGGTTCGAATCCTACTCAGGGTATAGACCTTTGGTGTTTGCATGTGTGTTTGTGTGTGTTTTTCTGTGTTTATGTACAGGTAGAGGCCTTGCGACGAGCTGATCACCAGCCTAAGCAGTCCTACCGAATGTGTAAGATCTAGTAAACTGAAGTGAAACGGAGAGCTTCATGGAGGTAGGCCAGGGCACAAATTTGAGGCTGTAGCGCCAAAGAAAAAGGAACGTATTCTGTGAAGGCACGAATTGGGTGAAATATTTCAAGAAACATGCCTAAACTTTGTTTATTTACGTAAGGTTTATTTAACCATTCTCTCAGTACCTCACATTTGTAACATCGAATGATGAATTGTAAAGGATACAGATGAAAGGAATCATGACCTAATTTTGAGGTACTGTCCCAGGAGAGACGGACGAAAACCACGGAAAACGTCAGGCAGGATAGCCGGTCTGCGGTCGAGATTTGGATCTCCTGAATTCGAAGGAGGACTGCTAGTCATTAAGCCGCTTCATTTGATAACACACAGCATTGCATTAGGCCTGTGAGCCGAAGGGAAGAATTTTCAATAACATGTTTTCTGTGCAAAGGCCAAGCGTATTCATAAGTAAAACCAGTCTCCTCGTCAGAGATTATATTTCATAAGGACTATTACCGCAAGAGTTCAGTTGGGAAAAAGAATTTCTGATCGTGGGCCTCAAGGGGCCTGACGCCAAAATGAACTGATTGGTGGTAAATCGCCAGTCATAAAGTAGCTCTGACTTTGTAACAGAATTCAGAAGGCAGTGCAGTAGTTGAGAATTCAGCTGGGAAGTTTTACTCAGATAACAACGACTAGCATGGAGACATCGCAGACTTCATTTTGTGTGCTGTAGTTAGAGTAATGTTCAGTTTTATAATTATTTGTAGTTATGATTTGTGAGTGTCCAATAAATCTATTCACAAATCCAAACCCCGTCTACAATCACTAATACACTTGAGAATAACAATGTTGCTGCGTAGAAACTTCTCGGTCCCTGATGATTAGTTTGTATAAATATTCAGTTTAGATGAAGTGACAGGAGGTCGGAGAAAACTGCATAATGAGGAGCTTCATAACTTGTACTCTTCTCCAAGTATAATTAGAAT
The DNA here is from genome assembly GCF_002891405.2 of Cryptotermes secundus. NCBI lineage: Eukaryota > Metazoa > Arthropoda > Insecta > Blattodea > Kalotermitidae > Cryptotermes > Cryptotermes secundus. The sequence goes on along the minus strand of NW_019718271.1, from coordinate 839,879 downwards.
GATCAAGTCAGGGAGGATGAGGTGGGCGCGAATGAGGGAGAAGAGGAATGCATATAGGATATTGGTGGGAAAGCCAGAAGGAAAGAGACCACTGGGAAGACCAAGGCTCAGGTGGGTAAACAATATTAAAATGGATCTTAGAGAGATAGGATGGGATGGTATGGATTGGATTGATCTGGCTCAGGGTAGGGACCAGTGAAGGGCTCTTGTGAACACGGTAATGAACCTTCGGGTTCCATAAAATGCTGAGAAATTCTTGAGTAGCTGCAGAATTGGCGTTCCACAAGAAGGGCTCAGCTCCATGAGTAAGTAAGTAATTCAGTTGACTTTAATTCGAGGTATTATCACTTTGTCATAGAATCTGACCCATTTCTATTGAGGTAAATAAATAAACTTTAATATTCTGCAGAAACAGTTATCTACCGGCCTCATGCCTAGATCCAGTGTCGTGACATGAAGTTAATGTCTCGTATGATTAAACATGCAGTTTGCTGCCTAACGTCTGCCGTAGTTCTCGCAATGAAATGAAAAGAGTTAAAATAAAACGAATCAGCAAAGAAATGTTCATATTCAGGGCGGTGGGGGGAGAGACGCTGTGCTGATGCTGCTCAGCGTCCATCCCCAGATGAAGCTGCAGGAGCGACAGCTTCACGTTTGAAACAGAACTCTCCTGTCTCATTACAGAAACAAATCTCATGGCGACATTTTTCGGGTCATTACGCATTACGACCTTCATCTCATGCAGGGAAGAAGATTGACTTGAGATTTTAACGACGTTATTTTTTTGTATCGTGAAAGGTCAGTGTGTTTTATACTATCCGGAGTGAAGTAGTGGGTAGTTGGAAGCATTCTCCAGTGGGGTATGTCCAATTTAACAATGCGCTGTTCACTATTTTATACGGATGTTTATTTACTTGTTCGCTTCTGTGGTTTAGTGGTCAAGTCTGGCTACAGATTCAGAGATCCCAGGTTCAATTCCCGGCGCTGCCAGATTTTCTGAGAAGTAGTGGGTCTGGAACGGGGTCCACTCAGCCTCGTGAGGATAATTGAGGAACTACTTGAATTGGAAAGTAGCGGCTCCGGTCTAGAAAACCAAGATTAACGGCTGTGGATATTCGTTGCGCTGACCACGCAACACTCTCTATCCGCTAAAGTTGGCACTAACTTCGCCGACACGTGGCGGTCGCTCTGTCGGTATAGTTCGCTTGCGGACTAAAGCTACGGAGTTTGTTTTTGTTTGTGGATGAAACGATGGGATCCATGAAAATGGGGAATTTATTGACCAGCTGGTTAAATGATCAACACTTGAATATATATTATAATATATATAATAATAATATACTAAGTCGTTATTCTTATAAAATAAATAGTATCGTATCACTATGGTTTCGGTAACCCAATGCCTGGGAATATAACCAAGCCACCCTGTTCCTGGGGGATATAAATACGGGGAGCTGGCCCTCCAGGTTGGGGAGTCTCGAATCTGAGACAGTAAAATATGGTCATGAGTCCCGCGGGATTCAAACCCGAGAATGACTACGCTGGCAAGGGCCAGCAGCAGTTTTAAACGACAGATCCATCCTGTCATCAGAGAGGATGTTACTTAAGGACTATAACTGCAAATGTTCTGTTGGAAAAATAAATTTACTGGTCGTGAGTCTCAAGGGGTTTGTCGCTAAGACGAATTGGTGGTAAACTGTCAGTCGTAAAGTTACTCTGACTCTACGGTTTCGGGCCCTTATTCAGGAAGTTCAGTTAACGAAATATGAGCCGATGACTGTCAGAAATTTTCACGTTTTCCTTCTTTCTTGAAGGAAATATATATTACACCAAAATAATTTGTGATCTCGTTGTTAGAAATAATAAATAATTTACCACCATTCTTGCAGTAATTGTGTTGACTCTAAAACTATATAAATACACAAATACTGTGTAGAAATGCATTGTCTTTGTTAAGCGTGCAAGAGGTAAGAGGCCAGTAAACGACACAATGACTTGGCTTTGTGCCGACATCTTGATACAATAACATCCAATACAGACATTGGCTTTGCTTCTCTTGAACTTAGGCAGATCAGAATGACTTACACGAACCATGTTTTTAGAGAAGACTTGCAAGCACTTATTGAAATCTACATCATGACCACGGGCTCGATTTTTTGTTATTGTGAGATTAGACCGCCTCTCTGTTCTAGTGGTCAGAGTTCCATTCCCGGCGCTACCAGACTTTCTGAGAAGCAGTGGATCTGGAACGGTGTCCACTCAGCCTCATGAGGATAACTGAGGAGCTACTACAAGAAAATAGCGGCTCCGGTCTAGAAAACCGAAATTACCGGCCGTGAGGATTCGTTCCACTGACCACGTAATACCCTCTATCCGCTAAAGTTCACACTAACTTCGCCGACAAGCGGCGGTCGCTCGGTCGGTATAGTTCGCTTGCCGATTAGAACCACGAAGTTTTTTTGTTTGTTTTGAGATTAGTCGATAATGACTCTTCTCTATATGACTATATATACATTTTCTATTTCAGTGTTTTTGTACCTATTACTGCACTTTTGAAATAGCTGAAACTGACTTCATGTAAGAGAGCCATTCGCTAATCTAGTCAAGATATGCAATTGTTATGGAATCCCAGGCTTCTTTTACGTGTTCAGAAGAGCCCGTTTCTATTCCTTATCTTTGGGAACCACGAATCCAGTCTATAACCCTGCATGATGCAGAGTGTTTAACGATGGACACTACGCCTGATGTCAAGGTCATCACCGACGCCCAGAACTATATCCCTTGAACATACGTGGGAAAATGAATTTCCTCAGTTGGCACTTGATTTATGTAGCATAACGTAAAGTACGCGGTAGCGCAGTTGGTTGAGGCACTATGCTACAAGTAAGAAGGACGTGGGTTCGATTCCCTCCTATGCCATTGGAATTTTCAGTTGACTGATCCTTCCAGCCGCACTATTGGCTTGGGGTCGACTCAGCCTCTAACAGAAATGAGTACCTGGAATCTTCCTGGGGTGTAAATTGTGGGCGGTGCGTAAGGCTGACTTCACCGCAACCTGTGAGGTGATTTTCTAGATAATGTGGGAACCTCGACATCTCACAACCCTATGGGCCCCCACTGCCTATTACATGGGTAGGTTAACATTTTTTTTACCTTAACAACGTAAAGTAGAAGCTTATTCTCTCTCGTCATCAGGAAGGTGTTTATGAATTTCCACTTTGTAGAAATCAACTCGTGCTTACGATAAAGATGTTCTAGTGTTTGCCGTTTATATTTTTTAGAGTAAACGTTTTAGGAAAGTACCTCATTCTTTTCATTCATTCATTCATTCATTCATTCATTCATTCATTCGTCAGTAATCGGTNAGAGTAAACGTTTTAGGAAAGTACCTCATTCTTTTCATTCATTCATCAGTAATGTGTCAAGACGACAGGTACACAGTCTCTTCCAAAACAGTTCCTCCACTTAATGCGATCTAGAGCTTTCTCCTTCAAATGAGAATATCCTCTTCTGTCTCCAAGGTCATCCAGCATCTTCTTACGTCTTCTTCCTCGTCTTCTGGGCACTTCTATCTGCTCCTCCGGTTTGTTTTGTCTCCAGAGGAAACATCCAGGAGAAGTGATACTGAGGTAGTTTTTCCATTTGCTTTCCACATCACAGTACAGCAGCCGTTCAAACCACTTGTCACGCCTGTTGCTATACGAACTTGAACCATCTCGAGCATCATTTGCTCTGTGCTTCAAGTCGCTGCTGATGACGCTGCTTCCGGCAGCTTCTGGAAATAGAGAATCATGCATACAATAGGATATACTTTTACGTGATTCAGTCATTACTGTTTTAAATTAAATGCGTTTAAATCAAGGTAATAAAAATTGTTTTGTTAAGACCCTCCTTCAGATTGGTGCAGACGCCCTTGCTGCAGTCCACTCAGCTTCTCAGTCAGTTTAAATGCCGTTTATTCTTGACAAGTTACGTTTGTACAGCCCTGTTCTCATGTTCTACAGCTCTCGGTTATGTTCCTCTAAACATGAAAAAAGCTTTCAGTGTGACACCGTAATCATTATTGTTTAGAAGAAAAAGGAAAGAAGCCCATTATATTTCTTTTGTTTCCTATGTGGATGTCAGATCGCCTCTGTGGTCTAGTGTTCCTGCCTACAGATCCAGAAGTCCCGACTTCGATTCCCGGCGCTACCAGATTTTCTGAGAAGTAGTGGGTCTGGAAAGGGGTCAACTCAGCCTCGTGATGATAATTATGGAGCTATTTCAAGGAAATAAGGGTTCCGGTGTTGAAAACCGAAATTAACGGCCGTGGGGATCTGCTGCGCTGACCACGCGACACCCTCTATCCGCAAAAGTTGGCACTAGCTTCGCCGACAAGCGGCGGTCGCTCGGTCGGTATTCGCTTGCGGACTACAGGCCACGGAGTTTTATGTGGATGTCATAAGGACTGTGCATATGGTGTCATAAAGTAATCAATTTCTGTTCCCGAGAATAATCGAACCAGTAGCCATTAAGTTTATTGAGTGAGTTACCCATAGGTATACATTCCAGTGAATATTTATCATTTCATAAAATGTATATTAATTAATTCAGTCACCGTTTCATCGTCAGCAGTTAAAATGACCAAGATATCCAAGATTTTGTGCAACCCGAAGAACATGACCATCACAGAGACCTCTATCCTGCTCCATGTAATCACAATTTACCTCGAAGACACGTTTTCTTTTCATCTAAATGCAGTAGTGCATACTACATGTCCTTCCCATAGCACGATTCATTTAATCGTCGTAAAAATATTACGTAAATACTCGTGTTATTACTTATTAAGTTACAAAAAACAAACTCCGTGGCCTGTAGTCCGTAAACGAACTATACCGACAGAGCGACCGCCGCTTGTCGGCGAAGTTAGTTCCAACTTTAAGCGGCCTCCGTAGTCTAGAGGTAACGTTCTCACCTCATGACTCGTGGTACGCGGGTTCAAGTACCCGGCGGAGGTCGTCGAATTTTTAAAAGGCGGAAGAATTCAGGGAACAAGTCCTCCGGGAGGGACTTTAAGCTATGTGTCCCGTGTCGTAACTTTACGGCACGTAAAAGAACCTCATATCCCCAAAGGGGATCACTGAGCCAAATTACAGGACGTTTCCCGCCCAACAATAGCCACTAAGGCCTCTGATAGATGGGAGAAGCATTATAGACACCGCTAAGCAAGTGGCCGAACTCGCTTGCTCGGCGGGACTGATGGTACGCATCATTTATCGGTAGGTTAAAGAGACTGGTAGAATATCATAGAGGGAAGCACAATAGATCAAACTGGTCGCGGTGCATGGGGAAACCCACCCTCTCTAAATAACTAACTAGTTCCAACTTTAGCGGATAGATTGTGCTCCGTAATCTGCGCAACGTTAATTTCGGTTTTCTAGACCGGAGCCTCAGTTATCCTCACGAGGTTGAGTGGACCCCTTTCCAGAAAATCTGTAGCCAGGAACTCTGGCCACCAGATCACAGAGGCGGTCTAGGCCACGATATTCAATTTCCTGGCCCGAAATATACGTCGAGATTTTCCGCATATGAAGTGGTAATTCTAACACTGCACTGCGAAATTAGGTAAATACCTATTCATTATCCGCTGGCTTATTTAACAACTCTCTTTAAACTCTGTATGGCATGTAGTGGCGAATGATAAGATGATTATGAATGATTAATTAGAAAGAAATGGGAAGGAAGTACTCGTAACCTTTTTTTTTTTCAGGATAATGTACCAGTATTTGCCAAAAGGAACGGAGAAATGAGAATACTATAGAAGACAAAAGGTTCTGATCTGTATGCAGGAATTCATTCCGCGAATTAAACCTTCTCTCAATTCTTTCGTGAATGGTATTTTGAATCCTTATTTGCGTTTCGAAACCTTTGAACTCTTGACACATTTTCAAAGGATTCGTGTACTTACAGTTCTCTTCGATTTCTTTTTTACTTATACGAATTTCATTATAGGTTTTATTTAAACACATTTTAGTAGATTCATTTGTGCTTATAAACTCACTGGTGATACTGTACGATAATTACCTTCCAATTGGATCTTAAGAGTTTCTTGAAATTATAAGCAATTCACATGTCCTTAGGCCGCGTCATAGCTCAAGCTGTTAGTCGCTGGCTTCCCACCGTGGCGGCCCATCCCGGGTTTGGTCAAGTGGGATTTGTGGTGGACAAAGTGACGCTGGGACAGTTTTTCTCCGAGTACTTCGGTTTCCCCTGCCACTCTTCATTCCACCAATTACTCCACAATCACCCTCACTTATCATCTGGGGCTGGTACAATAGGCCAGAAGTGGCCGCAGTACAAGGGACTCAGTCCCACCCCACTAGCAATAAAAAAAATACATGTCCCACTGTACTCATATGAAAACTGTAGAATGTCAGATCTTTAGTCATCTTTAGTCAATCTATTATATCGAAATCCATCTTGATGACCTCCAATAATTTTTTTGAATTGTCTCATTCTGGTCCGCTGTACTGTTAAGTTAGAAAGTTAATAGAATTTTCCGTCTATTGCGGCAATAGAGGTCACATCACTTTTATTATTCTTGCCTTACATGTTTCGGTTTAATTAAAACCATCATCAGAGGCAGTTTTCATACGGCAGGAGACACTGTTAATTACGCGGTTTGATGTTCACTTTCAGTTGTGTTATTCACAGATGTATGTTTCGTATTATTGCCATAGGTTTTAGTTACGACGGCACTCGTATGAAAACATAAAACATGGGGAATAATTGAGTATGCCAATAGGCTATACGCAGCACAGGAATTATCACTTTTCCCACAGTAGATTTCTTATATTTGGATTAAATCACTATAAAACTATTTAAAATTTAATTCAAATTGTCGTAATTCATTGTTGGTTGTCAATTCTTCCCGTGGATGGGAGTCGTCATTCTTGGTGGTGTGTGGGCTTATATGCGTTATGATGTTACGTGTGTGCTGTGTCCTTTGTACTGGCAGTGCACACGTGACCAGAACACCATCCACGAAGTAGCATAAAGCACCTATTAGTGCCTAGGAACACATAAATTTTACATAATTTTAAAATTTTTTTAAATATTTTGCATATAAAATTTTACAGACACCAAGAATTGGTTAAATAATAATTTGTAGACACACAGCCCCCACAGTCCGTATGATACTAGACTACAGTGTAACAATTTCTGTAGATCATATACCTGATGATGGCCCTGTTCGTTCGAAACATGTCATATACTAAGTGATGATTTTGACCAAGACCGGTGGAGCTGCACTGAAAACTATTATATGTATTGTCGCGTATTTGGGCGTATAACGCGGCGAATAACTTCACGCCGTATTTTATATAGCGAATTTTATTTCACATTCGCACTTACAATCACCCAAAATACAGATTTACGATTACTGCTATCTGCAGTATCACAAATAGTACACTCCAAATGCCACAATACAACTGACTAGTTGCTGGCTAACTCGGAACTAACTCGGAGGTAGCTCGAGGACTGACTCGGCGGTAGCTCCAGGACTCACTGACTGACTGTGAATAGCCTTCGCTGCTCCTTATGTAGCCTCGGTCCGGACCATTGTCGTCTGGTGCCGTGTTGCTAGCCACGCTGTCCGGAGTTGTTGACTGCTGCCTAGCAACCGCGATATCCCTCGGTGACGTCACCGCTGTTGATTCACTTTGCATAGCTTCAAGGTCGCGGGGACTCGGCTAACGTCGGCTCCGCTCGGCTCACTTCGGCTCCGCTCGTGACGTCACCGCGCGTTGCGCATTGCATAGCTACCAGGATGCGGGTTGATTACTCGCCTATTACGCGAGCGCTACGTTACCGCTACGTGCAGCTGGGGAGGTAGGGGTCAACATGTCACAGTATATATACAGTAAAGGTAAAGTTGTCCCTGTGCTCAACGAATTAAGCACTACGCCATGAAGGCGTATGTGGACGTGAATGTATAGATCCACATTTTCTTGACCTCGGCACTAGCTGGAGGTAGGTGGTCAGCTTCACGCCCCTGCCGCTTTACCCCCTTAGAAAGAGCCCTCGGTACCCATTGAGTAGGATGTTGCGTGAACCCCAGAGCCAGTCTGGACGATTTGGAGAAGAAAAAATTCTTGACCCTACCGGGACACGAACTCCCAACCCTGAGTCGTCCAGCCCGTAGCCAGTCGCTATACGGATTACACCACCCCGCCTCATGTATATATACAGTATATATATCAAGTGATTAAACTGGTGCCGCAGGATACTTAAATACGATATATTTGGAAAAGTTAATTATTTTTTTTAAACTGTTAGCATGTCAGACCCAGAATTTTATTGTTTTAGGGACCTAGAGAAATCTACCAACACAATTTTGTAAAACATCGATACGTGCAGAAATGATCTAAACCATGTTCAAGAGAATATGCATATATTTTGTTATTTGTCTTAAATAGTAGAGCAAAGTGCCTTTTTTGTTCTAAGTAACACTGTGATATAGGAACCGATAGTTCAGTTCCGCTAGCAATCAAACCGAGTGTTGAACAGTGTTGAGCCAGGACCATCCAATTCCCATTTCCACACAACCAATCTCTCTGCGAAATCCCAACGATTCCCTATTTACTGCAAGTGGGCGTTACCCAAGATGTTTTCGACACGAAAAGACCTGCACAATTTTGTTTTCCGTTCTGACCACATTTCTAACTTACCATAGTCTTCCACAGTTGTTGTTATTGGAGGGGGTGGGTTTCCCCATGCACTTAGACCAGCATTGGCCCATTGTGCGTCCCCCTTTGATATTCTACCAGTCTCTATACCCTACCGGTACTGGTGCGTGCCATCAGTCCCGACTCAGCCAGCCAGTTCGGCCTCTACTGGCTCAGCGGTATCTCGATGCTTCCCCCATCTACCAGAGGCGTTAGAGACTACTGTTGGGCGGGAAATGTCCTAAATTTAGCTCAGAGGTCTCCTTGAGACATGAGGTTCTTTTACGTGCCGTAAAGCTACGACACGGGACCCACGGCTTAAAGTCCCTCCCGGAGGACTTGTTCCCTGAATTTTTCCGCCCTTAAAAATTCCAGGACCTCCGCCGGGTTTGAACCCGCGTACCTTGAGTCTTCCACAGTTAACTAAACAACCCTTCAGTGAACGGTTTAGTGTAAATTCGTTATTTGATATTTTAAATGCACGTTTATTTTCTGTTCTTCTTAGGCTAATATATTTTCTTGATCATGTTCCTTCCAAACACTTACAGATTGTTGTTACAAGCTTTAGAACCTAAACTCACTCTAAATTTACAACTTTTAAAAATATACATCTCTTGAAAAGCTGTTTTTGTTTATGGTGGATGGTGGAGAGATATTGGGATAGCTTCCGTTCATTCGACTTTAAACCCAGTTTACGAGAATAAACGTGAAAACATTCTGTATGCCAGGGTTACCCGTCGATTGCATAATATTTAAAAAAAAATCTGTACATGTGATTTCCGACGTCTAATGCTTTCATCGAATTCGTTTAAGGAGTGAACTACAGAGGAACCTCGAACTTCGGACGCAATCCGTTCCAGGAGACGGCTAGACTTTCAAGTTGTTCAACTTTGGGCTTAAATTTCCTCATTTGAAATAATGTAAATTGAATTTGATTTGTTTCATTGTGGTCCGTTACACTAACAATATCATTTAACTTTTCATGAGAATGTAAATTGAATTAATACGTTCCAGACCCCGAAAATTTACACAATATAAAATATTTTAAATGCCTATTTCAAAATATATTATAGGTAAATACTGATAAAGCAAGTATATTTAATTTCAATAATTGAATGTTTTTATTTATAATAGTAAAAAAAAAAGTAAAGTAAAGCTATCCCTGTAACAGGCAGTGAGGGCCCATAGAGTTGTGAGACGTTGAGGTTCCCACATTATCTAGATAATCGGCTCAAAGATGGCGGTAAGGTTGTCAGCCTTACTCGCCGGCCGCGCTTTAAGTACATACATAAAATAGTGTATAATAATTAATCAATAGTAACAGTAGGAGGGATATTACTGTTCACTGGAAGGGGAATTACCTTTCTTTCATCTGGAATCCAGTGCTTGAGAGTTGTGGTTCATTAACATGATTACCACTTGATTTTTCTTTGGAGAGAAAACTGTTTTAATGTCGGTTGTTTTTGTCTAGATTTTACAAATTTTCTGAAATACTGCATTACATTGCAATTAAACAGGTTGATATTCCTGTTCACAATTTTCCCATTTATATCGTAGAAATTACGATTTTTCTCTTAGGACTTTCACCTCTAGTAACTTTCTTTAGTGCCATTATGAATGGATATTATTAGAGATAATATAATAACCGAAATAAATAAAAAGCTTAAGAAAATGGACTGAATTTGCGAGATGCTCACTGAACCGGTCACGGGAGAACAGACCAAGCAACTGCGCGTGCGCCCAAGCAGAGAGAAAGAGAAAGCGACCACGTGACGGCCACATGATTCTTTGTTGACTTTCGAGTTTTTGTTCGAGATTCAAAACCGGGGTTTCCCCGATTTTTTTTTTTTTGCTTGAGTTTCAATTTCGAACATCAAACCGTTCGAAGTTCGAGGGTCCACTGTAATTTCATTCTCTTTCGAGTTGTTTAAATGTATCTTATTCTGCCAGTCTTGCCCCCTATTTTCTGTGAGGGAAGTAGATAATAGGACTGGGGGAGGACTTGCCCACAGATCCCGTATATGTGTATCAGTTTGTTATCATGGTTCACTTTGATCCTAGCGCAAATATTGACAGTGAGAGCTTCAGTGACGCTGCCCGACTGGCCCCTTTATCTCACCGCTCCCCCCCCCCCGTATCTAGGTGATACCTGTTAACCACATCGGTAAATATGCGTCGAGTTTTATCAGTGAGTTGTGTGCCGGGTACCTCTAGGGCAGGGGTGGCAAAAATTCGCCAACCGGTCGGATATCATATTCATTTGTGGTTTATTAACGAGGATTTCAGTGTTGTGTTACACGCCTCCCAGATTCGGAATCAACAATGACTTTGCTGGCGAGGACCAGCAGCAGTTTACCAGAGACCGAAGCTCTCAGTGATTTTAGTAACAGGCATGTAGCATAGTGAATAATGAAGTGAAAATGATGCCTGAGGTGAGACACTCTCCCGGAATGCGCCTGAAGAAAATCAAGAATAACTCGTTTGGGATATCCCGTCTCAAGGCCGGGATTTCAACTTGGGATCTCCAGGATGCGAAGTGGTAATTCTAAACACTCGACTGCGACGTTCGGTGGGAGCATATACATCTCTGCTCTCTATTCGAGAGGTGCCCGGTTCAAACATCAACAGGGAGAAGATTAAGATACTTGAGTTTATGAACATTTTAGTTTGTGGTTTCTACCTGTCCTTCCAGGGGCTGATATGCTGGAATAGTCCCCATATTTCTAGACAGACATACACCCTCTGTGGTCTAGTGGTCAGAGTCCCTGGCTACAGATCCAGAGGTCCCGGGTTCGATTCCCGGCGCTACAAAATTTTCTGAGAAGTAGTGAGCCTGGAACGGGGTCCACTCAGCCTCGTGAGGATAATTGAGGAGCTATTTCAAGGAAATAGCAGCTCCGGTCTAGAAAAGCGAGATAAACGGCCTTGGGGAATCGTTGGGCTGACCACGCGACACCCTCTTTCCGCAAAAGTTGGCACTAACTCAGCCGACAAGCGGCGGTGGCTCGGTCGGTATAGTTCGCTTGCGGCCTATAGGCAACGGAGTTATTATTATCTATTTCTGGAGTGTTGATAATATCTTGATGTGGATATGTGAAGTGTATTAAGCTACATAAAGAGAAGAATTACTGGGTTTCGGACTTTGTCCATCGTCCGGATTCTAGAAACTAGAAAACAAAGTTTCGGAAAGTGGTTCTGTTTCCGTCCTCAGGTGAGGGGAGGGGAGACATCTACTGTGTTAGGTCCGCTAGAAAGGGCTAGGCTCAATCCGTCCCCTCACCTGTGGGCGGAAACAGATCCAGTTTCCGAAAATTTGTTTTCTAGTTTATAGAATACCGGACGATAGACAAGGTCCAAAAACCCAGGAATTGTGAGTGTTATACCCCCGTCAGAACCCTTTAGAATATAAATGAAACGGTTTACGATTGACTATTTTTGCGTGTTGTTAGCAGTAGATGGTGCTAAACGTTGGCCTCGACGTTTCGTTCGATAATATGCAAGGCTGTAAAGGAATACGGGATAAAGCAAGGAAGAGCAATAGTACTAAATGTTATATAACGAACTATAAGACTCCTCATAATATTATATTTCAGCATCCTCTTGCACTGTAGCGTCATTTTAGGTCGTAAGTGTACCGTCTGCAATGCAACAATAATCTTATATACAGTACACTTAAAATGTTTGTAAAATACTTTAAAATGTAATTAAAAATATACATTGAATCCTTGTTGCAACATGTTTCGGCCACATATGGACCATCATCAGGTAACTTTTTTGTTTTGGGGAGACCACTGCACTGTACAGTTTGTCTTCTGTGCCCTTAGGCACAGTTTTAGTTTATTTCGTATAATACTTCCATTATGCCTTTTCTGGCAGCTGTTTCAGTGTTTGTATGTTGTTTACTTTGTTGTGTCTAAGGGCACAGAAGAAAAAGTGCACAGTGCAGTGGTCTCCCCAGTAGCAAAAATGTTGCCTGGTGATGGTCCATATGTGGCCGAAACATGTTGCAACAAGAAATGAATGTATAATTTTAATGAAATTTTAAAGTATTTTACAAACACTTTTAGCGTATTAAATATATTTTAGTGTATTTTATTGTTGCATTATAAGGAGGTTGGTCTAGAAGTAAACACAGAGAAAAGTAGGAATATGTTGCTGTCTCGTCACCAAAATGCAGGGCAAAATCA
>NW_019718271.1:818199-826884 GCF_002891405.2 Cryptotermes secundus | reverse complement strand
TCATATCTTGTACTCTTCTCCAAATATAATTAGAATGATCAAGTCAAGGAGGATGAGATGGGCAGGGCATGTAGCACGTATGATGGAGACGAGGAATGCGTATAGGATATTGGTGGGAAAGCCAGAAGTAAAGAGACCACTGGGACGACCAAGGCGTAGGTGGGTGGACAGTATTAAAATATATCTTAGAGAGATAGAATGGGATGGTATGGATTGGATTGTTCTGGCTCAGTATAGGGACCAGTGGAGGGCTCTTGTGAACACGGTAATGAACCTTCGGGTTCCATAAAATGCTGGGAAATTCTTGAGTAGCTGCAGAATTGGCGGTTCCTCAAGAAGGGCTCAGCTCCATGAGTAAGTAAGTAAGTAAGTAAGTAAGTAAGTAAGTAAGTATTGTTGCATTATACAGAGTATATTTACGATCTGAAAATAAGACTTCCCGTTGAGTCGAAAGTGGGTGTTACACTAGAGAGANAAAATAAAGACTTTGAGTCGAAAGTGGGTGTTACACTAGAGAGAGGGAGAGGGTGAGGGAGGGAAGGGAAGGGGAGAGAGAGAGAGAGTGTGTGTATGTGTATGTACATATTACTGACAGCATCGTTAGCCAAACCGCACACAATTAGATAAGTAACGGTAGTTTTATTAGGGTATTTGTACTCGTTCACAGAACGTGCATTTCCATTTGTAGCGAGAGTGAGAGGCGACGTTATGACACGAATTAGCACCATCCTGTGAAGGACCTCCTGAGACTGGAGGCAGATGAGAGAACCTCTAGAACTGTGGGCATCGTTACGCCAATTCTGTAAGTTCGACAAACTTCAGAAGCACTTTCTGAAGTAAGTGCCTCCAATAGCAAATTTATATACTTTTCCTTTGTTTCGGGATAAGGTTTCCAAAGTTTCCGTATACAAATTAGTCATTTCTTAAACTCAGTAACGTTACACTGAGAATATTTCCCGTTTCTAGTCCTGAATCCGCAATTCTGCAGGCCAGGATACGAGAAAGTATATGTTGGAATTCTGTAATGCACAAATTTGCAGGTCTCTGTTTACGTTACTTGTTCGTTGTGTCTGTTGTGGAACAAAATATGAATGATGAGATCATGAATGCGCACGCGCTAGTTGCAGATGACACTATTTATGCCAGCAGATGGCTCTGACAATTATAGCCTCTTTTGTTATTAGTTGGACATTTTCATGGAAAATGTCGATTTATTTGAGCTTTTTGAAACGTGAATTTCGTATTTTTGTTTTCATTATTGGACCGCCTCTGTGGTCTAGTGATGAGAGTTCCTGGCTACAGATTCAGAGGCCGCGGTTCGATTCCCGGCGCTACCAGATTTTCTGAGAAGTACTGCCTCAGTTAGCCTCGTGATGATAATTGAGGAGATATTTCAAGGAAATAGCGGCTCTGGTCTAGAAAACCGAGATTAACGGTCGTGGGGATTCGTTGCGCTGACCATGCGACACCGTCTATCCGCTAAAGTTGGCACTAACTTCGTCGACAAGCGGCGGTCACTCGGTCGGTATAGTTCGCTTGAGGTCTAAAACCACGGACATTGTTTTTTTTTTTTGTTGGAGGTCAATGCTCGAGTGAACTGCTAGTACGCAAAATGGAACCCCTAGTAATATGCATATTTATACTGTTCAATACCATATAATTCCTTGGAAATGTAAAACAGAAGCTGTATATTGTATTCGTTGATATGTTTTTATTTCTACAGATTTTCATGTTGCTTTTACGAGTATAATATCATTGTTGGTAGTTTGAATTACGAATGAGAAACTGGGTGCAGAAAATAACAAAACCAAAATCGTGACTCTGAAATGTTAAGATAAATGCATAGTGGTAAACGCGCTGCCAACATTTTTCATTTTTAATGTATGATGATTATATCTATGTAAAATTTTCCCTTTTAAGCACTACCGTCTTTTCAGTTTTGGAAACAGGCTTCAGATATGCTCATCTGAATATTTCGCGGAGCCGCCATCATAATTTTCATATTATTATTTTTTATTGCTAGTGGGTTGGGACTAAGTCCCTTGTACTGCGGCCACTTCTGGCCTACTGTACCAGCCCCAGATGATAGGTGAGGGTGATTGTGGAGCAATTGGTGAAATGAAGATTGGCAGGGGAACCGAAGTACGCAGAGAAAACCTGCCCCAACGCCACTTTGTCCACCACAAATCCCAGACCAGACCAAGGATCGAACCAGGGTCGCCGCGATGGGAAGCCAGCGACTAACGGTTTGAGCTATGGCGCGGCCTTAATTTTCATATTAGTATTATAGCAGTTACGTAGAAAATCTTGCCTTGTGTTATGAGAATTACAATATTAAAAATAATAAAATATCAGAGTATATAAGAAATTTGTTTTTAAAAATGTTGGTAGAGGTATTTTAAAGGCGTAGTCGGTATAGCGACTGACTATGGGCTGGACGACCGACGGATCGGAGTTTTAGTCCTGATAGGGTCAAGAATTTTCTCTTCTCCAAGCCGTCCAGACCGGCTCTGGGATCCACTCAACCTCTTATCCAATGGTTACTGGGGGCCCTTTCCCCCGGGATAAAGCGGCATGGTCGTTAAGTTGACCATTCACCTCTAGCTAGTTAATTAGTTAAGAAAATGTGGATCTATACATCCACTCCCCCATACTCCTTCATGGCGTAGTACTTAATTAGTTAAGCTGAGCCCTTCTGGAGGAGCCATCAATTCTGCAGCTACTCAATTTTATGGAACCCGAAGATTCATTGCCGTGTTCACAAGAGCCCTACGCTGGTCCCTATAGTGAGCCAGATCAATCCAATCCATACCATTCCATCATCTCTAAGGTTCATTTTAATATTGTGCACCCAAATACGCCTTGGTCTTCCCAGTGGTCTCTTTCCTTCTGGTTTTCCCACCAATATCCTATATGCATTTTCCTCTCCCTCATTCGTGCTACATGCTCTGCCCACATAATCCTCCTTGAACGAAAACACCAGGGCCAAAAATAATGAAGCTGGCATTCTTTTACGGGAAGTTGTGGGTTTATTCTTGGTATTATTTTGTGTATTTTTATTTTAATTTTTCTGTCCCCCCTTCTCAATCACTTTTCTATTCTACCCCCACCTTCTCTCGTATTCCCGCATTTCCTCTTCACTTCTTAATTTGTCTTATCGTCCTACTTGCCTTCTTTACCTTGTAACCTTCAGCTGTTGTGTGTGTTGCGATAGTAGGCTTCACGAAGTCTTAACTATAGAGATCCCCCCCCTTTTTTTAGTTTCTTGGGGTTGGGTGAGACTGAGTCCACTTGGTACGCCGGCAATTAACTGACCTATTAATGTCGTTGGAAAGAGAATTGGCAGGAGAAACCGAAATAGTAGGAAAAAACCTGCCCCATTGTCACTTTGTCCACCATAAATCCCATATGAACTGACCTGGCTCGAACCCGGGCCGCCGCGGTGGGAAGCTGGCGACTAACCGCCTGAGCCGTAAGCGGCCTCCGTAGTCCAAGAGGTAACGTTCTCACCTCATGACTCGTAGTACGCGGGTTCAAATACCCGGCGGAGGTCGTCGAATTTTTAAGGGCGGAAAAATTCAGGGAACAAGTCCTCCGGGAGGGACTTTAAGCCGTGGGTCCCGTGTCGTAGCTTTACGGCACGTAAAAGAACCTCATATCTCCAAAGGAGGTCACTGAGCCAAATTACGGACGTTTCCCGCCCAACAGCAGTCTCTAATACCTCTGGTAGATGGGGGAAGCATTATAGATACCTCTCAGCTAGTAGAGCCGGTCTCGCTGGCTGGGCGGGACTGATGGTAAGCACCAGTACCGGTAGGATATAGAGACTGGTAGAAATCATAGAGGGAAGCACAATGGACAAATACAGGTCTAAGTGCATGGGGGAAACCCACCCTCTCCAAATAAATAACTAACTAACTAACTAACTAACTAACCGCCTGAGTCGTGGCACGGCCTCGGGGTTCCATTTGAAACCCCTTGTCGTAAAATGCGAGATTCCAAGGTATAAAAATACGATTCAGACAAATTCTGTGAGTTAACTTGCGTTTCTCAGATATCGAAAGTGTTTTCTTATTGATGGATTACGCCCATTGACTTGTTCCCATTCAGAATTAATCTGAAATTTTTGAGTATTACAGACACTTGGTAGGACTCCTTGGACGTGTGATCAGCCCATCGCAAGGCCGCTACCTACACACTGCACAACACAAACAGAAAAACGCGGGCATACGTAGCAATTCGAACTCACAATCCCAGCGTTCGGGTGAACGAAGACATTTCGTGCTTTTCGGAAAGGAGCAGTGGTACTTCGGTAGTTTCATGCAAGGCCTCTTCGAAACAATTGAAGAAGTGCGTGTCATTGGCGAAGATCTTATCAAATGCACTGAAATACACGGTAAAACAATCTCTGTAACAGATCGTGAATGCGCATAGGATTATGACACGTCGAGGCTCCCACATTTTTCTAGACAATCGGCTCACAGATGACGGTGAGGTTATCCGCCTTACACGCCGGCCGTCGTTTACCCCCAGGAAGATTCCTGGTACTCATTTCTGATAGAGATTGAATCGACCCCAGGGCCATAATGTGGCTGGTAGTATTAAATCAATTGAAAAATCCAGTGAGCTTATCGGAAATCGAACCCGTGACCTTGTAGCTTATAGCATGGTACCTAAACCAACTACGCTACCGCGTTCCTCCCATGCAAAGTTTATACTGAACTAATTACACTGACTCAGTTGCTCGATGGTATCTAACAATTTTCAGTTAACTACATTTATCTTCGTGGCACGGATGTTGAGTAGGTAACCGTGGAATCAATAAAAGAGCAGCGACGTTAAACACACCACACGTACTGTGTTCAGTGACTGGGCAGCGAACGGCTGCTGTCAAGCACGCACACAGCTGCGAAGGCTGACGCTCATTTCCACGTAGGCCTCTGTGTTAAATTTAACTCTCCCTGGTGAAGTAACGACGGAAGACAAAAAATACAGTGCGTATAAGTATTCAGTATCAAAGGTGGGCTGCTTCAGATAATTAACACTAAACAGATGGGATACAAAACAAAACAAAAAGAAATTCATGCAGACAGATTCTTTTTTTGCGCTTGTGTTTATATGCGATAAAACTTTCTTTACTTGTTCTGTTCTCCTTCTCACGACTTAGTTTCGAATTATTTGGATTTTCGGTTAATTTTGTAATTAATTTCCTCTAATTCATGGGTTTCATTAATCACTAATTCCTTTAATTATATTTTATAGCAAAGACGTCTTAAGTACTTATCCGATTCTAGTAATGTCAATTTTTATTGCCAGAACAGCATTACTATATATTAAGATAAAAAGGTAAAGCTGTCCCTGTGCTTAACTAATTAAACACTACGCCATGAAGGCGTATGAGGGAGTGGATATATAGATCCACATTTTCTTGACCTCTGCACTAGTTGGAGGTGAGTGGTCAGCTTCAAGCCCCGGCCGATTTACTGTATGATATGTACTCAAAATAGTGCCTGGAGGGAATTTCGGTTTGAACCAGAATTCAGGAAGTAGACTTCTCATTTCTTATTCACGGTATCCAGAGTATGGCCTATTTCCCGTGCATAAACGATTCATAGTTCTTATAAAATCTTATTCGAAAATTTCATGATCTTTACACCTGATGCAGCGTCTTGTAGTTTACACTCACCCAGGCCTATGTTAATCAGACAGTACTGAACTCTATTGGACTCCACATTTGTCGAGTTACACGATAAAAATTATTTCATAATTCGATTTAAGGCAAAAGACCCGAAGGGAGAAAATGCGATACTATATATAACATATGTAGGAGCCGGCTGTGGGCTGGACGGTGGAGGGATCAGAGTTCGAACCCCGGTAGGGTCAAGAATTTTCAATTTTTCACGTCGTCCAGACCAACTCTGGTGCCTATGGGTACCTGAGGCTCTTTCCCCGGAGGTAAAGCGGCCGGGACGTGAAGATGACAACTCACCTCTGAGGTCAAGAAAATGTGGACTTATACATCTGCTCCCCCATTTTTTATTGCTAGTGGGGTGGGACTAAGTCCCTTGTACTGCGACAACTTCTGGCCTATTGTACCAGCCCCAGATGATAGGTGAGGGTGATTGTGGAGCAACTGGTGGAATGAAGATTGGCAGGGGAAACCGAAGTACTCGGAGAAAACCTGCCCCAGCGCCACTTTATCCACCACAAATCCCACTTGACCAGACCCGAGCTGCCGCGGTGGGAAGCCAGCGCCTAACCGCCTGAGCTGTGGCGCGGCCACCTGCTCCCCCATACGCCTTAGTGGCGTAGAGCTTAAATTCGTTGAGCACAGGGACAACTTTACCTCTTATAACATATGTAATGATGCGGTTAATAATATTTATGAAACTATGCCGCTGATGAGAATGAATTCGTTATCATTTGAACATCGTTACCAGGTCAGTCCCCTAACCAGTAGACCTGTGGGGCCATAACATTTTGTTTTCCTCCCATAAATCCAGTATTTTATGGCGAAAATATCGAATTTTAGAATGTCGGGGGCGGGCCTCTGATCAGTGCATACCGAAGAATATTTAATATTCCCTGCAGAGATATTTTCGGACTCGAGAGCCACAAGATATTTCTGTGTCTTTGCAGATAATGTAAGAAAGAAATGTCTGATAACAGGCCTAATAAGTAAGGCACTAAAGTAGGAAACAAACAAAACTCCGTGGCCTGTAGTCCGCAAGCGAACTATTCCGAGCGAGCGACCGCCGCTTGTCGGCGAAGTTAGTGCCAACTTTTGCGGATAGAGGGTGTCACCTGGTCAGCGCAACGGATCCCCACGGCCGTTAATCTCGGTTTTCTAGACCGGAGCCGCTATTTCCTTGAAATAGCTCCTCAATTATCACGAGGCTGACTGAACCCCGTTCCAGACCCACTACTTCTCAGAAAATCTGGTAACGCCGGTAATCGAACCCAGGACCTCTGGATATGTAGGCAGGAACTCTAACCACTAGACCGCAGAGGCAGACCCTAAAGTAGGAAAGCTTACCGAAAAATGTAAAGTTATTCCACAGAATGCAAGAACATACGGTTGCTGAGTCATGTCGTCTAACCCCGTTACACGAATTAATGATGTATGTTTCCCATGCCCTGAGCATACTAACTAGTCTGACTTTTGAAATTTATATATTTAAGCTGTACAAGAAGGTGAAAGTACTTAGGAAATTTCAGAACGTTTTTGAGTAACGTGCAGGTTTTGGCAGCAAAACAATGCTATTATTCATCTTGTGGTCAAGGTTATGTCTTTCGTTTTTGTGAGTATTGTGTCTTTCGCCTTTCTTTGCTGTAGACGGGTGCCAGAATTGTGCTCAGTAGATAGAGAACTCGGTGAAGTAAGGCAGAATAGATGTTCCCAGGTAAATCTGATGTAAGATTGGAACGTAAGATGTTAAAGAGAACTTGAACTAGAGGGAAACAGCTGCTGAGATCCCGTTGACATGTGGCGAGGACTGAGAGTCACAGGTGGCCAGAGCGAATAATTAATTGCATAGAGCCAGGAAAAGTCTGGAGGGAAGACAAAAATAACCTTTGGCTACGCTTTAAATTTGCAAAAAAAAATATAACAAGTTAAAAAAAAACGAATTATAATTGACTACATGGATCAGAGTCTTTCTCGAGAATGAAGTAATCGTACAAGTAGGCCGCGCCATAGCTCAAGCGGTTAGTCGCTAGCTTCCCACCGCGGCGGCCCGGGTTCGATCCCTGGTCTGGTCAAGTGAAATTTGTGGTGGTCAAAGTGGCGCTGGGGCGGGTTTTCTCTGAGTACTTCGATTTCCCCTGCCAGTCTTCATTCCACCAAATTCTCCATCATAATGACCCGGGGCAGGTACAATAGGCCAATCAGTGGCCGCCGTGTCGAGTGGACCCAGTTGGACNGTTGGACTCCATCCCCCACTAAGCAAATTAAAAAAAAATGTAATCATACAACTAGTCGAAAAATTGTTCACCTCTTGTGGTACCCCAAATTTCGTTGTCGCGTTCACAAGAGGCCGCCACTTATCCCTGTTCTGTATCAGATTAATGCAGTCCACACGATCCCATATTTCTTTCAGTAAGAAAAGGGTAAAGCTATCCACGTAAAAGGCTGTGGAGGCCTGTGTTGTGAGACGTCGAGGCTCCCATATTTTCTAGACATCTCACAGATGGCGGTGATGTCAGCCTTACGCGCTGGCCGCCCTTTACCCCTAGAAAGATTCCTGATACTCATTTGTGTTAGAGGCTGAATGGACCCCAGGGCCATGTATGTGTGTATAAGAGGTTGGCCATAAAATCCGGCCCTAACACTGCGACCTTCAATGGTCTATTGTGCTTCCCCTTTGGATTAACCCATTATTAATCCTACACTTCCAACGAAATGTAAGACTTTATTTACGGGGGCGTCATAAAAGTCACTTGGTTCCAAGAAGTACTGGCCCAGGTGACGATCTCTTAAGTAAGCTATGGCCTCACAATCACACAGGATCTGTGTGGCTGATTTGTCTTCTTGTAGGCACCTTTCACAAGTTGGGTCGTCTGTCAGTCCCAGTTTGAAAAGGTGCCCTTTTAGGTGGCAGTGTCCATTAAGTAATCCTACCACCCATCTTAATTGGTCTCTCGTTTAATTTCAAGAGGTCCTTAGTTCTTCTGACAGAGGGTCCT
>NW_019718271.1:806118-817862 GCF_002891405.2 Cryptotermes secundus | reverse complement strand
GGTTTTCTCTGAATACTTCGGTTTTCCCTGCCAGTCTTCATTCCACCAAAGTCTCCATCATAATGACCCGGGGCAGGTACAATAGGCCAATCAGTGGCCGCCGTGTCGAGTGGACCCAGTTGGACTCCATCCCCCACTAAGCAAATTAAAAAAAAATGTAATCATACAACTAGTCGAAAAATTGTTCACCTCTTGTGGTACCCCAAATTTCGTTGTCGCGTTCACAAGAGGCCGCCACTTATCCCTGTTCTGTATCAGATTAATGCAGTCCACACGATCCCATATTTCTTTTAGTAAGAAAAGGGTAAAGCTATCCATGTAAAAGGCTGTGGAGGCCTGTGTTGTGAGACGTCGAGGCTCCCATATTTTCTAGACATCTCACAGATGGCGGTGATGTCAGCCTTACGCGCTGGCCGCCCTTTACCCCTAGAAAGATTCCTGATACTCATTTGTGTTAGAGGCTGAATGGACCCCAGGGCCATGTATGTGTGTATAAGAGGTTGGCCATAAAATCCGGCCCTAACACTGCGACCTTCAATGGTCTATTGTGCTTCCCCTTTGGATTAACCCATTATTAATCCTACACTTCCAACGAAATGTAAGACTTTATTTACGGGGGCGTCATAAAAGTCACTTGGTTCCAAGAAGTACTGGCCCAGGTGACGATCTCTTAAGTAAGCTATGGCCTCACAATCACACAGGATCTGTGTGGCTGATTTGTCTTCTTGTAGGCACCTTTCACAGGTTGGGTCGTCTGTCAGTCCCAGTTTGAAAAGGTGCCCTTTTAGGTGGCAGTGTCCAGTAAGTAATCCTACCGCCCATCTTAATTGTTTTCTGTTTAATTTCAAGAGGTCCTTAGTTCTTCTGGCAGAGGGTCCTGATATAAATCCCTTTGCTAGTTTGAGTTTAATCCACCAAGACCATAGTGCGGCTTAAAGGATTAGTTCAATTGAAAAAAAAAATCCACCTCATTGTGACTCGAACCTTAGCGGGTACCCATTTCTATACGTTTCGCGTCAATATTATCGTAAAATTACGCCAAGAACATTTAAGTGCGATTAAATTTTCGAGGTTTCCTTTCAAAATGTTGTTTGCATTTATCATTTCACACTACATGCTCCGTACATCTCATTCAAGTTCATTGTATCAGCCCGCTAATAATGAATTCAAATTAGGGCGCTCTTCTTTACGCAGTTGTTTCCTTCCTACTTTTATTTTCTACTTATACTCGTATCCAGTGGGGCACGCGGTAGCGTTGTTGGTTGAGGCACTTTGCTACAAGCCCGAAGGTCGCAGGTTCGATTCCAGATGAGGTGATTGGATTTTTCAATTTACTAATCCTTCCAGCCGCACTATGGCTCTGGGGTCGACTCAGCCTCTAACAGAAATGAGTACCAGGAACCTTCCTGGGGGGATAAAAGAACGGCTAACTATCTTACCGACATCTGTGAGCCGATTTTCTAAAGAAAATATGAGAGCCTCGACATCTCACAAACCCCATGGGACCCCATGGTCTGTTACAGCAATAGCCCATTTATTCTAAGCAAAATGTTTTCGAACACTTCTGTTCGTTCATCTCCCAGCGTGAGTAGCAGTGTCACACCCTTACAGAGGTAGCGAGAATTTGTAAAGAAAGAAAACAGACATCAGCAAAACTGTGTAAATGGACGGTTTGTATCTAAAGTTTGTTCTAAAGATGCCTGGAGAAACGTAATCATGGCTGGTATAGTATCAATAATTTGGCAAACTCACTTCACTCGAATCTTTGTGTTACTGTTACAAACCTCTTCTTCACGAACTTCGCTTTTAGCCGTCATAATAAACACTGTACGCCGCTGTGGTGACGTCTGGTGTGTATCACTTTATGTAACGNGAGGTCCTTAGTTCTTCTGACAGAGGGTCCTGATATAAATCCCTTTGCTATTTAGAGTTCAATCCACCAGGACCATAGTGCGGCTTAAAGGATTAGTTAAATTAAAAAAAATCCACCTCATTGGGGCTCGAACCCTGGACCTTTTAGCTTGTAGCTTAGTGCCTCAACCAACTTACGTTAGCGGGTACCCATTTCTATACGTTTCGCGTCAATATTATCGTAAAATTACGCCAAGAACATTTAAGTGCGATTAAATTTTCGAGGTTTCCTTTCAAAATGTTGTTTGCATTTATCATTTCACACTACATGCTCCGTACATCTCATTCAAGTTCATTGTATCAGCCCGCTAATAATGAATTCAAATTAGGGCGCTCTTCTTTACGCAGTTGTTTCCTTCCTACTTTTATTTTCTACTTATACTCGTATCCAGTGGGGCACGCGGTAGCGTTGTTGGTTGAGGCACTTTGCTACAAGCCCGAAGGTCGCAGGTTCGATTCCAGATGAGGTGATTGGATTTTTCAATTTACTAATCCTTCCAGCCGCACTATGGCTCTGGGGTCGACTCAGCCTCTAACAGAAATGAGTACCAGGAACCTTCCTGGGGGGATAAAAGAACGGCTAACTATCTTACCGACATCTGTGAGCCGATTTTCTAAAGAAAATATGAGAGCCTCGACATCTCACAAACCCCATGGGACCCCATGGTCTGTTACAGCAATAGCCCATTTATTCTAAGCAAAATGTTTTCGAACACTTCTGTTCGTTCATCTCCCAGCGTGAGTAGCAGTGTCACACCCTTACAGAGGTAGCGAGAATTTGTAAAGAAAGAAAACAGACATCAGCAAAACTGTGTAAATGGACGGTTTGTATCTAAAGTTTGTTCTAAAGATGCCTGGAGAAACGTAATCATGGCTGGTGTAGTATCAATAATTTGGCAAACTCACTTCACTCGAATCTTTGTGTTACTGTTACAAACCTCTTCTTCACGAACTTCGCTTTTAGCCGTCATAATAAACACTGTACGCCGCTGTGGTGACGTCTGGTGTGTATCACTTTATGTAACGCAAAAACCTGCATCATGAATCGTTAGAGGAATATATTAAAAGAATCACTTCAAAGTACTGTCACGTGTTGGGGTTGACACGTGAGTTATAGATGGGTTTTGTTTTGGTCGATTAGATTTATTAACACCTTATACATACAGAACTCGGGACTGCAGACAATTATAGCGCTACCACTATGTCCACACACTTTATAGTTCACCGTTTCAAACCACTAGTCGTATCCTGGCAACGGATTTATAAAAATCTCACTCTCACTTCAGATCACACATGAAATCATCTTTGCACAGCCTAATTCCTTTCTTACCATTATTTTGCAACTGCCAACTCAATGCAATTTCTCTGCTTCCAAGCTCATATCCTGGCGAAATTCGATTCGACTCGACTCTTCTTTATAGCTACTTTGCACAGGCAACGCAGAAAACATAACCTTTGTATTGTTTGTAAAGTGTTTTTACAGCGCCGATGCATAGCGGTGGAGGTTAACTCGATTGGTGCTTGCGTCTTCATTGCCTGTTTAATGTGTTTACGGAGTCGTTGTCTGTAAAAGAACATCTATTCCGGATTTCGGGCGTCATGCCACAATATTTAAATGTATTATACAAGTTTGTAATTTTAATGGTTGTCTTGATTATGGAAGGTTTTCATGGTGTAATTCTGTCAGCTATTTTACGTTGTCAGTATCTGGATTATATGACGTCAAGAAATAAGATGTAAGATTTGAGGCTTTCACGGCGGTGACTATGAAGAAAGCAGTCTTCTGGGATTTGGCACCGTGTATATGTGGTGTTAACCGACGTTTCGGAGGAACGTATCGCCTCCATCTTCAGGGTAGAAGGAAGACTGCTTTTACCGGTTCTCACGGTCTCTTCGCTTGCGGATTTCTTATATTTTTCCTTCTACCCTGAAGATGGAGGCGATACGTTCCTCCGAAACGTCGGTTAACACCACATATACACAGTGCCAAATCCCAGAAGACTGCTTTCTTCAAGAAATAAGATGACTGAGAAATAAGAATTGGAATGGATTTTGAAGAAAAAAAGTTGTGGCCTCCCGGGTTCGATCCCAACATTTACCTGAAAGAACTGAAGGAAAACCATGAAAGTCTCGGTGAGTATAGGCCATGTCAAAATCGATATTAAAACATAGCCTCTACCGAATATAACTATAGAGTGTTTGTTTAAGTCAGTCGCGTACTTTGGAAGTGAAGTCACCCAGCTTATACATGGCGTTCAATGAAGGAGGAAACTACGCAACACCGCTGACCGGGCCCAATATTCCTCACAGATTGCTGCTGTAACTGTAACAGCGCGCGTTTATCAGCGCTAATGACTCATTCTGCTATCAGCAGTTACAGCAATAATCTGTGAGGAATTTTGTGCTAGGTCAGTGGTGTTGCGAAGTTTCCTCCTTAACTGAACGCACTGTATATTATTAATTTTCTGCAGTACCTTAGTGACAGCCATCATCATCTCGAACAAGCCGGATTAGACTTAACCGCCTGTTCTAAGCCCGACGGTTTAAACCACGTTTTCTTTGTGCATCCAAGGAGTCTCAGGGCTCGGTTTTTTTTTTTGCAATGCCTATTTTGGTGTTCTTTTTGTCTTCACTCTGTTCTTGCAGCACAAGTGTGTTTGTGTTGTTAGAGAGCTGAAAGTTATGTTGGAATGTGTCAGAAGCACAGTAAACCAAGTGAGAGATACGAAACAAAAAGAAACAAACTAACGTCATAAATCTTCTTAAACCTCTCCAACCCTAAGGGTTCCGAACTAATTTAAATCAGCCATTGAACCTCTAAGATCGATTTAAAAGTTTTACATATGTATGCAAATTTAATAGTTAAAAATAATAAGATATATTAACATTACACTTACAATTTGCTCAACAAAAGGAATGGGTTTTCGAAAAGCATTTTAATAAGATTATTAAATTGTAATTAGAAACTTGAACACTGCTTCTCACTAATCACCTTACAACAAGAAATCTCGTACATAACTTGCAGCCTCCCATAGTTGTTTTAATTACCTATCTTTGGCACGGCCCCTATATCTTGAGTTTTTTACTCGAATTTTCATAGCTGATGAAGGATTCACTAAAATTGGTAGAATCAAAATATGTCTCCCGTCTGAGCGTTATCTGTTGGAGAAGAGGAAAAATGTCAACAGATATTATGGGCTAGAAGACCATAAATTTAAACATATACGTTTCACAACAATAATAATAATATCCGTGTACAGATAATCCACCGACCGCCTATGTGGTCTAGTGTTAAAAATTCCTGGCTAGAGATCCAGAGGTCCGGGTTTGATTCCTGGCGCTACCAGATTGTTTAAGAATTTATGTGTCTGGAACGGGGCCACTCAGTCTCGTGATGATAATTGAGGAGCTATTTCAAGGAAATTGCGGCTCCGGTCTAGAGAACCGAGATTTAACGGCCTTGGGGATTCGTTGCTCTGAGCACGCGACAACATATATCCGCTAAAGTTGGCATTAACTTTGCCGACAAGCGGCGGTCGCTCGGTCGGTATAGTTTGTTTGCGGACTAAAACCACGGAGTTTTCTTTGGCATAATTAGGGAACAGACCGTTTTTCTGTGAATGGGGATAGGAAAATCTGTGCATATGTACTGCCGTACAAACAAATAGCTTCATGACAGTGGTATTTTATTAGAAGATCACACTTTTCAGTCGATCAGGAGCTTCTGTGGGCTGTAACCAGGGGCTTCATTGCAACTACATATATCACCACAACCATCACAAACCACTTTCA
This sequence comes from Cryptotermes secundus, assembly GCF_002891405.2. Lineage (NCBI taxonomy): Eukaryota > Metazoa > Arthropoda > Insecta > Blattodea > Kalotermitidae > Cryptotermes > Cryptotermes secundus. The sequence goes on along the minus strand of NW_019718271.1, from coordinate 812,159 downwards.
CTCAACCCATCGAAGTCTGAGCGAGTTGAAATCTTCGGAACGAATTATCTAAGATCCATCTGCGATTGCGCTCTTGGCGTCACACTCCCATGACGGACAGGGTGTCTAAAGAAGAAGCTAGAGATAATGTATATACAATGTGACAATTAACTTCCGAACTGAGGCTGTAAAAACCACACAAAAAAAAACTCCGCGGTCTGTAGTCCGCAAGCAAACTATACCGATCGAGCGACCGCCGCTTGTCGGCGAAGTTATTGCCAACTTTAGCGGATAGAGGGTGTCGCGTGGTCAGCGTAACGAATCCCCACGGCCGTTAATTTAGGTTTTCAAGACTGGAGCCGCTATTTACTTGAAATAGCTCTTCAATTATCCTCAGGAGGCTGAGTGCACCCCGTTCCAGACCCACTACTTCTCAGAAAATCTGCTAGCGCCGGGAATCGAACCCGGACCTCTGGTTCTGTAGTTAGGAACTCTGACCACTAGGCCACAGAGGCGGTCATAATAACCACACAAAAAGATACAACATGTTTATTAATACCATCACTCAATATAGTCCCCGCCCGGTACCGCACAAGGTTTTCGTCTCTTATACAACGAATCGAATTCCCAAGAAAACGCTTCTTTCCATACCGCCTTCACTTCTCTCGTCGCAGTCTGCTGGATCGATGAATCAGCCTCGAATCGCGTCCCGTTCATTGCAATTTTTAATTAGGGAATAAAAAAAATTAGCTGGTACCAAATCAGGGGAGTAGGGTGGATGGGGTAATAACAAGCACCCCTCTTTCGCCAAAAAAACTTGGAGACAAAGCCCGAAGATTCATTTATTCTTCTCCAATCTCTTCATGAATTAATGTAAGGTTCTGATAGAACTTCAGGTAGGATACGCATGCGTCAATCGGACGATGGAACCTATTTATTTTAGAAAAAAATCTTTTACTCTGTATTTGTCTCATTAAACAAGCAGCAAATCATGAATATAGTACCATAAGTTAATTCTGTGTCATAGAAATGTGTTTTTTAAATGTTAAATGAAAGAACTTTCCCATGAACGAAACGCTGAAGATGATGCCACGTGTATTAGTGACTATAGACGGGATTTTGATTGATGAATATATTTAATGACTTCTTACAGGTCGTAACTACGAATAATTATTTCACTATTGCTGATTTTCACACTTCACACTAAGTTTTCTAATTCCATTTTCTCTAGTCTTTACTTGGTAACAATAGCAACGGCTATTCCTCTGCAGTGTCTTCACTAGACGTTTCCTGGTACCGACTCTTAACAATGGAGCTGCTTCTGCTTCCGTTGCCCGCTGGTTAACACTCCACAACTGAACCCTCTCCTGCCTCATAAGTCAAAGTCACATTGTCACTGACAGTCAGTCAGTAAGACTTGGTGTCGAGCCCCATCTGGGGCTTTAACAGTTACGATCTTGTTTTTGTGGGGCGCCCTCTCTGACGAGAGGACGGGTCTGTCTTTTGTTTATGCTGCTGGCCCTTGCCAGCGCAGTCTTTCTCGGGTGCGAGTTCCTAGGACTCGCAACCATATTTTACTGTCTCAGACTTGAGACTTCTCTTTTCGTCGCCTCCTACGACTCGCAGGGTCACGGTGGAGGTATACGACCCCGCCTCCACACGGATATACTGCCTCATAGCGCCGATTGTTTCAAGATAACTCCTCGGCACGGATCACGCAGAAAACATGGTCTCTATCGTTGAAGTGTGTTTACCGGACCATTGCATAGCAACGGTCGTGACGAGGACCAAATAGAAAACAGTCCATCTTTTGTTGAGGCATGTTTGCGGAGTCGTTGCTTAGCAATGGGTATACACTTCAGATAGAAGAAAGGCCCAATCCTGTTTATGATGAATGAGTCGATAGATTTAGCAATGCATCATGCAGTTCTTTTAATATAATGAACATAATTACATTTATAAAGCTTACGCACTTCAATATTTCAGCATCCTGTTGCATTGAGATAGTAAGCAGCGATTTAGTATACGAGAGGACCGCACCAAAGACATACCTACAGGGGAAAACTAACATACAAAACTATTCTGAAGTATTTAATAGTCACTTGTAATGTATACGATATACATGCAATGTCTTAATGACATTTTATAATATTTAATAACATTTTTAAGTATTAAAACTACGCTTTTAGTGAAGAACATGTTTTAGGTGTATTTTATTTTATTTATTTTAAATATCAGTACTGCATTATTGACCGTGTAAATATAATTGAATAGTATTTTATTTTGTATATACTTTTCTATTAAGTATCTTCGTCTCGAATTTCAGTCTCGAGAAAAACATATTTTGCTGCGCAAGGCAAACGGCACAGAGGTCGGAAGAAAGAGAACGCTGAAGACAGGAACGGTGATTCTCACTTTGTGGTACTTAGTCCCTCTCGCGCGCTGCCTTTGTCTTCTTGACTGAGGTTAACCTATTGTCAGAAGTAACAAGAATAAACTTATGGAAATGGAAAACATTTTGTTGTAAGATATTGCATCACTGTGTTACCATTAACATGATGGTCACGTGTGTGGGTCTTCCCGTTAATTTAGTATATTTTCATGGATAACCTGTAAATGAAATAAGATTTGGTATGTAAATGCAATGAATTAATACTGAGGGTGTTTGAGAACTGGGTGTTGAGGAGAATATTTTGATCGAAGAGAGATGAAGTGACAGGAGGTTGGAGAAAACTGCATAATGAGGAGCTTCATAACTTCTACTCTTCTCCAAGTATAATTAGAATGATCAAGTGAAGGAGAATGAGGTGGGTAGGACATGTAGCACGAATGTGGAGACGAGGAATGCGTATAGGATATTGGTGGGAAAGCCAGAAGGAAAAAGGCCACTGGGAAGACCAAGGCGTAGGTGGGTGGACAATATTAAAACAGATCTTAGAGAGATAGGATGGGATGGTATGGATTGGATTGATGTGGTTCAGGATAGGGGCCAGTGGAGGGCTCTTGTGAACACGGTGATGAACCTTCGGGTTCCATAAAAGGCTGGGAAATTCTTTAGTAGCTGCAGAATTGGCGGCTTCTCCAGAAGGGCTCAGCTCCGTGAAAGTAAGTAAGTAATGTGAATGCAATTGCTTCAAAAAAGGGGTTCACTGACACGAAGGACCCCCCTTTCAATACTGAAAACCGATTTTTAAAATAACCAGAGAATCAGTGATGAGTTATATACGAGTACTGCATTAAGACACAAGACTGAAACAGGAATGAATTATAATCAGCTGCGGTCAGAGGTTTGTACACTGTAATCTGAGCAGATTGGGGAATTGAACAAGGATTTCAAAATATAAAGAGTCATGCCCAGTGAGACTTGATTTATTAGCCTACTTACATACGAGGGGGTACCCAAAAGAAACCGAACTTATTTTTTTAAGCTTATTTATTCAAATTTTAAGCACAAACCTTCAATCCCCTTCAAAGTACTCTCCACTTACACTAATACACTTGTCTAGTCTTTTATTCCATTTTTCAAAACATTGTCTAAATTCATCTTTTGAGATGCTTGACAGCGCCTCCGTCGTTTTTTCCTTTCATGTCTCTTTTAATTCGAGGAAACAAAAAAAAGTCGCACGGGGCAAGGTCGGGTGAGTATGGAGGGTGAGGAACAGGGGTCATACCATTTTTGGTCAAGAATTGTCGTACAGACAGGGCTGTGTGAGCAGGGGCATTATCATGATCGAAAAACCAGTCACTCGACTGCCACAAATCTGGCCGCTGAGCTCCAAGTCACTCCCGACAGCTCCACAATTTCTTCAATGGTCCGTCGTCGATCTTCCTTGATGATTTCACGAATTTTTTCAACATTTTCATGTGTTCGGGCCGTGGAAGGACGACCAGAACGAGGTTTGTCATCAATTGACATTTCACCATTTTTGAAACGGGAAAACCACTCAAACACTTGAGTTTTCCCCATAGCATCGTCCTTGTACGCCGTTTTTAACATTTCAAGAGTTTCTGTTCCACTTTTCCCGAGCAAAAAGCAGAATTTCACCGCCGCACGCTGTTCACGAAAATCAGCCATTGCAAAAACGACGATCACACAAAACAGTTGTCACTATAAACTCTGCCGAAACTAGTCCTTACCTTCTGAAGCAACGGTAGTCGGCTTATCGACTCAGGAATGTTAGCTCTATGCGCTCATAGCGGCAAAACGCGGTACTACAAAAGCTCTGCCCACAAAAAAATTAGTTCGGTTTCTTTTGGGTACCCCATCGTATACTAGGCTTATGAGATATCCATGCCTCCTGTATCTGTGAATCCCCTCTATTAACTTTTGAATGCTTGAACCAATCTTTACGAAATTTGGTATCTGTATCAGGGCAACAGAGCCCATCTCAACGACGTACTTCATAAATCCCTCCTATCAGTCTGTGTGTGTATCCCTCCTATCGTTGCTAGACAAAGGTTCGATAAAGTGTATCACTCATTTCGTTACTAGGCAACGGCTCAGTAAAAACTTTCCTGCAGTAACGAATACACGCAACGTTAGAAGAATTGTTGGACGCTAGTGTCTGTGGGGCTGTGTTTCTCCCTGTTGTTGCTAGATAAGAACTCGGTAAAGACGTTCCCGCGACAACGAAGAATTGTTGGAAGCGTAGTTTTCTATGCGGCCCTTGTCATATCAAAGGAAAGTAGGCAATTAGTTCTATTATATAGTGAGTATTACAAACAGAAAATAAACAAATTTACCTTTTATTTGTTGCGTAGGCTTACGTGGTAGCTTATTTGGTTGAGGCACTAAGCTACAAGCCGGAAGATCGCGCGTTCGATTCCCGATGAGGTCATGATTTTTCAAATGACTTAATCCTTCCAGCCCTTCTATGGCTGAGGTCGACTCAGTCTCTAACAGAAATGAGTACCATGAATTTTCCTGGGGGTAAAGGTGCGGCGGGCGCGTAAGGCTGACAACCTCACCGCCATCTGTGAGCCAACTGTCTACAAAATGTGGGAGCCTCGACGTCTCACAGCCCTATGGGCCACCACGGCATGTTACAGGGACAGCTTTACCTATTTACGTAGGCCCGCGTATAACGACTATGACATATATGTTTCCTTGTGGCGATGCAACATTTATTTTTTAATTTCTCTCAAAATATGGATTCTCTCCCTCAGCGCTGTATTAGACTTTGAATGCAGCTGTTCCACGGCTGAGAAAGTTCGTGACAGATTAACCATGTTACCGTTCTACGAAACATTAAGTAAACCAAACTCCAAAAAATAAACATGCAGCTACAGTGCGCCCACAGTGTAAATTTAACTATTTTGGGCACATACAAATAAAATGAAATGTATAATAATAAGAGAACAGAGCGCTGAGTTAGAGTGTCTGTGTTTCTTCTGTGGATTATAGAGATTCTGGACTTTAGGGCACTAGGTCGTAAGATATTATTCTTTGTTTTCCATACACCTTCTGAGGAATAGTACCTTGAATAGGCCACGACTGCTATCTTCTTGCTTACTATAACAAGTTTCACCCTTCCCTTTGCATAGCAGACACTTGATGGACTACCACTTTTCAACAGATCCTCTGTTCTCACCCTCGATGACGTAGCCTATGTTGCAGTTGTGGACGCTACGTGGTCTTAGAACCACGTCGAAGTGCTTGAGGGCAGGAAAGGGGAACAATGTTAAGAGTGTGAGCATGAGACTCTCTTCAGAGCTTAACGGGCCTTGCTCCGATGAGAGAGGGTTTACGGAAGAAGTCAATGGATCACGCTTTGCCGATGAAATTATGTACTTGATTTATTAGACAGCACTACACTATTTTACAAGTCAGTCACTTTAGGTCACAGATAAAACTGTTCTGGTACACAACTGTACACTACACCCAATAGTCACAATAAATACAACAAAAGAAATAAAACAAACTCCGTGATTTTCGTCCGCAAGCGAACTATACCGACCGAGCGACTACCGCTTGTCGGCGAAGTTAGTACCATCTTTTGCGGATAGAGGGTGTCGCGTGGTCAGCGCAACTAATTCCCCCCCCCCCCGACTATTAATTTTGG
>NW_019718271.1:768518-806032 GCF_002891405.2 Cryptotermes secundus | reverse complement strand
CTACTACTTCTCAGAAAAAAATCTGGTAGCGCCGGGAATCGAACCCGGACCTCTGGATCTGTATCCAGGAAAGCTCACCTGTAGACCACAGAGAATATTACAATGATGTACACACATTTGATTACTGCTATACTGGTGATGTTATTGTATTTTTATACACAGAAATACTGAATGTTACACTCTGATGATCTGCTCAGCGCCACCCGAAATCTGTCCTTTAAATACTATTGGATGACGTAATATTCCAGAATTTTCTGCATCGGGATTTTTCTGGAAGCTTCCACACTGTTCTACAGATTGAGAATGTTCTGGGAGTTTCTTTAATTGGGCTCGTAGGCAATTCACATGCCGCTCCGGCTAACAGAGACCGTGCTAGTAGCTCTTATCTAAACATTTTTGGCCGCAAATTCTCAGAATAGTTGATGCAAAACGAGTATAAGTCACATTTATTACAAAAATGGTATTAAGTCCTGCGTATTAATATTTAAGAGTTAGGCCGGTAGGCAACGATCGATTTACATTACCGTTAATGACCCATGATCGTCCTCCTTTTCGACCTGTATAACTCGTGTATTCATTTCAGGAGACGTCGTTAAGTAACGCGGGCTGTGCAGAAACGAAACTGCTCAATAGAGTGATTCTAAGGGCGATAAGTTTTCAGTGCTGGTTTCAGTACTGCAGTGTGAATCTGCAGTCTTTCTGAACATTAAATTTCCTCATAAACCATCATTTTTATTTATAAGGACATAAAATCTTGACATTCGACTGATTTATTTTACGGCGTTGTCAGTATTTCACACGAACGGAGGAGAAGAGGAATGCGTATAGGATATTGGTGGGAAAGCCAGAAGGAAAGAGACCACTGGGAAGACCAAGACGCAGGTGGGTGGACAGTAGTAAAATGGATCTCAGATAAATAGGATGGGATGGCGTATATTGTATTGATTTGGCTCGGGATGGGGACCAGTTGAGGGCTCTTGTGAACACGGGGATGAACCTTCGAGTTCCATAAAATGCTGGGAAATTCTTGAGTAGCTGCAGAATTGGCAGCTCCTCAACAAGGATTCAGCTCCGTGAGTTAAGAATTTTTTTTATTGCTAGTGGGGTGGGACTAAGTCCCTTGTACTGCGGCCACTTCTGGCCTATTGTACCAGCCCCAGATGATAGGTGAGGGTGATTGTGGAGCAGTTGGTGGAATGAAGATTGGCAGGGGAAACCGAAGTACTCGGAGAGAACCTGCCCCAGCGCCACTTTGTCCACCACAAATGCCACTTGACCAGACCCGGGATTGAACTCGGGCCGCCGCAGTGGGAAGCCAGCGACTAACCGCTTGAGCTATGGCGCGGCCCGAGTAAATCAGTAAGTAAATAAGTAAGTATTTCACACTGTATAGCGTAAAACTGAAAGATATATGGTGCATAATGAATTAGAAAGGAATGGGAAGCAAGCAGTCTTTACCTAATGAAGTTAAAATCCTTGTATTTGCCTAGAATGGCTGGTGAAATCCACGAAAATTCTGATTCAGGATAGCCGGTGTCTCGGCCGAGATTTGAACCAAGCACCCACAAATCACTACCTATTACAGTGGCCGCGCGTTCTGAGACATGAACCTTCTTCTTCCGCACGAACGCTGGAATCGTGGGTTCGAATCCTACTCAAGGCCTATAGTACGTCTGTGTGCGTTTATTCTGTGTTTGTGTTGTCCTGTGTAGGTATCGACCTTGTGACGAGCTGATCCCCCGTCCAAGGAGCCCTACTGACTGTGTAGAGGATTAAGAAACTGAAAAAGCGGCCAAGGTCCAACAAAAAGGGCTGCAGGCCCATAGATAGACAGATAGACAGATAGATAGATAGATAGATAGATATAGCCTATTCTGTCTATCTATCTATCTACGTATCTATCCGTCTGTCTAAATAGATAGATGAATGGATGGATGGATAGATAGATATATCTCCCTGCTCGGTTGACCAGACTTGCCGTTAATCTTTTTGAACCAGTTAATAAGGACCATTTGTATAATTCTCCTAATTATGCGTTGAACCAAATTTCTGATTTTTAGTGATTTTCACATATATAAATTTTAAAATATTTCGGCCTTCGGCGAATGAGAAGCTAGACTTTCATTCTGTTTTGATATTTCTGACAGCAATATTGGTTTCCCATTATTCAGTTGCTCGTGGCATTGTAAAGTAAAGCGTAAAGTTTTCCCTGTGCTTAACTAATTAAATACTACACCATGAAGGCGTATGGGGGAGTGGGTATATAGGTCCACATTTTCTTGACCTCGGCACTAATCGGAGGTTAGTGGTTAACTTCATGGCCCTGCCAATTTACCACCGGGTTAAGAGCCCCCGGTACCCATTTGATACGAGGCTAGGTGGGCCCCAAGGGCGGTCTAGACCACTGTTTCTCAAACACCGTGCCGCCTTCGGGTACCGGGCCCTCGTTTTATAGAAAAAAGAATTCTTTGAACCGCGGTCTCACACAAAGGTTGAGAACCACTGGTATAGATAGACGACTTGGAGAAGAGAAAATTCTTGTACCCACCGGGACTCGAACTACGACCCCTTGATCGTCGAGCCCGTAGCTAGGTTCTATACCGACTGCGCTATCCCGGCTCCTTGCTCACGACATGACAGAGCGAATTATTTGATCTGCTTGGTGCATGGCCACTCGATACTCTGTAGGACGTTCCGAGAATGCCTTACAGAGTGGAACAAGAAGATGCAAAGTGATGCAAAGTAGGAGGTCTGGTTTCGAACCTTCTTCCCACGTTCATTACGAAAGGCTGACTTAGTGAGGTGTTTGTGTGACTGTATCTGTCCGCCCTAATAACTTTGAAACCATTTAATCGATTCCATAAATCATGAAGCGGAAGATGCATGCACCCCACGGCCACGCCTCTCAGGTCTCTGCCAAGAGTAGCGCTATCAGGAGAATCGCTACAGTAGCGACGTTTCCGGGACAGGGGGCCCTCACACACAATTACACCTCACATCCTGTTGCTAGCCTATGCGAAGCTGGAAGCGCAGTCAGAACTGCGAAGTTACACACGCCGTATTCCGAATCAATATAATGTCTTCGGTGAGGGCACGCCATAGCTCAAGCGGTTAGTCGCTGGCTTCCCATCGCGGCGGCCTGGGTTCGATCCCGGGGTCTGGTCAAGTGGGATTTGTGGTGGACAAAGTGGCGCTGGGGCAGGTTTTCTCCGAGTACTTCGGTTTCCCTTGACAATCTTCATTCCACCAAGTTCTCCATCATCATAATCACCCAGGGCAGGCACAACAGGCCAATCAGTGGCCGCCTTGCCGAGTGGACCCAGTTGAACTCCACCACCCACTAAGCGAATTAGAAAAGAAATCAGATTTCGGTAACCTTCAAGTCACTTTTTTTTACAATGATTTCTCTTTCTTCTTTTCATTTTTATTTAAATTTTTATAAATACTAGCTTAAGGACTCCCGATTACAGAGGCCCTACTGTCTAAGGCATGAACTCTCTTCGCCCGCTCAGACACTGGGTTCATGGGTTCGAATCCAACTTGAGACATGGATGCATACAGGATAATGGGGAAAAGCCAGAAGGAAAGAGACCAGCAGGAAATCCAAGACGTAGAGGAGTGGAAAATATTAGAATGGATCTTAGAGAGATAGGATGGGATGGTATGGATTGGATTGATCTGGTTCAGGATAGGGACAGTGGAGGGCTCTTGTGGTAGACGACGTAGAACTCGGACGCCCTTCCGGCCGAGCTACGAAGCAGGGTCAACGCGAACACTTAAGCGCGAACAGGACGTCCTTTCATGAAACCCGATATGTTCATTATCGCATTCAGCAGGTATCACCATTATACCTTAACCTGAGTCAGTTCAGTGTTTCCTGCATTTTCACGCTTATATCATTAAGCAACTGTGAAATATGCAGATGACCTTGTGTTAATGGCCAAGGAAGAAACTGTGCTACAGGATATGATTGATAGACTAATTGAAATTGGAAGGTGCTATAGCATGGAAATGAATGTGGAGAAAACAAAAGTAATGAAAATTTCGAGACAACCAACCCCAGTCACAATAAAGATAGACCAAAAACAAATGGAGAATGTGAAATGTTTTAAATATCTGGGTAGCTTGTTAACAGATGATGGAAGGTGTACTTGTGAAATTAAATCCAGGATTTCCATGGCAAAAGCTGCATTTAGCAAGAAGAAGAATCTTTTTANCTACACGAAATAAGAAAACGGAAGGCTAATTGGATTGGTCATGTTTTACGCAGAAACTGCCTTCTAAAAGAAGTTATTGAAGGAAAGATAGAGGGGCGGATAGAAGTGACAAGAAGACGTAAGAAGATGCTGGATGACCTTGGGGACAGAAGAGGATACTGTCATTTGAAGGAGAAAGCTCTAGATCGCATTAAGTGGAGGAATTGTTTTGGAAGAGACTGTGGACCTGTCGTCTTGACAGATTACTGATGATGATGATGATCATTAAGCGTGACTTTCAATATTATCCTTCCGTCTACACTGCAGTTACGCAAACGATCTGCTCCATTCACGTTTTCCAGTCAAAAATTGCACATGCACTTTTCACTTCATCCATACACTTACATGCCCCTCCAGTCTTACCCCTCGTCGCTGTCACGGTATTTGGCGCAGAAATAAAAGTACGAATCTCTTCGTTATGCAACTTTCTCTAGAGTTTTCTTAGGTAGGCCGCACACCGGCATACGTCAAGACATGTAACAGTAAAGACACGATGTTAGCGACATGACGCAAAGAAAGGAACACAGTTGAAACGAGTAAGATTATGAAAACCGCCGCACACCGGTCTGAGTCATGATGCTGAGGAATCACGAATGAAGCAAGACTGCGTCTTCTATCTCACGTCTTGATGCTTGTCTTGACGCAGTTGGTGTGCGGCCGCCCTTACATCAGCTCTCGTAGACATTCCTCAGTAGTTTATTCCAAATATAAGTTCATCCTTAGAGCGAGAGAGGAGTTTCACATGCAAATAAAGCAAGGAATATAATTATACATTTGTATATTTTGATTTTCACGATTTTAAATAGGGCCATTTCCCTTTAATTACTAATACCATATGTGTTTGCTTGTGTTACGACTTTACATGATGCAGCAACGATCTACTGCAGAAACCCTGGACCTATTAATGCAGAAATACGCATGTTTCATGTTTATGTTAGCGGGCAGACGCACTTGTGCGATGATTTTAATATGTTTTCTCAACCTTGATATTCTTAACAGGGGTCACAAAATTCACTAAGACGAGAAGAGATGTATTCAAGTATATTTAAAACCTTCAACTGAAAAAAAAAATATATATATATTTAACAAATATACAGGTTTATCACACAGAGATATTGGGTTTCGGACTTTATACATCGTCCTGATTTTAAGATAACTAAGAAAGAACACGATGTTTCGGAAACTGGATCTGTTTCCGTCCTCAGGTGAGGGAAAACACCTACTCTGTTGGGTCCCTTAGAAAGAGCTAGCCACAATCACTGGACCTCTTTCTAGCTAGCTCTTACTAAGGGACCCAACAGAGCAGGTGTTTTCCCTCACCTGAGGACGTCGTGTTTTTCTTATCTTAAAACCAGGACGATGGATAAATTCCGAAAACCCAATATCTCAGTGTGTTATACACCATCGTCAGAATCCTATAGTAAATACAGGTTTATATTAAGATAAATATAACGCCCTTTGAAAACTGGACGGAAGGCCCAATAATTTATTGCGTTGTCTTTATACGTGACCGCCTCTGTGGTCTAGTGGTCAGAGTGCCTGGCTACAGATTCAGAAATCCAGGTTCGATTCCCGGCGCTACCAGATTTTCTGAGAAGTAGTGGGTCTGTAACAAAGTCTACTCAGCCTCGTGAGGATAATTGAGGAGCTATTTCAAGGAAATAGCGTTTCCGGTCTAGAAAACCGAGATTAACGGCCGTGGGGATCCGTTGCGCTGACCACCCGACACCCTCTATCAGCTAAACTTGGTACTAACTTCACCGACAAGTGGCGGTCGCTCGGTCGGTATAGTTCGCTTGCGGACTAAAGCCACGGATTTTTTTGTCTAATTACCTCGTAGGATTCACGAAACAGTGATCTGTATAATTCAAAATGTTCTGTTGATGTCATATTTCTTCTTGCAGGTCAGAATAGACGTTTGGTTTTATCTTGGTAGTTACTTTAAGAACAGAGAAATATAGGCCAGCATATTTTATATACCTATTTGAACCCACAATTCGGAGAACTGTTGTTTCGTTTTATTTCAGCATAAATCCCTTGTTGGTGTGTGAGAACCTTTGTATTGTATATTTATTTCGAATTTGGCTGTAAACCCTTATCGTATTCGAAATTAATCATAATAAAATAATGCAGAAGATTTTAATGTAATCTTAACTACAGTGTCGCCTGGAACCATCAGTATATGAAACAAGATGGAGGCGATATTCTGTGGCTTTCTCTGCTGCTTGTCCAGGATCACAGTATGGCTTAAGTGGAAGCTGTCTGTATACATGCCAAGTGCCGCAAATGGTGACATGCACTGCGCCCTATATCTACTTTCATCAGTTTCATGTCTTTGGGGTTGCTGTAAAATTAATTTATCTGCAGTAGCGTCGAATTCACGCTTTACTGTTGCGGCTGTGGAAATTTCCGGCAAAGAATTTATTTCAAAATAAACCGGTGTGTAGGGACATCCCTGGTGTAGTTCCTTCTTGTATAGTTATATAGATGGATGTTTTAAGAATAGAAATTCTGGCTCAATTCCCGCCTATAACCCTTTCCTGAAAGTTCTTAGCCATAGTTTTCTTTTTTTGGCACTCACTCCCTGTGCCCCTCAGCGTTGGATGCCCCGTGATTGTCTTGCGACCGATGGACATGTTTCCGTGTATCAGTGATAGCTCGGAGCAGTAGTGGCTCAAGTGACTGTACTGGGAATTATCTGCGTTACATAACCACTTACACTATATCTCGCTTAGCAGTGCCAACAGTCGGTACTAATTTCTCTAGGCGTAGCTTGGAAAAGCGGGACTTATCACAGCTTGAATTCTGCCACTTTTTTCGCTTTGGCGCTACAGCCTCAATTTGGGCCTTGGCCAACCTCCATGAAACTCTCCGTTCACTTCGGTTTACTAGATCTTATACATTCGGTAGGACTCCTTGGGCGGGTGATCAGCTCGTCGCAAGACCTCTACCTATATACAAACACAGGAAAACACACATATACACACAAACACTAAACATCCATGCCCTGAGTTGGATTTGAACCCACGATCCCGGTTTCCAAGCGAGCGAAGACAGTAGATGCCTTAGACCGCTCGGCTACCGTGACCGGCAGTGTATAAGAATAATATATAAGAATTCAGTTCGTACCTCACAGGAAACAGATCCGAACCCACGATCCCGGTTTCCGAGCGAGCGAAGACAGTACATGCCTTAGACCGCTCGGCTACCGTGACCGGCAGTGTATAAGAATAATATATAAGAATTCAGTTCGTACCTCACAGGAAACAGATCCGAACCCACGATCCCGGTTTCCAAGCGAGCGAAGACAGTACATGCCTTAGACCGCTCGGCTACCGTACCGGCCAATTTTTGAATATACTTTCCATAATGCATAAGGAGACAGTTTGTGGTACGGTCTTGTCCATGTTATTCTCATCATAATTTTAAGCAGTTAATGCGTTTTCATTTCACCGGAAATTACTCTGCTCTTTCCTTTTTTTCTGGACCCGAAGTGTCTCACTCAGTAAATGATTTGGTTACTGGCCGGTCCCGAGAATGGCTTCGCTGGCGAGAACCAATAGCAATTGTAAATGAGAGACCCGTCCTCTCTGGTCGTGGGCTTGAAGGGGCTTGGCGCCAAGTGAACATGTAAAGCTGACCACTCACCTACAACTAGCGCCATGGTTAAGAATGCGTGAAGATATATCCACACTCCCCCATACGTATTTATGGCTTGGTGCTTAATTAAGCACAGGGATGTCTTTACATTTAATATTTAATCTACTTAAATACCTTAGTTAATCGCTCACTTAGGAAGCTGAGGCCTTATTGAGAAGCTGCCAATTGTGCAGCTACTTAAGAATTTCCCAGCATTTTATGGAACCCGAAGGTTCATTACCATGTTCACAAGAGCCCTGCACTGGTCCGTATCCTGAGCCAGATCAATCAAATCCATGCCATCCATCCTATCTCTCTAAGCTCCATCTCAGTATTGCCCAACCACCTACGTCTTGGTCTTCCCAATGATCTGTTTCCCTTCCGCCTTCCCGCCAATATCCTGTATGCATTTCTCTTCTCCTCCATTCCTGCTAAATGCCCTAATAGAATGATGTAATGTACGAAAGTTGTTCAGCCCTCAAGTCAAATCATTCCCCTCCCCATAGCCTTAGAATGGAACAATTGTACAGACCATACAGACCCTGGCTGTCACACGCTGTGTTCCAGACATACTTTGACGCCACTTGACTCCGCGAATAGTCGTTCAGTGAACACATATGCTGCTGGATGTTATTAACTTCAATGATTTTAAAGCGCGTTTCGCATAATCTCATATATTAAATTTTTCCATCTATTCTGGACCGCCTCTGTGGTCTAGTGGCCAGAGTTCCAGGCTACAGATCCAGAGGTCCGGGTTCGTTTTCCTGCGCTAACAGATTTTCTGAGAAGTTGTGGGCCTCGAACGGGGTCCACTCAACCTCTTGAGGATAACTGAGGAGCTATTTCAAGGAAATAGAGGCTCCGGGCTAGAAAACCGAAATTAACGGCCGTGGGGATCCTTTGCGCTGACCACGCGACACCCTCTGTCCGCTAAAGTTGGCACTAACTTCGCCGACAAGCAGTGGTCGCTCGGTCGGTATAGTTCGCTTGCGGACTGAAACCACGGAGTTTGTTTTTTGTTTTGTTTTTTCTCTTCTGCCGCATTAGAAGCTGTTTTGACTAACTTGAACCTACTTTTAAATCACCTCCAGCTTTCACTCCTCTCTAAGCTCTAAATACGTCTTCAGGTATAGCCAAAAATATTTTACAAAAAAAAAAAATGCTTATTCGGTACCATTTTCAGTTTCTTGCGAACGAATAAGTAATGGAAACCGTGCAATCAGAAACCGAACTATTTTTACATCTAAAATCTTTTCTGCTCACCTCCTTCGTGTTTTGAATGATGTTTCCAGAAATGAAACGGACACTGTTCGAATGAGATATTCCAAATGATACCACATTCCTTCAAAGAACGTAGGGATGTCTTAGACACTATGATACGCCTTAACACATTATTTCTGCTATTCTTAGCTTTAAAAATTATGTCTTGTGAAGTTAAACGATAGAGGAGAGCCTGCTTAAGCCATGCTACCTGAGCAGGGAAGATCATAGTCTGAAAGTTGGGAGTAGGAAACAAAGAACAGGTGTTGGCAAATATTCCTTTGTAAACAGGACCATAAAAGATTGGAACAGGTTACTTGAAGGCAGGGGTACGCGGTAGCGTAGTGGTTAAGGTACTATGCTACAAGCCGGAAGGTCGCGGGTTCAAGTCACGCATTGGATTTTTTTCAATTGACCTAATACTTCCGGCTGCACTATGCCCTGGGGTTTACTCAGCCTCTAACAAGGCCCTGGGGTTTACTCAGCCTCTAACAGAAATGAGTACCAGGAATTAATTAAATAATTTTCCTGGGGAGTGAAGCGCGGCCGGCGCGTAAGGCTGACAACCTTACCGCCATCTTTGAGCCAATTGTCTAGATAATGTGGGAGCCTCAACATCTCACAACCCTATGGGCCTTCACGGCCTGTTACAGGGATAGCTTTACTTTTTACCTGCAGGCATACAAGGGTCTTTCCCCTGTGAATTAAACACTTTTAGAAAGAGGGTTAGGGAAGCTGTTACAAGTAGAGGCCATACAGTCTTTCCTTGTCTGTATCAGTGCAAGATCTACTGCCACCGGGTGAATACCCAATTGAAGTAAAATATAATAATAATAATAATAATAATAAATACTTACTTACTCATCGAGCTGAGCCCTTCTGGAGGAGCCGCCAATTCTGCAGGTACTAAAAAATTTCCCAGCATTTTATGGAACCCGAAAGTTCATTACCGTGTTCACAAGAGCTCTCCACATGTCCCTATCCTGAGCCAGATCAGTCTAATCAATGCCATCCAATCCTGTCTCTCTAAGATCTATTTTAATATTGTCCACCCACCTACGCCTTAGTCTTCCCAGTGGTCTCCTTCCTTCTGGCTTTCCCAGCAATACCCTATACGCATTCCTCGTCTCCACATTCGTGCTACATGCCCTGCCCACCTCATCCTCATTGACTTGATCATTATAATTATCTATAATGTGTATATATATATGTGTATATATATCTCTTTTAGTGCATACAATTTCACTTGTCACTTCACACTACATGTTTCGGCATCATTCTGCCATCCTCAGGTGTATTAATCACGTTAAACCATTGCACTGCCTGCCATTAACTATCCATTTATAAAATGATATAAAATGTCTGTTCGTCGTTGTTCAGTAATAAAATTTATATATTAACGTGATTGATACACCTGAGGTTGGCAGAATGATGCCGAAACATGTAGTGAAGTGACAGGTGAGATTGTGCACACTAGAAGACGGGCACTGCATACATATCATGGATACGAATCAGTGTAACAGGACGCTAAAATACATCATTCTAATTATACTTGGAGAAGAGTACAAGTTATGAAGCTCCTCATTATAATAATAATAAATTATATCGTTAGCCTTTGAATAAAGAGTAATTTTCATGGCTATTTTTTTAGGCATATTATTAATTCTTAGCCCTTCAACAATAACAGTAATAACAAAGTAGATTCGAGATCTTTACAGGGGGGAAGAATATTATTTTCTGGCATGTGATTCCGTATAGTCCGGTGAAAAAAGCCAACAGACGTTTCAGAGGAACATTTATTATCCATTTTTAGGGTTTAAAAGTAAGCCTAAGAATAAATCAGCATGAACCAGGTAACAAGCAAAGCCGCCATTTATATGCGTGAATGAATATTATGAATATTTGGCTGCTTGCAAAGTGTAGTCGCTTCAGACGAGCGGACGCCCGTATTTTTCAAGCCTTGCTGGTTGTTATTGCTTAAATTAAGGAGAAGGATTAAGTATTGTAAAATGTTGTGCTTTATTTCAAGTATTACTCTTCGGTTTACCGAACATACTTTAAGAACCGAATTTTTGTCATGTTGAGTACTTAAGGACGAGACGCTTAATTTTCCACTTAGGGAGACTGTGCCATCTAGAGACACATTGCCGAACTATTATAAGCCGCTTGGGTCTGGCGGCTCAGACATGTGACGGCGATTTAACTTAACTTCCCAGGCCTAACTTCGCCGACAAACGGCGGTCGCTCGGTCGGTATAGTTCGCTTGCGGACTAAAACCACGGAGTTCCCGGTTATACATTCATATCGTCGTTTTCAAAACTTACCATTATCTGTAAATTTCATATACAATATAGTTTTCGGAATAGTATATAAAATATTACGACCGAAGAAACATAGAACTTAGTAAACTGAAAGTTGTTAAAACACCGCTGCAAGACTAATTGATGAGCATGTTATTTAGCAACGATATTTCAAATGCAGAGGTTATGTATCGCCGCATGTGCACCTGAAGGAAGACCAATACGCAGATGGGTGAACAATATTAAAATGGATATTAGAGAGATAAGATGTGATACGGGCTGGGTAGATGTGGCTCAGGATAGATACAATTGCAGGGCTCTTGTGAACACGGTAATGAACCTTCGGGTTCCATAAAATGCTGGGAAATTCTTGAGTAGCTGCAGAATTGGCGGCTCCTCCAGAAGGGCTCAGCTCCATGATCCTCTGCCTTGGGTTAGTTTTATTGTTCCCTTCTATGCCATCCAATGAATACTAAATCCATTATATATGGATATTTGATTTTTAGCCTCAAAGGCGGAAAACAAAGGTCCACTTGAATGACCTAGAAACTGTGTAAGGGGAGGGGATATTAAGGAAGTGAAGCAGGATACTGTGGGCTGGAATAAAATAGCTGAAGTCAGGGTCCAATGGCGGCCTTTTTGAAACACGGTAATGCATATTCAGATTTCTTGATAGAACGCGGGGGAATTTTATCAGCTGTTCAATAGCTGTACATTTTTCACAGGAGACTCTGTACTTTGGAGATAGCTGGATAGGGAGATTTCCGGTAACTGTAAATTTCCAAATGACAGAAATCTGCCTCCGTCTTGTTTGTATTTTTTCTGTACAAACATTGAACACATTTAATTCATTCATCAGTAATCTGTCAGACGACAGGTCCACAGTCTCTTCCAAAACAGTTCCTCCACTTAATGCGCTCTAGAGCTTTCTCTTTCAAATGAAAATATCCTCTTCTGTNTATTATTATTATTGTATGCTGCTCTATTTAAAACTGAAATTCTCACATTGTGCTTTGTCTGTGTATGTTTGCTTCTATAATATTATTCATGCTAACTGTGTAATTAATATAAACTATCATTTTTGTATTTTGTTTTTTAATTATTTTTGTGTATTTCTCTATTCGTGCTAGCTTTGTAATTGGCCTCTGTGCTGTTAAGTTTGCACGTTAATAAACACGAATCGAATTGAATTGAACTGAATTGAATTATTAACGTTGGAATTATTCAGTATGTGAAACGCGTATTTTAAAAGAAGGACGCGAGAGAATGTCCAGAAACACAGTAATTGTATTAATATACCGATGCCACAAACTTTTAGATCTTATGTACATAACCAGCATGGACCCGGCTGCCGATCACAGTGACCACGCTATCTAAGGCATGAACCGTCTTCGCCCACTCGTGGGTTCGATCCCACTAGAGGCATGAATGTCTGTGTGAATTGCGACGGGCTGATCCCCCGTCTGAGGAGCCCTACCGACTGTGTGTAGGATTAAGTAACTGAAAAAGCGGCTAAGGTCCAACAAACGGCTGTGTAGAGCCATGGAGAGAAAATATGAACCCAATATATATCCAAAACTAGGAAATTTGGACAAGCTGATACCAGGAGATACTGACTGATACTATCGATTGGGCCGAACTGAGTAGTTTCCACCTGAAGATGGAAACATCAACCAGTCTCCCAAACGTTATTTGCTTTAGATATAAAAAAAACGATGGATAATGTCCAGAGACACAATAACTATGTTACGTCTGCTGATTGCGAACAAATTGGAAGTCATCCAACAGAAGTTTGCATGGGGCCCGTTGTCTGAAAATCGCCCCCCCCCGTCTGTTGCAGTTAGGCATATGCTTCGGAGCAGCTAAAATTGCACACCTTTCGTAAGAAGCATTATCGCCTCTATGTAGTCTTCTTTATTGAAATTGTGTCCTTCTGTTTTATAAACTGTTGGCCTTCCAGTTCCTCCTCTGTATATCAAATACATTTCTTTCTTTATTATCTACTGTTCAAGTAAAAGCTGTCCTGCTAGTGGGCTTCGTCTCCTAATGTTGTTTGTAAGGACGTTAGCATGTTCGGAACCAAAACTGCTTCACTTAATCACATTTTATATTGATACATAATTATTAAAATGTGAATCTATTTATTATGAATATTGGGGGCACTGTGCTACAAGCCGGAAGGTCGCGGGCTCAAGTCCCGATGAGGTCATTGAATTTTTTTCAATTTACCTAATCCTTCCAGCCGCACTATGGCCCTGGGGTAGACTCAAGCCTCTAACAGAAATGAGTAGCAGGAATATTCCTGGGGAGTAAAGGGCGGCCGGCGCGTATGGCTGACAACCTTACCGCCATCTGCGAGCCGATTGTCTAGAAAATGTGGGACCCTCAACGTCTCTCAGCCACATGGGCCTCCACGGCCTGTTACAGGGATAGCTTTACTTTTTTTTTTTTACTTTTTACTTAATTTTTAAAATGTGAATCTATTTATTATGAATATGTGTTTATATTCGTATACAGTACATATATATCTATAAATAAGTAAAAGCATCCCTGTAACAGGCCGTGTGGGAGCCTCGACGCCTCAGAACTCTATGGGTCTCCACAGCCTGATACAGGGTAACTTAACGTTTTCCTTAAATGGAACCTTGTTGAGAGTAAATCGTAACACTCAACAGAGCCGCGCCATAGCTCAAGCGGTTAGTCGCTGGCTTCCCACCGCGGCGGCCCGGGTTCGATCCCGGGTCTGGTCAAGTGAGATTTGTGGTGGACAAATTGGCGCTGGGTTGGGTTTTCTCCGAGTATTTCAGTTTCCCCTATCAATCTTCATTCCACCAAATTCTCCATCATCATAATCACCCGGGGCAGGCTACAATTGGCCAGTCAGTGGCCGCTGTGCCGAGTGGACCCCACTCCCCACTAAGCGAAGATAAAAAAACACTCAACAGAAAAGTTTTACAGTTGAGTAATTGCAACTGAAGTAAGGACCGTCGAGTTTTCCGTGCAGTGGTTGATGGCTGATGCTTCCCATTGCGTAGATATCTAATTCTGTTGTTGGTTTATCTTGACTAAAGTTTTGACGATTCTCTGCAGTCTCTGCCTTTAGATCCTCACATGCCCTTTATTTAAGTTTATATGAACACAACATCAAACTATCTTAATGTACCCGAATGCCCATCTCCCTTTTCCCCTAACAGATTTGAAGCCGGTCTAGAAAACCGAGATTAACGGCCGTGGGGATCCGTTGCTCTTACCACGTGACACCCTCTATCCGCAAAATTTGGCGCTACTTTTTAATTGCTAGTAGGGTGGGACAAAGCCCCTTGTACTGCGGCCACTTCAGGTCTATTGTACCAGCCCCAGATGATAGGTGAGGGTGATTGTGGAGCAATTGGTGGAATGAAGATTGGCAGGGGAAACCTGCTCCAGCGCCACTTTTTCCACCACAAATCCCACTTGATCGAACCCGGGCCGCTGCGGTGGGAAGCNTTGGCCAGTCAGAGGCCGCTGTGCCGAGTGGACCCCACTCCCCACTAAGCGAAGATAAAAAAACACTCAACAGAAAAGTTTTACAGTTGAGTAATTGCAACTGAAGTAAGGACCGTCGAGTTTTCCGTGCAGTGGTTGATGGCTGATGCTTCCCATTGCGTAGATATCTAATTCTGTTGTTGGTTTATCTTGACTAAAGTTTTGACGATTCTCTGCAGTCTCTGCCTTTAGATCCTCACATGCCCTTTATTTAAGTTTATATGAACACAACATCAAACTATCTTAATGTACCCGAATGCCCATCTCCCTTTTCCCCTAACAGATTTGAAGCCGGTCTAGAAAACCGAGATTAATCTAAGGCTTAAATACTAACAAGAGAACATGTCAGGGAGAGTAATGCTTCAGTGAGCATTCTCTAGGAACCTATTTCGAGTGTAACTTTATTACAGTATGCATTGCATTTATATGAAGCGCGTCGTTAGGTCGGTTGGCTTATGCCTTTTGAGTCTTCTGGGCTCGTCTGCGTCGTTTAATAATGTGGTTGCCAGTTCACTTAGATATACTGTGATCTTGTCTTTATATTTGCGGCTGTTTGTAGTTTCTACCCGTACTGTGGGTATGCCTAGGTCGGCAGGTAGTAATCTGTTTGGGACGTACCACCGTGCATTGTCTATAGCGCGAAGTACTTTGTTTTGAAATCTCTGTAACATTTCTATATTGGATGTACTTGCAGTTCCCCATAATGGTGCGCCGTAAGTCCAAATAGGCTTCAGTATTGTCCTGTATACTAGGAGTTTATTTTCGGTAGACAGTTCTGACTTTCTGCCAATTAGCCAATGCATCTGGCTAAATTTGATGTCCAGTTGTTTTCTTTTGGCGAGAATATGTGTGCGCCAGGTCAACCGCCTGTCTAGGTGACGGCCTAAGTATCTGATTGATTCCTCTTGTGGTATGCATGTTCCGTTTAATAGTACCGGAGGGCAGGTTCCGTGCCTCAAAGCGAAGGCGATGTGCACGGATTTGGTTTCGTTGGCCTTAATTCTCCAGCGCTGTAGCCATTCTTCGAATTGGTCTAAGTGCGTTTGCAGTATCCGGGAAGCTTCAATAGGGTTCTGATGAGAGGCTAGTATTGTTGTGTCGTCGGCATAGGTGGTAAGCATTGTTTGTCCGGTTTCTGGCAAGTCAGCCATATATATGGAGTATAGCATAGGCCCAAGGATACTTCCCTGCGGAACTCCGGATAAGACAGGTATAGGTATAGGCTTCGTCGTATTTAACTAAAAAGTTCTGTCGTTAAGATAAGACTTTAATAGAGAATACATTGGATGTGGAAGAGCGCACTTAAGTTTGTATAATAAGCCTATGTACCAAACTTTATCGAAGGCTTGGCTTATATCAACAGATGGAGCTGAGCAGTAGCGCCTGTTTTCAAAATCACTATGAATTTGGTTTACTAATCGAAGTATTTTTTCGATCGTTCCGTGACCTTTTCTGAAGCCAGATTGATGTTTACAGTTTCCACGGCTTCTTCTATATCTAGATTGGTTTTTAGTGGCATTCCTAGAGTGATGAGCTCGTCTAGTTTTTCTCTAAATGTATTCCACTTCGCCTTGCTGCTAGTGAGCGATGGTTTTTTCTGGTTTTCCTGTACGGAGGTTAGGATGGTCATTAGTATTGGCGTATGATCCGAGGTGAGCTCCAAACATGATTCAACGAGGATATTTTTTGAGTTGATTCCTTTTGCGATGCAGAAGTCAATTAGGTCTGGTATTTTCTTAGGCTCAGACGGCCAGTACGTAGATTGCCTTGTTGTTATACAAATTAAGTTATTGTTTCTAATACATTTTTGTAGTTCCCTGCCTTTGGTTGTTGTAATTCTTCAACCCCAAATTGTATTCTTGGCATTAAAGTCTCCGCCTACTAGGAATCGATTACCTAATGTCTTCAAGAAGTTGGTGTATTAACGTATTTGTTATTATATCTGGGCGGGCAATACACTGCTGCCCTTGTCAGTTGTCCTATGCTGTCTTCTGTAGTGACACTGGTGGCTTGTATGTTGTTGAGACTGTATGTAGCTCGTTCATGATGTTTGATTGTTTGTTTTATAATTATTGCCGTGCCTCCGTGAGCTGTGTTGTCAGGGTGATTTGTGCTATATACATTATATTTTGGTACCTCTTTGTAGCTTCTGTCAGTGAAGTGAGTTTCTGAGTTTAGGAGTATGTCTAAGTCGAAGTTTTGTATGAATATCTGTATTTCTTGAGCACATTGGCACAAGCCGTTGGCGTTCCATTCTACGATTTTTAATAGAGGAGCCATGTGTGTGTGTGTGTGTGTATGTGTGTAAGGGGTGCGCCATAAAATCCGGCCCTCGCGCTGCGACCTTCAATGATCTATTGTGCTTCCCGTTTGGATTAACCCATTATTAATCCTACACTTCCAATGAAATGTAGGACTTCGTTTATGGGGGCGTCATAAAAGTCATTTGCTTCCATGAAGAACTGGCCCAGGTGACGAAATCTGAAGTAAGCTATAGCCTCACAATCACACAGGATGTGTGTGGCTGATTCATCTTCTTGTAGGCACCTTTCACAGGTTGGGTCGTCTGTCAGTCCCAGTTTGAAAAGGTGCCCTTTTAGGTGGCAGTGTCCAGTAAGTAATCCTACCGCCCATCTTAATTGGTCTCTCGTTTAATTTCAAGAGGTCCTTAGTTCTTCTGGCAGAGGGTCCTGCTATAAATCCCTTTGCCTGTTTGAGTTACGTTGTGGGTTCCCAGTGTTTGTTGTGACTTCTATTTGCCCAGTCCCTGATCGCTATCTTGGCAACACCAATTGAAATGCCTCAAGCTGGTTCAGGTCCTAAACCATGTGTATGGTACACATTACTTAGGCCGTAAATGACCCTTTGTTCTAGCCCCGGATGATACCTGAAATGGAAGAGGAGTGATATTTTGTTTACCACAAATCCCACATGAACTGACGGGGGATTGAATGGGGTAGCGGTATGTGAAGCCGGCGACTGAGCGCCCTATCTATGTCAAGGTCATGGAAATAGCCTCAGCAGTTTGAACAGACTCTTAAATAATTTACGACATAATAAATTAATCAAATTGTGTCTGCACGCTTTGTTCCGTATACACCATTCCGTCTGTTCCCACGGGTTTGCTGTGTACTCGCTGCGGGCCGGAAGGAAAGCGTTTACGATGTACACACTCTTTGAAAGAAACGTGCAAGTCTCCTGAGGGTGAAGAACAGAGAGAGGCCTGGAAAGCATTTCGTGTTTCGTGTTATTAATAATGCATATAGTGCCCAATAGAATTTCTTGGCTGAACGTTCTTTGTCCTTTAACTTCAAAAACGGAAAGCTCGAGAGATTTTTCTTTTTAGCCTACTTTCCTTATCTTGAAAAAATATAAGTAGGCTTATGGAATCATCACGGGGCACGCAGTAGCGTAGTTGGTTGAGGCACTATGCTACAAGCCGGAAGGTCGCGGATTCAAGTCCCGATGAGGTGGATTTTTTTCAATTTACCTAAACCTTCCAACCGCACTATGGCCCTGGGGTCGACTCAGCCTCTAACAGAAATGAGTACCAAGAATATTCTGGGGGGTAAAGGACGTATGCGCGTAGGGCTGACAACCGTACCGCCATTTATGAGCCGATTGTCAAGAAAATGTGGGGGCCACAACGTCTCACAACCCTATGGGCCTCCATGGCCTGTTACAGGGATAGCTTTACTTTACTTACTTTATGCGATCGTCATACTCTCTATGTGTATAACTTCCCTATCAGCTTTTGAATGGCTGAACCAATCTTTATGAAACTTGGTATGTATTTCTTGGCACCTGAGCCAATCTCAACGGCGTACTTCATAAATCACTGCCATTAGTCTGTGTCTGCTTGTGTATTCCATTATCGTTACTAGGCAATGGCTCGGTAAAAAACGTTACCGCGGCAACGAATACACACGTAACAGTAGAAGAATATTGGGACTCGTCGTTTACTATACCGTTGTATCAAAGCAAAGTAGGCGATTAATTCTTCACAGAACTTCTTGCTTTATATGATACTGAAGATCGGCAGACTTCTTCACGGTGGTTATGTGATTCAGTATTATTTTGAAGACGCTGTATCAAATGCTGTAGGCGTATTTCGGTACTGATGTTCTTAATGGATTTCCGAAACTCTTCCATATAAAAAATAACTCAGTTAAAGATTGAAAGTGGAAGCAGTATATTCCTCTGAAACCTTGAAAGCCATCTACCGGACTACAGACAGCGTCATGATCCAAATGACCAGAATAGACCTTCATCGGAGAGAACACTATTATAGGACTATTACAAAAAAATATTAGTTAGTTTTCTTTTAAATCCAGTAATAAATTAAAAAGTGAAGGTAGCCCTGTAACAGTCTGTGGAGGCCCATAGGTTGCGAGATGTTGAGGTGCCCACATTTTCTAGACAGTCGGCTCACAGATGGCGACAAGGTTGTCAGCCTTACTCGCCGGCCGCCCTTTACCCCCAGGAAGAGTCCTGGTAATCATTTATGTTAGAAGCTGAGTCGAGCCCAGGGCCATAGTGCGGCTGGAAAGATTAGATCAATTGAAAAGATACAGTGACTTCATCGGTATTCGAACCCTCGGCATTCCGACTTGTAGCATAGTGCCTCAACCAACTACGCTACCGCGTATCCGATGCAGAAAAGCTTTCAGAATCCACGCACCCGTAGTCATATTCCGCCAGGTTAAACACAACGGGAACATGAAGCAGGCCACTTTTTAACAAACCTGATGTCTGAGAGTGTAGTGTATCACAAATTTTGAATACATTAATGTCGTAAATATGTATGACTATTGACAGAGATTCAACGCAAATATTTCTCCATGGCCTTTAGTCCACAAACGAACTATACCGACTAAGCGACCGCCGCTTGTCAGCGAAGTTAGTGCCAACATTTGCGGATAGAGGGTGTCGCGTGGTCGGCGAAACGGATACTCACGGCCGTTAATCTCGGGTTTCTAACCAATATAGCCGTTCTCAAATTTTAAGTGTTCTTTGTTCGTTTAGATTGCACAATGGTCCCTTGAGCCTGCTTACTCTTAGCTATGTTACTGCCTATATTCACGTCTCATTTCATGTCAATATCGCTGTAGTGTGTCACATGTATGTACTATTTCAGTCCACAGAAATTAGTGTTTTAACGTTAACACGTACACCGCTGAGGTAGATTAAATCCGCGATAATTAAATGCATAAAGTGCCAGCGTCGATCGGGTCGATGTTTCATAACAGCCACGCCAACAACTGTTAAGTTCCAGCACGAAGTTGATAGGTGATATAATGGAGTAACAGAGAGAATAATTACAGTTTTGCTTTTAGTAACGGAGGATCACCTTGTCCGCGTGATATATGCAAGAGACAGTAGAAAACGAGACGCGTAACTCTAGAAAAAAATACTTAATGTTCATTATGTAATATCCACGCAATTCTGTGGTCCGGATAGGTAACATCTTTTGAGAATGTGGCACAGTTCAGATATTTGGAAACAACGATAACAAATCAAAACTTGATTCAGGAGGAAATTAAGAGGAGACTGAACTCGGGTAATGCTTGCTACCATTCAGTTCAGAACCTTTTGTCTTCTCGTCTGCCGTCCAAAAACATAAAAATTAGAATGTACAAAACTATAATTTTACCTCTGCTTCTGTATGGGTGTGGAACTTGGTCTCTGACATTAAGGGAGGAACATAGACTGAGGGCGTGTGAGAACAGGGTGTTGAGAATATTTGGACCGAATAGAGATGAAGTGACAGGAGGTTGGAGAAAACTGCATAATGAGGAGCTTCATAACTTGTACTCTTCTCCAAGTATAATTAGAATGATGAAGTCAAGGAGGATGAGGTGGGCAGGGCATGTAGCGCGAATGGGGCGGAAGAGAAATGGATATAAGATATTGGTGGGAAAGCCAGAAGGAAAGAGACCACTGGGAAGACAAAGGAGTATTGGGTGGACAATATTAAAATGGATCTTAGAGAGATAGGATGTGACGGTATGGATTGGATTGATGTGACTCAGGATAGGGACCGCTGGAGGGTTCTTGTGAGCACGGAAATAAACCTTCGTGTTCAATAAAATGCTGGGAAAATCCTGAGTAGCTGCAAAATTGGCGGCTTCTCAAGAAGGGCTCAGCCCCATGAGTGAGTGAGTGATATCTTTTTATTTATGCGCATACAAATAAATTTCAACGCAGGTGTCTATAATACAGAGTTATTTAATTAGTACGGATCCTACTCAAGCACAAATAGGAATTGGGGCAAGAAGACCGTTCAAGGTCAATACGTGAGCGTGAATCTAACATCCGACGTTGGTCTCATTTAATTGATAATGGACGCGGTACATTTGTTTAGGATATGTTGGTACTGGTGTTGCGATATCTCGTTTGCGTTTCGGTCATACTAAGCTCGTGAATATGACTTGCGATGTTGTCTGTCTCTCTTAATGAAGACTGAACTTTGTGGATATGTACAGAATATGATTATTACAATATTTAATTTGTCTAAGAGAACTGTATGCGCTTTAATTGGATAATTTCGTAATATATATTATATTTTTTGAACAAATCTTATATAAAATTTGGATGTATAGAATAAACCCTGAGATCTCCGTGGCCTGTAGCCCGCAAGCGAACTATACCGACGGAGCGACCGCCTCTTGTTAGCGAAGTTAGTGTCAACTTCAGGGGATAGAGGGTGTAAGTGGTCAGCGCAACGGATCCCCACTGCCGTTAATCTCGTTTTTCTAGACCGTAGCCGTTATTTTCTTGAAATACGTGTATCTCCTCAATTATATTCACGAGGCTGAGTGGACCCAGTTCCAGAACCACTTTTTCTCAGAAAATCTGGTAGCGCCGGGAGTCGAACCCGGGACCTCTGGATATGTAGGCAGGAACTCTGACCACAGAGGTGGTCTGGAGAACTATAAGATTTTACTTTTGTCAGTAGCGTAAAATACACGGTGAATTGTTTCAAATCTTTCAGATTTTATACAATTGTTTCCTGGGTGCTCGTCAGCAGTGCTGAAGTGTTTCTGACATTACTTTTCGATGTTGCATTACAGTGACACCTGTAAACTTTCTTAATTACAGAGCTAATCGATCTCAGTGACCGCCCTTCTAGGGCAAGAACTATCTTCACCCTCTCAAACAATGCGATCGTGGGTTCAAATCTCAGTCGAGGTATGGATGTCTGTCGTCGATTCTTCCGTGTATAGATAGCGGCCTTGCGACAGGACTGATCCCTCGTCCAGGGGTCCTACCAGCTCTCTGTAAGATCTATAGTTCCAGATTAATTCTGAGGAGAAACAGGCCAGAAAACCTATCATGAACTGTAGAAGAATTACGGAGCTAGGCGACCATATGAAGGTCGCCGCTGAAAGCAGCTGGAGGAATGGGAACGTCATTAAATTTTAAGAGACGCCCATCCCGGACGCATAATGTGCATTTACAGCGCTACGTTAACTTCTCTTCATACAGCGCCTCTGTTGAGTCCTTGTGAGAACAGACAGAATTATAAATGAATCAGCGATTTCTCGGCGTAGACGTGTCTTAAAGGAAACAAAATAATTGTGGATATTTTTACTATACATATAGGTCTAGAAAACCCAAATTAACGGCCGTGGGAATTCGTTGCGCTGACCACGCGACACCCTCTATCCGCTAAAGTTTGCAGTAACTTCGCCGACAAGCGACGGTTCCTCGGTCGGTATAGTTCACTTGCGGACTACAGGCCACGGAGGTATTAAGTTAACCGTCAGCACAATAACTTTTAATGTTTTACAATTCGATCTTTATTGCTGCTACATGTTTCAGCCGTACAAGACCATCATCAGGCAGTTATATATAGGAATACGTACAGTTACTGAAATACCAATATGGATCCATACCAGTGCAACGTGTCATATAATATACTAACATAAAATTGCCCTCAAGTTGGTGTCACATTTAAAGTGAAGGTACAAAATAAGATAAAAATATAAAAATGCTTAAATATGAAGATTTATAAAGTGTTGAATATGTTATGGAATATTAGAACTATTAAAAGTATTTTTAAAAATATTTAAAAAGTATATTTATTTTTTAGTATGGAAGGTTAAGAAATATGTATGCCAACTTAGAAACTACGGTTTCAGTGCTACAGTGTAGAAATTGGGCATGTATGTCGTTTGTAGGTCTTTGCTGTAGAAGCTTTCTACGTAGTAAGCTCAGTCGTGGACCCCAGAGACAGGTTTCTATGATTTACGGGTTTTTAATGTGTAGTACATTAGTTATGCAATTTTCACGATATGTATCGTTATATAATACCATATGGCATATGCGTTTTGTCTGGGTATATATATTTTCGGTGTGTTCTACACTGTGCGTTGGTTCGATGTGGATTTTTTTCCCCCTTGGCACTACAGCCCCAGTGGGCCTAGGCCTACCTCCATGAACTTCCGTTCACTTCGGTTTTTCTACATCTTACACATTCGGTAGGACTCCTTGGGCGGGTGATCAGCTCGTCGCAAGGCCTCTACCTGTACACAAACACAGAAAAACGCACACACACAAAGAAAACATCCATGCCCTGAGTGGGATTCGAACCCACGATACCGGCTTCCGAGCGAGCGAAGACAGTACATGCCTTAGACCGCTCGGCTACCGTGACCGGCAGTGTATAAGAATAATATATAAGAATTCAGTTCGTACCTCACAGGAAACAGATCCGAACCCACGGTCCCGGCTTCCGAGCGAGCGAAGACAGTGCATGCCTTAGACCGCTCGGCTACTGTGACAGGCGATGTGGATTTTACCGTAATATTCACAGTGCCGATGACGGTGACCGCGCTGTCTCAAGTAATGAACCTTCTTGGCCCCTGAACCAATAGGATCGTGGATTCGAATTCCACTCGAGGCATGGATGTCTGTTTACGTTTATGTTGTGTTTATGTTGTCCTGTGTGTAGGTAGCGGTGTTGCGACAGGCTGATCCCCCGTGCAAGGAGTCCTGTCGACTGTGTATTTATTAAGAAACTGAAAAAAGCTGCCAAAGTTTACAAGGGCTGTAGAGCCGTAGATAGATAGTTATATTCATAAATATCTTGAATACGAACCCATGAATGTAAGCGCAGAATTAAATTTTCTTATTTTTGGCTGTGTTACCAACAAGATCATAGTGTAACGTGGTCAAAATGAGGCCCATAAATTGCAGATTTTCCCGGCACAGGCGTTGTATTCCTCTACTGTATCTTCCGTGTGAACACAATCTAAAAATATATTTTCTTTCGTCCACAATTGTGTCTTAAGCCACTTTAGCACTAGTTATCCTTATTAATTGGTGCCAGAGCATCCTGGTTTATGAAGGCAAAGAAGTGTTTAAACAGAACAGCCTAGGAAGAATGCCAACTTTGTGTTTGAGACTCTTGTTCCGCCGTTTCTTTAAGTAATCTTTTGTTTGTTTAGAAATCTGAAAAAGTTAGATCACTTCCAATTTCGCATGCATTGTGTTCAGGATTGCGAGTAAACACAGGAAAGTATCCATGATTAGAGATAAGTCAGGGAGCAACTAGCGTAATTGGTTGAGGCACTATGCTACAACCCGGAAAGTTGCGGGTTCGAGTCGCGATGAGGTGGATTTTTTCAATTTACGTAATCCTTCCGGCCGCACTATGATCCTGGGGTCGACTCAGCCTCTAACCGAAATTAATACCAGGAATCTTCCTGGGTGGTAAAGGGCGGCCGGCGCGTAAGGCTGACAACCTTACCGCCATCTGTGAGCCGATTGTCTAGAAAATGTGGGAGCCTCGACGTCTCACAACCCTATGAACCTTCACGACTTTGCCTTTTACCTTCTATGAAGGTATTTTCAGTAGTCGCTACTACTACTACTACTACTACTACTACTACTACTACTACTACTACTACTACTACTACTACTACTGCTGCTGCTGCTGCTACCTCTTCCCTGTACCCTAAGCAGGACGACGTGAAAATGTTAGGGCAATGATAAGTAACTATTATGCGCGAGGACTAATTTAAGAACCTCAGATCTTTGCACGGGTCGAAAGCCAAGTGATAACAGAAGCCATATACTTGTAATAAATATTTCATTCAGAACTTTTAAGCTACAATTATGAATATTAATATAATCTTCAGGAAAAAAAGCTGAAGCTATTCCTATAAAAGGCCGTGAAGGGGCCATAGGGTTGTGAGACGTCGAGGCTCCCACATTTTGTCTAGACGACAGTCGGCTCACAGATGGCGGTGAGTTTGTTAGTTTCACTCGCCGGCCACCCTTTCACCCCCAAGAAAGATTCCTGATACTCATTTCTGTTAGAGGCAAATTGCAACTTTATTGTTAGGTGTGAAGAAACCTCAGTGAGGCTGCTTTTCAGTATTTCATTCTCAAGTTGATTTTCAGATTTATTTTTGACCTCTTTCATTCGTCAAATAAATTGTTCATAAATATTTGTACTTCCGGAAAGAACCGTCATTTAGCATGCAGTGCCACTGAGCACGGGACACTTATCAGCAAGTAAACAGAGTTCATAATGGTCAGAGTCGAACTTGTCAGTACGTAAGTCTGAGGCCTTTATCTCACTGCAAATCTAGAGTCTAAATTTAAATTCTGCAAAACAGCTTCGACATTTAATGGGACGGAATTGCGACCGAGTTCATACTTTTCTTTTTATTGCTAGTGGGGTGGGACTAAATCCCTTGTACTGCGGTCACTTCTTGCCTATTGTACCAGCCCCAGATCATAGGTGAGGGTGATTGTGGAGCAATTGGTGGAATGAAGATTGGCAGGGGAAACCGAAGTACTCGGAGAAAACCTGCCCCAGCGCCACTTTCTCCACCACAAATCCCAATTGACCAGCCCCCGGGATCGAACCCGGGCCGCCGCGATGGGAAGCCAGCGACTAACCGCTTGAGATATGGCGCGGCCGAAAGTTCATACTCATACTTACTTCCGGGCTAGAAAACTGCGATTAACGGACGTGGGGATCCGTTGCGCTAACCACTTGATACCCTCTGCCCTCAAAAAGTTCGCACTGACTTCGCCTGGAAGCGGAGGTCGCTTGGTCGGTATAGTTTCTTGAGGACTACAGGCCACGGAATTTGTTCATACTTAATCCGTTCCTTTTATACCTTACGGTGTCGAGTTTTTTTTTTCATTTTGATCATTTTACAGACAGTAGGACTCCTTTGACGAGTGATGAGCTCGTCGCAAGGCCCCTACCTAAACACAGGACAACACAAACACATAATAAACACATACGCATATCAAACATCCATGCTTTGTGTGGGATTCGAACCCACGATTCCGGCTTCCGAGCGAGCGAAGAGAGTACATACCTCAAACCGCTCGGCTACTGTGACCGGCAGTGTATAAGAATAATATATAAGAATTCAGTTCGTACCTCACAGGAAACAGATCCGAACCCACGATCCCGGTTTCCAAGCGACCGAAGACAGTACATGCCTTAGACCGCTCGGCTACCGTGACCGGCAGTGTATAAGAATAATATATAAGAATTCAGTTCGTACCTCACAGGAAACAGATCCGAACCCACGATCCCGGTTTCCAAGCGAGCGAAGACAGTACATGCCTTAGACCGCTCGGCTACCGTGACCGGCAGTGTATAAGAATAATATATAAGAATTCAGTTCGTACCTCACAGGAAACAGATCCGAACCCACGATCCCGGTTTCCTAGCGAGCGAAGACAGTTCATGCCTTAGGCCGCTCGGCTACCGTGACCGCCTGCAACCAAGTTCATGTCTTTTCATATTTCAGTGGGTCTTGAAAACTGGAGTTTAGTTCTTGATGAAGGCAGTTTCAGTTCCCAGACTCAAAGCTTCCTCTCGAA
This sequence comes from Cryptotermes secundus, assembly GCF_002891405.2. Classification (NCBI taxonomy): domain Eukaryota; kingdom Metazoa; phylum Arthropoda; class Insecta; order Blattodea; family Kalotermitidae; genus Cryptotermes; species Cryptotermes secundus. Next base: position 779,193 of record NW_019718271.1, on the reverse strand, counting down.
AGCTGTTACTTTGTTAAGCATTCCATTGACAAGACGATTCCTTTCTTGTAGTCTTGTGTTCAGCTTGTATATTCGCCGCGTGATGTCAGTGTAAAAGGCAGAGAAAGCCACACGTCAAGTCGTGGTAACAAAACTGAAGAAAAGCTTTCTGCTTGAGTTCCTGAAATCATTCTATTTCTGTCTTCACATCATACACGTTTAAACATCCGACTAAGATTCAATCACGGCCGCGCCATAGCTCAAGCGGTTAGTCGCTGGTTTCCTACCGCAGCGGCCCGGGTTCGATCCCGGGTCTGGTCAAGTCATGTGGGATTTGTGGTGTACAAAGTAGCGCTTGGGCGGGTTTTCTCCGAGAACTTCGGTTTCCCCTGCCAATCTTCATTCCACCAATTGCTCCACAATCACCCTCACCTAACATCTGGGGCTGGTACAATAGGCCAGAAGTGGCCGCAGTACAAGGGACTTAGTCCCACCCCACTAGCAATAAAAAAAGAGATTCAACCAAACAACTCCCTTACTGTAAGAAACTCTTCCTACTGAACATTACATATCGGTCAAGTTATCTTTAAATTTATGGTGATTCATTAGAAACTCCGTGGCTTTACTCCGCTAGCGAACTGTATCGACCGAGCGACCGCTGCTTGTCGGTGAAGTTAGTGTGAACTTTAGGGGATAGAGGGTGTCGCGTTGTCAGCGCATCGAATTCCCACGGTCGTTAATCTCTGTTTTCTAGACCGGAGCCGCTATTTTCAGGTCACAGAGTCACGCAAGCCCCACCACCACGACCAGGTGGAGACATCTTTGGGTCTATTTGTGCTATATAGGGTCCAAAATTGTGGTTATTGAAAGACGCTGAATTTGAAAGGTTTTGGAAGGAATCGACTTAGTGATCTGATCGAAATACTATCCCAGAGTTCGTCTGGAAGGACCGAGGAATTCAGGAAAAGAATACCAGTATAGCCAATATAACGGCTGAAATTCGACCCGAGTAACTCCAGAATACAAGTCGAGAGGTTTACTGGTGCACCAAGCAGTGGGGGTCTTGTTTTTAATTTTAAAGCGGAGATGTGATTAGTTTTCAGCATGTAAATGTTCGCCTCCATTCCGCGTCTCTCTCCCTCCCCCTTCCCAAATATGTCCCTGATTATTTTTCAAAAATATTGCCACGTATTTGGGGTGTGCGTGACTTATAGACGGGTTTTGGATTGATAACCGGATTTATTACACACTTATACAACTTGTTATTACACTTCACAAATCACTGTCTTCTCTTCTCAATCACCTCCGACTGCCTTCTCCAGTGACTCGCTCAGTTTTTCCTTTAAATGTCAAAGTCAAAGTCACATTGCGTCTGACAGTCCGTCAGTTAGACATGGTATCGAGCCCCCTCTGGGACTCATGACCAGTTATTTATTACTCTTTGACAGTTACGGTCTTGTTTTTTGTGAGGCGCTCTCTCTGACGAGAAGACGGGTCTGTCTTTTGTATATGCTGCTGGTCCTTGCCAGTTCAGTCTCTCTCGGGTCCGAGTCCCTTGGGACTCGTGACCATATTTTACTGTCTCAGATTTGAGACTTCCCTTTTTGTCGCCTCTTATGACTCGTAGGGTGGTGGAGGTGTTCGACTCCACCTCCACAGGTTTTTTTCTTTTCAGCTGCCCGAGATCCTCGTTATATAGCCTCGATTCCAACCGAAACAGCGTTACCTAACAATTCTTCTGTCGTTGTAGAGGTGTGTTGTACCTTTCAGTTGTGTAGAAATGTTAGTTCTTCTAGTGTTGCATGCGTGTTCGTTTCCGCGGGAACATGTTTACCGAGTCGTTGTCTAGCAATGAACGTCTACTATGGTTCCACTATTCCGGCTTTCAGGTATCATGTCGCAGTATAGTCGCACTGTTGCCTATATATTATTTTACGTGTGCAAACCTCTTGAAAAACAATATTTTGTGACTGTAAATTCACTCAAGAATCTGACGTTGAAAGGGACGCCATTCGAAGGGTTCTAGCGAAACTCCGGTCCTCGGAGCGAGCTTAATAAATATCGAGTCATGAATAGCAACTTAACTTCTCATGTCATTACATTGTTTAGCTATGTCAAGTAATAATCACTCCTCATTTGCCGTGCTGGGGATCATTAACGTCCTGTATTTCCTAGAACGCAGCAATAAAATCGTAACGAAGGTCGCAAACAATCGATACATCGATTACAGTTATGCGTCTAAGACCACGTCCTAAACACAGTGTTCATGTTTCGAAAGCATGTGTTTGTTTGTGTACCTCTTCAAAGAAACCTGTGTTTGAAAACGGAAATGTTCAAACAAAGCGAATCATGCAGGGCATAGCTTATCAGTGAACTGGACATGACAGTCAGGAAGAATTTCATGCGATTACCAAGGTCATACTTTATTAAACACAGAGATGGAAGTTAGCACATAAACGAAGCATTGAAAGTAGTAATGCTAGTGAATTGTAACGTGGATGGACACAGCGTTGCTAGGTAACTGACCTCGACGCACCTCGCTACTGAATACAAGCAAGACAACAGTGGGAGTGCGGCGTTTTCTATGGAGTCCTTGCCGCGACCGTTTCTATGCAGTCAGTTTGTAAACACGTTCCAACAATATAGCCTGTTTTCTGCTTGGTCAGTGCGGAGGATATATGACGACAGTTACAGACAGAACAGATGTCAGTATTTGGAGAGTATTCGAGAGTGTTTAAGTGACAGCGAAAGAGTTCTCGGTGGAAGATAGCCACGGGAGTTCGCCGTGAGAAGATTAACATGTAGTGATTGTGAATTCTGTAAATCAGCAAGAGTGTCACAAGTAATTGTATTCACGACCTGTAAGTGGTTAATAAAAGCAATTACCAATACGAGCGGCGTCTTCAATAGCCAGATACGCTACAATATGTTCATATTTCGAATTTAAATTAACGCCCTTAAAGAAATAGATTATTTTCGTCTGTGTGGCTGGATCATTCCTTAAATATTAAACATTTAATCCCATATTTAAAAAAAAACACACTTAAATATTTGTGTAAACTGTAGATAAATTAAACTAGAATTAAATAATTTTTCATTTGGTTAACATATCTAAGATCGGAGATGTCCTTATTTATTCATACAAAAAGAAACATATATTTTGAAATGTATATATAGAAACACGTTCTTTTATTTGTATTTTTTTATTGCTAGTGGGGTGGGACTAAGTCCCTTGTACTGCGGGCACTTCTAGCCTATTGTACCAGCCCCAGATGATAGGTGAGGGTGATTGTGGAGCAATTGATGGAATGAAGATTTGCAGGGAAAACTGAAGTACTCCAAGAAAACTGCATCAGCGTCACTTTGTCCACCACAAATCCCACTTGACCAAACCCGGGACCGAACCCGGGCCGCTGCGATGGGAAGCTAGCGACTAACCGCTTGAGCTATGGCGCGGCCTGTAGAAACACCTGCTAGAAATTACATACAAATGCGAAAGAATTTGTGACGAAATTGGGTCAGTTACTAGCGTTCACGTTAAACATTTAAGGATCAGGAATTGGGATGATTTAACTAAGGCCTTTATGCAAGCCTGAAGTATATTAACTGACGCACTCCGAAGAGTCCTGAGAAAGAGAGAAAGAGACAGAGTGGTAGGAGATACAGAGAGATAGAAGAGGGAGGGAGAGAGAGAGCTAGAGGTACAAATAAATAGAAGGAAGGTGCACGGCTTGTCATGCCAACATGGCGTCGCTAAGTAACGTAAAAGTATTAAATATTGAAGAAAAAACTAGATCGTGGATAAAACAGAATTAAAGGCTGTAAAACATCGCAACAACCGATTCCGAACAGTGCAACTGCTCCAAAAGGAAATCAGATGGGAGCAAAAACACGTCCGCCCACCGCCAAACACTAATACCTGAAGATAATTACATATTATTACGTTATAATTACGTAATATGCTCACTCACTCACTCACTCACTCACTCACTCACTCACTCACTCACTCACTCACTCACTCACTCACTCACTCACTCACGGAGCTGAGCCCTTCTTGAGAAGCTGCCGAGACTCAAGCTCAAGAACTTCCCAGCATTTTATGGAACCCGAAGGTACATTACCGTGTTCAAAAGAGCCTTTCACTGGTCCCTATCGTGAGCCAGATCAATCCAATCCATACCATCTCACCCTCTCTCTCTAAGATCCATTTTAATATTGTCCACCCAACTATGCCTAGGTCTTCCCAGTGGTCTCCTTCCTTCCGGCTTTCCCACCAATATCCTTTATGCATTTCTCCTCTCCCCCATTCGTGTTAAATGCCCTGCCAATCTCATCCTCCTAGACTTGATCACTTTAATTATACGTACTTGGAGAAGAGTACAAGTTATAAAGCTCCTCATTGTGCAGTTTTCTCCAGCCTCCTGTCACTTCATATTTAGTAATAGTTATTATATTTTAATATATGAATTCTTATAGAGCGCAATTCAGTGGTTCGAAAATATTTGTTGATGTGTACTGCCTGGTGATGGCTTTATAAAGCGAAACATGTGGTATATTGTAATATTATAAATATCTATAAACTCATTATACACAGTGAAATTTGAACAAGATTCTGATAGTTGTGTTGAGACAGAAACAAAATGAAGAAATTAAAAGATTTTTTCTTATTTAGCTTGGTATCACCTGCGTGCTACGTACTAGACCGTCCCTTTTTGTTGTTGTTGTTGTTGTTGTTGTTGTTGTTGCTATTGTTGTTGCTATTGGATAGGGTGGGTTTCCCCATGCACTTAGACCAGATATTGGTCCATTGTGCGTCCCCCTGTGATATTCTACCAGTCTCTATTCCCTACCGGTACTGGTGCGTGCTATCAGTCCCGACTCAGCCAGCGAGTTCAGCCTCTACTGGCTCAGCGGTATCTCGATGCTCCCCCATCCACCAGAGGCGTTAGAGACTACTGTTGGGCGGGAAATGTCCTGAATTTCGCTCGGAGGTCCCCTTGGGACATGAGGTTGTTTTACGTGCCGTAAAGCTACTCACTTCTTCCCACTCTTCAGGGATGAGAGCTGCTGACAAGAGAGGGCTCTGTAAGAACTTGGCCGCGTGATAGAGTGAGCAATGCTCAGCATAGTTTTCGTAGTGAATAAACGTATTTGAGGGCTATCCAGATCTCGTTCTGCCTGAACGTATTTGTTTCAAAATAGCAAAGCAGATATATAGTGTTGTTTTCTTGTGATTAAATAGCAGTCCGTTGGCATAGGTCCAAGGATCGTTTCGTTGTCAAACGTTGCATAGGTTGATTATCTTTGACTCTGTCTTCCTCGTGGTTTTATTTTTAGCCCAGTGTCAACTAAAGTAATTATTCGGCATTGAACGCGACATGAGTCGATCACGATTGACGGACTAGCTCATTAACTGTTTTTTCTTCCTCTTCGCTCCCAATTTTGGAGCACAGGGCCGATTTGATTTGATCATTTTTACAGACGGTAGGACTCCTCGTCGCAAGCCCTCTACCTAAACGTTGGACAACACAAACACAGAATAAACGCATACACACATAAAAAAATTCGTGTTATGTGTATGAATCGAACCCGCTATCACGGCTTCCGAACGCGCGGAGATATGGTTTAGACCACTTGGCTATCGTGACTGTCGCGTTTGTAATTATTAATAGCTACATTATATTTAAATATCCTGGAAGTTGAGAAGAAAACAACGTGTTGATATAATCTGGGACCAGATTAAAATCCTGTATATTCTTAATACACAGTATGATCTCAACAGAATTACCCGCTGTTATCTTTCATGTGAACGCAACGTGTAATTGAAGACAGCCTAAAATGCTGATTCATAGTTGCATATCTACGTGAAGTTGATGCTGTGTACTATAAGAAAGGATGGTCACAGAGCTATGCGACGAGCTGATCATTCGTCCACGGAGTCCTACCGTCTGTAAAAAATGATTAAATAAAGAGTAAGCAGGCCGTAAAGGCCCATAGGGTTATGGAACGTCGAGGCTCACACATCGTCTAGACAATCGGCTCACAGGTGGCGGTGAGGTTGTCAGCCTTATGCGCCGGCCGCCCTTTACGCCCAGGAAGATTCCTGTTACTCATTTCTGTTAAGAGGCTGAGTCAACCCCAGTGCCATAGTGCAGCTGGAAGGATTACGTCAATTGAAGAATCCGAGAACCATCGGGAATGGAACCCGTGATCTTCCGGCATATAGCATAATGCCTCAATCAACTAAGCTACCGGGCGTTCCCCGTAAAATTATTACGGAACTGAATAAGAGGCCAGGGCTCTGAATGGGCTTGAAGGTAAAGGTACAGCTAACCTTGTAACAGGCCGCGAAGGCCCATAGTGTTGTGAAACGTCAAGGCTTCCACATCTTCTAGACAGTCGGCTCATAGATGGCGGTAAGGTTGTCAGCCTTATGCGCCGGCCGCCCTTTACCTCTCAGGAAAATTCCTGTTGCTTATTTCCGTTAGAGGCTGAGTCGATCTTAGGACTATAGTGCGACCTTCCGGCTTGTAGCATAGTGCTTCAACCAACCGTGTGCCCCAAAGGGCTGGAAGAGTCATTGGAAAAAAAATGAGCTAATGACCTCTGGCCGTAAAACCTAGCATATTACAGAACTTCACAAAGCCCCTTAGACTTGGGCCGCGCCATAATTCAAGCGGTTAGTAGCTGGCTTCCCACCGCGGCGGCCCGGGTTCGATCTCGGGTCTGGCCAAGTGGGATTTGTGGTGGACAAAGTGGCGCTGGGGCAGGTTTTCTCCGAGTACTTCGGTTTCTCCTGCCAATCTTCATTCCACCAATTGCTCCACAATCACCCTCACCTATGATCTGGGGCTGGTACAATAGGCCAGAAGTGATCGCAGTACAAGGGACTTAGTCCCACCCCACTAGCAATAAAAAAAAACCCTGTTGGACTTGGTAGGAAGCGCTGTCTGCTGTTTGCTGACGTGAAGTTTGTACTTTTCCAGTGTGAGACAATTAAAAGTTTGATGTAAATAATCAAATAAAATGACCTCAATGAGCTAAATCATGTAGAAATTAAGGAAGAATAGCAGTTTTTTTTTCCTCTGGCGCTACAGCCCCAATTTGGGCCTAGGCCTACCTCCGTGAAACTCTCCGTTTCACTTCGGTTTACTAGATCTTACACATGTAGTAGGACTCCTTGGGCGAGTGATCAGCTCGTCGCAAGGTCTCTACCTGTAAACAAACACAGAAACACGCACACAAACATCCATGCCCTGAGTGGGATTCGAACCCACGATCCCGGTTTCCGAACGAGCGAAGACAGTACATGCCTTAGACCGCTCGGCTACCGTGACCGGCAGTGTATAAGAATAATATATAAGAATTCAGTTCGTACCTCACAGGAAACAGATCCGAACCCACGATCCCGGCTTCCGAACGAGCGAAGACAGTACATGCCTTAGACCGCTCGGCTACCGTGACCGGCAAGAGTAGCAGTTAACATCTAAAAAGTATGTTTACGGTTGTGCAAAATTTGGATGCAAGTCTGATTATGCTTGGAGCACGGTAGATTATTGGAAATGATATCAGAACGTCAACCAGAGGCAGCACACGTTATTACGTGTAAATTGGCGAGTCCTATCGCGTGTGACTGACAAGGAGCTACCCACATAACCTGACAAATGCCTTCTTCCCCATTCCACAAGTGATATATTGAAATGCAAATTTTTTAGTATAATGGAAGAATTTGGGGCACGCGACATCGTAGGTGGTTGAGGCACTGTGATATAAAACTGAAGGGCATGGCTTCTAAACCCAATGACGTCATTGGATTTTTAAATTGACCTAAATCTTCCAGCCGCACTATGGCCCTGGGTGGAATCAGCCTCTAACAAAAATGAGTGTCAGGAATCTTCCTGGTAGTAAATGGCGGCTGGCCAATAAGGCTGACAACCTTACCGCCATCTGTGAGCGGTCTGGAAAATGTTGGAGCCTCGACGTCTCACAACCCTATGGGCCTCTACGGCCTGTTACAGGGATAGATAGATATTTTTCTTTTTTCTTTTACCATAAGTGTTGTCGGCTATCTGTCGTATTTTCGCACCGCCTACTCCGTTTTAGACCAAGCGAACTGAAGGATCGTGAGTTCTCAATCTCTGCCCCCAGAATCCTGTTGCATACTTGGATGAATTTCGTATGAACGCAGTTGGCATTGTTACTTGGCTGTCGTGGTTTATAACTCTTTACAATTTACAGTAACCGATCACGGTGTCCGTGCGGTCTAAAGCATGAAATGTCTTCGCCGGCTGAAAAAAATGGAATCATGAGTTCGAATCCCACTAAAACTGTGGATGCCTTCCCGCGTTTCTTCTGTGTTTATGTTGTCCTGTGTAGGTAGCGGCCTTACGATGGGCTGAGTCCTACCGTCTATCTATAAGGTCCATAGTTGCAGATTAATTCTGAAGGGAAACAGGCCAGAAGGCCCAATACGAAAGGTATAAGAACAAGAAATTTACAATGGCGTTTATGTGAAAGGAAATACTTGACATTGGCTGAGAACGTAGCATGCATGGACGAATCAGAACAAACAAACAAACAAACAAACTCCGTGGCCTGTACTCCGTAAGCAAACAATACCGACTGAGACACCGCCGCTTGTCAGTGAAGTTAGTGCAACTTTTCCGGATAGAGGGTGTCGCGTGGTCAGCGCAACGGATCCCCACGGCCGTTAATCTTGGTTTTATAGACCAGAGCTGCTATTTCCTTGAAATAGCCTCACGAGGCTGAGTGGACCCCGTTCCAGACACACTGCTTCTCAGAAATTCTGGTAGCGCCGGGAATCGAACCCGGACCTCTGGCCTGTAGCCAGGAACTGTATACATTATTTTGAAAAGGGAAACACCCAGGAGCCAAAATCATAATTTAGGTAACTAGCATGACATAATGAGAAGCTTCATAACTTTTACTCTTCTCCAAGTATAATTAGAATGATCAAGCCAAGGAGGATGAGGTGGGCAGGTCATGTAGCACGAATGTGGGAGACGAGGAATGCGTATAGGATATTGGTGGGGAAAGCCAGAAGGAAAGAGACCACTTGGAAGAGCAAGGCATAGGTGGATGGACAATATTAACATGGATCTTAGAGAGATAGAATGGGATGGTATGGATTGGATAGATCTGGCTCAGGATAGGGACCAGTGGAGGGCTCTTGTGAACACGGTAATGAACCTTCGGGTTCCATAAAATGCTGGGAAATTCTTGAGTAGCTGCAGAATTGGCGGCTCCTCCAGAAGGGCTCATCTCTATGAGTAAGTAAGTAAGTAAGTAAGCATCTAATAATGTGAATGTGATTTAAATGAACTGTGGTATTGTTCATTGGCGTTTTATTTGACGGCCACAAACTTCTAATTTCAAAAGCAAAGATTGCCTTGTTGACCGAATGAACATCAGCAGTTACTAGACTCACTTGCCTCAGAAACGGGAGGATAACATTTACTGAAAACGAAACACGTCAGGACATAAACTGAAGAAGGTAGCCTACAAATGTGTCGTAGACACGTGACGTGAAGAACCTGCAACTGCATTAAAATGTGCTCCTTGCATATTAAGCAGTTCTGCTGCATTTACGCGAATAAACATAGGCCGGTCTTATTTTGAGCCGCCATTTTAAATTACTGCCAATTACGTTGTTGGACTTCCATTAATGTTAAAGGGCAATAACCCGTGTCGTATTGCTAATTACCGAGAGGTATTACTGCACTTATTGAAAGCAGGTTTCATTTGCACACTCAGGTCTGAACGCTAGTAGAAGAGAGATAAGGGATTACGTAAAACGAGGTCAAACGTGATGACGATACAAATATGTTTGTCCGTTTGTGCTCTCAGAGCCATCTTGAATGCCCAACTATAGACAGTAAAACCTCTTTAAAACTGAACATATGTTAAACATGCCAGAAAATCCACCTGTTTCAGAGAATATATATTTAAAAAGGTAAAGCTCTCCCTTTAACAGTCCGTGAAGACTCATAGGATTGTGAAACGTCGAGGCTCTCAATTTTTTTAGAAAAGCAGCTCACACATGGCGGTGAGTTTGTCAGCCTTACGCGCCAGCCGCACCTTTACCCCCAGGAAGATTCCTGGTACTCATTTCTGTTAGAGGCTGAATCGGCCCCAGGGCCATAATGCAGCTGGAAGGATTAGATAATTTGAAAAATCCAGTGACCTCATTGGTAATCGAACCCGCCACCTTCCGGCTTGTAGCATAGTGCCTGAACTAACTACGTTACCGCGTACCCCACATTTATTTAAAAATAAAATAAAATAAATTCTAATGGGAGGCAAGAATTTTACAAGAATGAAGATTAACCCGCTTAGAATTTAGTATTTCTTGCTGTTTGCTCGTCTGGTATTTTTCCTTAATGTTCTTCCAAGAAGAAGGAACACATTTGTCTCAAATCAGATGATCAAACCCAACTGCCAACAAAGCAACATATGTGCCCAGTGCTTTAATGGCCCGCTGAAAGTTTAAAGTAGATTGGACGAAGATGAAAGAAGACCGGAAATACGTGTATGTACTGGCCAGTAACATCGTGGTTCACATATTCACTCCGCCGTTGCGGTTTGGTCCCCACCGTATCGTATGCACTGTGGAATAATTTTATCTGCAAGTCAGTATGAGAGTTAGATGTGTCTGAAACGGAAGGTGTTAAATGTT
>NW_019718271.1:760940-767910 GCF_002891405.2 Cryptotermes secundus | reverse complement strand
GTGATCAGCTCGTCGCAAGGCCTCTACCTGTAGACAAACACAGAAAAACGTACACAAACATCCATGCCCTGAGTGGGATTCGAACCCACGATCTCGGCTTCCGAGCGAGCGAAGACAGTACATGCCTCAGACCGCTCGGCTTCCGTGACCGGCAGTGTATAAGAATTCAGTTCATACCTCACAGGAAACAGATCCGAACCCACGATCCCTGCTTCCGAGCGAGCGAAGACAGTGCATGCCTTAGACCGCTCGGCTACCGTGACCGGCTAACTGTTAAGTTACCTGTGTGAATTTCGATATAGCATACTAGAATTCTATCATAAAGGTAAAGTTTTCCCTGTGTTTAACTATTGAACCACTGTGCCATGAAAATGTATAGGGGAATGGATATACTATAGATCCACATTTTCTTGACCTCGTCACTATCTGGAGGTGAGTGGTCAGCTTCATTAGGAGTGCAGAAGAGTACAAGAAGTCAGCCTGTGAAAACTTCACGTGTGATTTGAAGATTTTATTTATGTGTAAAATTTGGAGTGTGTGATTCAGTGATATTATTATAGTTCCTGTGTTATAAATCCGTGAAGACTAGTCAAGATACGAGTAGACTGAAGAGATTAATGTGGAGTGATTGTACATTGTGTAAAGCAGCAATAGTGTAATAATTGAATGTGGTTACGAAGTGTAGGTTGCTATAAATCCAGTTACCAATCCGAACCCCGTCTTTAGTCAGTGATACACACGACAATATTGTCACGTGCATGAGCGACTCTCGGCGTTGTTTTGAGTGTGATGTTATATATGTTGACCACCTTGACATGCGACTCGCAATTATAGCGCCATCGCTGATCTCCGCACTTCACAAATCACTAGAGTACACAGTCTAGTGTTCTTAGTCAGTTACAATCTCCACTAGACGCCCCCTTACTACGGTTCCAACAATGTTTGTTCCTCTGCTTCTGTGCTCTAGTCATTTCTGAATGGCTGCACCCTTTCAACTGTTCATTCTTGCTCCATTTGTCCTCTTTATAACCCCTCGGCTCGGACCAACGTAGAAAACACCGTTTCCAACAGTACCTCTAATGTTGCGCGCCGACTGTTGCCGCGGGAACCTGTTTGTTTGTGATCGTTGTCTGGAAACGGTTCTACACGCTACAATACGTATGCTCTCTTATATTTCACTCTGTCTAATATAGAATCTCATTCCATGTGGGACACCCTGCAGTAAATACTGCAGGGCGTTAAAAACAGAGTTTTCAGGAGTGTTTTTTTTATTGCTAGTGGGTTGGGACTAAGTTCCTTGTACTGCAGCCACTTCTGATGGATGAGGGTGATTGTGGAGCAATTGGTGGAATGGAGATTGGCAAGGGAAACCGAAGTACTCGGAGAAAACCTGCCCCAACCCCACTCTGTCCACCACAAATCCCACTTGACCAGACCCGGGATCGAACCCAGGCGGCCGAGGTGGGAAGCCAGCGACTAACCGCTTGAGCTGTGGCGCGGCCCAGGAATGTGGTTACCAGCACCTGAAACGCTATCATAATGTCAACTAAATGATAATATTTCAGTGTTACCCTACATTATAAAATACATAGTAATTACTGCATTAATTCAAATAAAATTTCCAAGTTCCTAAAATTATACGTAGGAAGGTAAATACTGCAAAATTAAAGGCCATTTTGTTGTTAGTAATTGTACATAACGTCGCAGTAGGCATGTCTTATTTTTCTTCGTAATGGCCCCACCTTTCAATGCATTTGTTTAATTAAGAAGTTTTCATATGACAGCAAAATTAATTGTTCTGCTGTCGCACGAAAATTTCAAAATGATACAGATAACGACCATCCTGGCCGGTCACGGTAGCCGAGCGGTCTAAGGCATGTACTGTCTTCGCTCGCTCGGAAGCTGGGATCGTGGGTTCGGATCTGTTTCCTGTGAGATACGAACTGAATTCTTATATATTATTCTTATACACTGCCGGTCACGGTAGCCGAGCGGTCTAAGGCATGTAGTGTCTTCGCTCGCTTGGAAACCGGGATCGTGTGTTCGAATCCCACTCAGGGCATGGATGTTTAGTTTATGTGTGTGCTTTTTTATGTGTTTGTGTACAGGTAGAGGCCTTGCGACGAGCTGATCACCCGCCCAAGGAGTCCTACCGAATGTCTAAGATCTAGAAAAACCGAAGTGAACGGAGAAGTTCATGGAGGTAGGCCTAGGCCCACTGGAGCTGTAGTGCCAAGGGAAAAAAATGACCATCCTGAACGCTCATCATCATCATCATCATCATCATCATCATCATGATGCAACACGTTGTTCCAATCTCTTTAACCTTATCAGCAAGCTTCTCAGTGCAGCCAACATCCCTCTTGAAGTATGTAAACTTTGTTCTTCAACCAGAATTCTCAACTTAGTTACACTCGATACGTACTTAATTTTGAGAGCCGGAATGCCGCAGTCGGTACAGCGGTTGACTACTGGCTAGACCACCGAAGGGTCTGAGTTTGAGTCCCCGTAGGGTCAAGAATTTTACATTCTCCAAGTCTTCCATATTGGTCCTGTGGCCCACCCAGCTTCCTACCCAACGGGTACAGGGGGTAAAACGGCTGGGGCGCGAAGCTGACCATTGACCTCCAAGTACTGCCGACATCAAGAAAACTTGGGTCTATATATCCACTCCCCCTTACGTCTTCATGGCGTAGTACGTAGTTAAGCACGGAGAAAACTTTATGCACAATGACTTACAGTAAGCTGTAAGACAAAATCCAGCCTTTTATAAAGCTACTAAAGGAGCAGGAGTGGCAAACATCACCTCGTCTGAAGGGTGGAGAATTGCAGAGTTCTCTTATTTTGAAGTTATCGACCGTGATATCCCATGAAACCACTTACGTGGCAACGTGACTAGAATGAAGCAGCCAGAAGTATGGTTGTTATCTTGTAAAGCTTAACTGCTACGAATCATTGTCCAGAAGGCCCTCTCACTTGATGGGGGTGAGAGCGACACGTTTCGACACTTATCGTCCCCCTGCAGGGACTTAATAATGTTTTATTGATATAAGCTGAACCCCCCACTGAATATTGAATGGGAAATGACAGTGCTATACAACACACTCAGAGTGAAGGATGTATGGAGTGTAAAGTATTCGCGAGGGTCTAGAAGCTGTGTATAAGGACACGCAGCCATATTGCCAAGCTCATGATAGATTTTCTACTTAGAAATTCCATTGACAACACGTAAGTTTAATTAGGTCATAATTTTTTAAACTTTCAGTTACACGGTAGCGTAGTTGGTTGAGGGGCTATGCTCAAGCCGGAAGGTCGCGGGTTCAAGTCCCGATTAGGTCATTTGATTTTTTTTTTCAGTTGACTTAATCCTTCGAGCCGCTCTGGGCCCTGGGATTGACTCAGCCTCTAACAGAAATGAGTACCAGGAATTAAATAATTTTCCTGGGGAGTAAAGCGCGGCCGGTGCGTAAGGCTGACAACCTTACCGCCATCTTTGAGCCGATTGTCTTAAAAATGTGAGACCCTCAACGTCTCGCAACCCTGTGGGCCTTCACGGCCTGGTACAGGGATAGCTTTACTATACTTTTTTCTTACCTTATGTTTAGGCCGCGTCATAGCTCAAGCGGTTAGTCGTTGGCTTCCCACCACGGCGGCCCGGGTTCGATCCTGGGTCTGGTCAAGTTGGATTTGTGGTGGACATAGTGGCGCTGTGGCAGGTTTTCTCCGTGTATTTCGGTTTCCCCTGCCAATCTTCATTCCACCAATTGCTCCACAGTCACCCTCACCTATCATCTGGGGCTTTAAATAAACCACATTGAAAATTCTTCTTCAGTGGCGGTGCCATAGCTCAGGCGGTTAGTCAGCGGCGTCCGTTGTTCGATCCCAGGTCAAATCATATGGGATTTGTGCTGGAAAAAGTAGCGCTGTGGCAGCTTTCCTCCGAGTACTTCAATTTCCCCTACCAAATCTTATTTCAGAAAATGCTCCATACTCATCTGTCATCCGGTACTGGTACAATAATGCAATTGTTGGCCGACGTACCAAGATTCAGTTCGACCTCACCCCACGAAAAAAATTCTAACGCCTCTTTCTAGAATGAATGTCATCGAATTACTTCCCAGCTATATCTCTCTATGGCCATACAGCTCTTTGTTGGACCCTGGCCGCTTTTTCAGGTTTTAGATCTCTTTACACAGTCGGTAGGATTCGTTGGACGGGGGATCAGCCGTCGCAAGGCACACAGGACAGGACAAACACAGAATAAAGCACACAGATATCGATGCCTCAAGTGGGATTCGAATCCACGATCCCAGTGTTTGAGCGCGCGAAGAGAGTTCATGCCTTAAGGGGCTCATACACGTACAAGTCTGGTTCGCGAGTCCGACTCGGCTCGGGTTCCAATGAGCCAGACTCGTCCGTGTGTGGGTCGCAAAGTTGGGAGTAAGCTCATGCGTTTGTGGTGAAATTAATCCGAGCCCGGCTCCCAAGTCTGGCTCGCCGAGCCAGACTCGTACGTGTATGAGCCCCTTTAGACGGCACGGCCACTGTGATCGGCTTCCCAACTACGTATATAATGTCAAAACAAATGGAAGTTCACCTAGGCTGTGCAATTGGTGAATGAACCCCCACGACGCACGAAACAGCAGAAGTGATCATTAAGCGGATAATTCTGTTTTTCAGAACTATTCTGACTCGAAGACTTCAAAATGCCGGCATAGTGGAACAGAGCGTCTTACTTTTCAAAGGTAAGTTTACGTCTTCAGTTTCTTTACCACAGGGAAGATTTATTTCGTCCTGTCGTATTAATGAACAATGTATCATGTATATGACCACCTCTGTGGTCTAGTGGTCAGAGTTCCTGGCTACAGATCCAGAGGTCCCGGGTTCAATTCCCGGCTCTAGCAAATTTTCTTAGAAGTAGTGGGTTTGGAACGAGGTCCATTCAGCATCGTGAAGATAATTGAGGAGGTACTTGAGTGTAAAAGTAGAAAACCAAAATTAACGGCCGTGGGGATTCGTTGCGCTGACCACGCGACACTCTGTGAACTAAAGTTTGCACTAACTTCACCGACAAGCTGCAGTCGCTCGGTCGGTATAGTTCGTTTTCGGACTAAAGCCACTGAAGTTTATTTTGTTGTATCATATCTGGGGGCAACACTGGAAAATTCGAAGTTTACTTTTTCTAAGACAAAAAATTGTCATATTTCGGGATTGCTGAGTTTTTGTTCTTCGTGCACCATCGTCGGAAACATTTAGAATTGAACTTATCATATTTGTAACCTCCAGTAACTTCAAATATCTTGATGGACTAAGAAAAACCAATAGAAACCTCGGTAAAGACGGCCAATGTCCGGGACGGTATTTGAAACCGGGACCTGCCCAATACTAAGTGCTCAGTGTTCGACCACGTCGTTCAGAGTTTGTTGTTGCTATTTAGGCTGTTTGCTCATTCGTTTTTGAGTAATGAAAACTGATTATTTCAGTGGCCCGTAAGAAATCTTGCACACTACAACAAACTTGAGAGAGGAATTATGCTGATAGGTTTACGTGCTAGAATTTATGTATGGAATTTTATTCACTACGCTGCCAAACGCGTGATAAACCTTTTGGTATTTTCTGCGTCAACACCGTGTTAGTCTTGTATTCGGATGCCGACGTTTCGGGGTAACATGCTGCTTCAATCATTATGGTGGGAATATGTAGGTTGAGGGATTAAAGATGAATTAGCCAGTTCCTCCGAAACCTTTATACGTGGCTGCACGACTATGCTAAGCCATAACAATTAATTTCATAATATTGTCACATGTAAGGGTGACTATTAAGACAGGGGTTGGATTGGTAATTGGATTTATTGATCACTCCTTGTATAATAACAATAAATTTTAATAACATAATAAATCTTCAGCCTAGCAATTATCGTCTACTGTTGCCTAGAACGTGTGTCTACCGGTCCGTTACCTAGCAATGGCTGCCCCTCTGTTGTTGAGCTGTTTTGTTGCGAGAATGTGTTTATCTAGCCGTTGCCTAGCAATGGGCATATGCGTAACAATGTCCTTAATGTTGCGTTCTCTTCTCGTAATCCGATAAATGATAACTGTACACAGTTGTAGTCACTTCTATGACATGTTTTGGTCACTAAATGACAATCATCAGGTGGCTGCACACATGCAATTGTATAAAAACCCAAAACTTTAACATAACATAACTTATAACAATTATTTTTATGTTATGTTTCAAATCCGATCTGTCTTTCTTATGCACTACTTTATGACGTCAGTATCCTTATTAAATGGTGTCGAACCATATGGATATTGTTCAATGGTGAATTTGAAAGAAACGAGTGGCCTGAAAGGAGAACTTTCCTGTCATTTTAATAAAGGGACTGAGGAAAAACATAAACATCGTTCAGGATCGTCGATGTCCTGACTTAGTCTCGAACCTAGTACTTCCTTAATACGAGTATAATACATTTATATTGTACCATCCTGTGAGATCTGTATTACAAACTGCATAGACGTAAATATTTGAAGAAGTAGTTTATCGCTATATAAACTTTCATTCAGTCTATTAAAAGGGCTACGCGGTAGCGTAGTTGGTTGAGGAATCCGTATTACTTCTCTCCAGCGATAATTTATATCGATATATTTCTCTGGTGCATGGCCTCATACGTGTAGAATTTTTAATAATTTAATGTTGTGTCTTAGCTCTCGCTGATGGGTTGTGCTGTGTTTGGCTTGTATACCCGATCTCTGGGTTAGTACAGGCGCCCGGAGACAGGGACTAGCTCTGTCGATTGGGCCCAGCTTAGTAGGTTTTACCTGAAGACGGAGACAGAATCCAGTCTCCGAAACGTCCTGTTTTGAAAAACGAACAGAAAAATGTTTTTATATGAAGACAGGAGAGTGGATAATATCCAAAAATATAATATTTGTATTGATGTATCGTCGTCACAAACTTTTACATCTTACTC
>NW_019718271.1:748440-755940 GCF_002891405.2 Cryptotermes secundus | reverse complement strand
TAGTGGGTCTGGAACGGGGTCCACTCAGCCTCGTGAGGATAATTGAGGAGCTATTTCAAGGAAATTGCGGCTCCGGTCTAGGAAACCGATATTACGGCCATGGGGATCCGTTGCGCTGACGACGGGACACCCTCTATCCGCTAAAGTTGGCGCTAACTTCGCCTACAAGCGGCGGTCGCTCGGTCGGTATAGTTCGCTTGCGGACTAAAACCACAGAGTTTGTTTTTTGTTTGTTTATAGTCTAAACCTTTATACGAGAAAAGTCTGTATACACACATGGCGGCCATCATACATGCACACATTGTCATAATTCTGTTAGCCGTTGCCAATTTCTTTCTTGTCGTAATTAATTAAATAAACACGTTTAACTGATTTTGATGTAAGATACAACAATACCTCAGATTCTGCACGAAATATTCTGCTTCCTACAAGTAAAGAACTTTGGAATGTTTTTTTTTTTTAGTGGGACTAAGTCCCTTGTACTGCGGCCACTTCTGGCCTATTGTACCAGCCCCAGATGATAGGTGAGGGTGATTGTGGAGCAATTGGTGGAATGAAGATTGGCAGGGGAATCCGAAGTACTCGGAGAAAACCCGCCCCAGCGCCACTTTGTCCACCACAAATCCCACTTGACCAGACCCGGGATCGAACCCGGGCCGCCGCGCTGGGAAGCCAGCGACTAACCGCTTGAGCTATGGCGCGGCCTTGGCATGGGGATACGTTGATCCTAGAAATTGTAATGGAAATTTCCAGTCGTTTAAAATTAGTAGTAGGGATAATTCTGTGACGAGATATACACAGAGCTCATATAATGTTTATGAGTGTGGCTTTATCTTCTGGAAACGTTGATAAGGAACAAGGCACCCTAAAATTCTTCCCACATATATTCTATTATAAACACGGTTTACGGGAAACTAATATTCATAAATTTATCTCGTCAATTTACTGTTTATTACTGATGTGGAGGAACGCCATATTTTGGATGTATACAATCAAACACAGAACTTAATGAATACAAATTTGTTATTAAACGTTTTCATGTTAAGTGTGAGATGTTTCCCTTAAAATAAGCCATGCCTTTATGGATGATGTTTGACAAGATCTGAAATAGAAGTCCCTCAAATCGGCCCTCAGCTGTTACCGCTCGCTGTTTGTGACTCTTCAACGGCACAGTCTGCATCAGCATGCTCCCTAAATAAGAAACGAACTTGTAGAGTTTATTTTGTAATCCGTAATAAGTTAGTACAGGACTCACTGAAGTGACGCTGAATTATATGAACTACTATCCGGGGGCACGCGGTAACATGGTTGAGGCACTATGCTACAAGCCGGAAGGTCGCGGGATCGAATCCCAATGAGGTTATTGGATTTTTTAATTTACCTAATCCTTTCACCCGCACTGTGGCCCTGGGGTCGACTCAGTCTCTAACGGAAATGAGTACCAGGAATCTTCTTGGGAGTAAAGCGCGGCCGGCGCGTAAGGCTGACAACCTTACTGCCATCTTTGAGCCGATTGTCTAGATAATGTGGGACCCTCAACGTCTCACAACCCTATGGGCCTCCACGGCCTGTTACAGGGATACCTTTACTTTTTTACTTTGCTTATTATCGGTTTACTTATTTTCCTCTTCTTGATATGCAATAATAAAAGAACTGTGTTTTCTATGTGATCCGAGCCGAGATGTTATAACCGGGAGTTTTGAAGCTTAATCAGTTCTTCCCGTGTGGAGGCGGGGTCGAATACTTCCACCGTGACCCTGCGAGTCGTAGGAAGAGACGAGAAGGGAAGTCTCGAATCTGAGATAGTAAAATACGGTCGCGAGACTCAAGGGACTCGGACCCGAGAAAGACTGAGCTGGCAAGGACCAGTAACATGTAAAGATGACATACCCGTCCTCTCGTTAGAGAGGACGCCCCACAAAAATCAAAACCGTAACGTCCAACAGTAATAAACATGTGGTCAAGAGCCCCAGATGGTGCTTGACACGAAGACTTACTGACTGACTGACTGACCGACCGTTAGTCGCGATGTTACTTGGACTTGGGACTTAATCAGTTCATAGTCTTATAATAAAGTCTTTGAAGAGAGGACTCGAGCGCGTGAAACTGAAGACTCTCCACTGTTGGAAGCCGTTGCCAGAGAACGGCTGGTGAAGACACAGCAGGCTGGAAAAACTTAGCGGTGTGTTGTGATAATTTGTGGAGATTAGCGGCGGCGCTGTAGTTACTTGTGCTTACGAGCGAGTGTATAAGCGGTCAATAAATCGAATCACCAATCCAAATCCCGTCTATTGTCACGCTTACTAAGTGATAATAATGTAGTGTAGTGGTTATACCTTGAGTTTCGTAATGAGGAGATCAAGATATGTTCGTGGACTCTTTCTTCCATGTGAATTTCGTGACATTCCTCAGCACATGAATTTATAATTCATGTTCACTACATCTTCATTCGTTGAAAAACTTGTGACACTGTAGAACGCGGACGCTGGATAAGTAATAAAAACTCCGTGGTCTGTAGTCCGCAAGCGAACTATACCGACCGAGCGACCGCCGCTTGTCGGAGAAGCTAGTGCCAAATTTTGCGGATAGAGGGTGTCACGTGGTCAGTGCAGTGGATCCCCATGGCCGTTATGTCGGTCTTCTAGACCGGCAGATAAACAGTAAGCACCGGAAAATGCTCAGATGTTCTTATTGATAAGTGACATTCTGTTAGTACGGGACTCGCTTGTTAAATTCTGCGAAATGAAAGGACATTGTTTACGTGGCCACAAGGAACTACTTTGTAATACCAGTTTCGTGTGATTATCACGTAAGATAAAAGTAAAGTTGTGCCTGTGCTTAACTAATTAAGCACTATGCCATGAAGGCGTATGGGGGAGTGGGTGTATAGATCTACATATTCTTGACCTCGGCACTAGTTGGAGGAGAGTGATCAGCTTCACAACCCGGCCGCTTTATCCCCGGGGAATAAACTCCCGGTACCCATTGAATAGGAGGTTGGGCGCACCCCAAAGCCGGTGTGGGCGACCTGGAGAAGAGAAATCTCTTGATCTTACCGGGACTCGAACTGCGACTTCTCGGTCATAGCCAGTTGATATACGGACTTTTTTTTTCCTTGGCACTACAGCCCCAGTGGGCCTAGGCCTACCTCCATGAACTTCTCCGTTCACTTCTGTTTTTCTAGATCTTACACATTCGGTAGGACTCCTTGGGCGGGTGATCAGCTCGTCGCAAGGCCTCTACCTGTACACAAACACAGAAAAGCGCACACAAACATCCATGCCCTGAGTGGGACTCGAACCCACGATCCCGGTTTCCAAGCGAGCGAAGACAGTACATGCCTTAGACCGCTCGGCTACCGTGACCGGCTTGATATACGGACTACGGTGCACTAAACATAAATTTCGGGCACTCTCAAGATACGATTAAACCCTTTCTGGCTTGTTAATTTCTATCCACACGTAAAAAGAAAACTCAGATTATTTATCGTGCTAGAGAATTCGGCGCAATAAGCGCGTGTGTGTGAGAGAGAGTTAAACTATCACCATGCATGAAGTCTATGAATGCATAAAATAGAACCATTTGTCTCAATTCACCTTTCAGTGTCCAGATGTCATATCTTTCTACGTCATATTACGTGGGTTTATTGAACTGGTGTAAATTGAATTGATCCTTCACGTCTGCACTTGCTGTAATTGAATTCAGTGACCTCTTATTGTATTAAGGGCGACAGGAGTACTTAATTCGCTACAGATGGGTCAAAAGGAACCTCATATTGTTGACTCTGTTCAGCAGAGTAACAATAATAGAATTGATGCGATAATAAATTATAAAGAAAATCCCTTAATATAGAGTATTATCGCTTTCAGTAAGGATTCATGTTGTTACGTCTGCTTTTGTAGCCTTTTGCCACCCTTTCTTTCGTCAGAAGCCTCTTAAATTGTGCAAATATTTTCTCTATAATCCCACCAAATTTCGTCATATTTGCAATTTTCTTCTCCTCATGGCGTGCGAGACCAAATTTAACAAGAACTAAAACTGAATGCGTACTGAAATGTTCTCCGACTTTAGTTTGCTCCTGGGGGCACGCGGTAGCATTGTTAGTTCAGACACTATACTATAAGCCGGAAGGTTGCGGGTTCAAGTCCCGATGAGGTGGATTTTTTTTCAATTTACCTAATCCTTCCATCCGCACTATGACTCTGGGGTCGACTCAGCCTCTAACATAAATCACTATCAGGAATCTTCCTGGGGAGTAAAGCGCGGCCGGCGCGTAAAGCTGACAACCTTACCGCCATCTGTGAGCCGATTGTCTAGATAATGTGGGAGCCTCGACGTCTCACAACCCTATGGGCCTTCACGGCCTGTTACAGTGATAGCTTTTATTTTGCTCCTAATGTAGCATATTGCTTACATTTAATTTTGTGACTTATTGTCCCAGAATATTAAACTTTTGAGAATGAACAAATGAGAACCTGCAGAAGGTGTTTCGCAACAGGTGTACGATGCTCAGGAAGTAACGTCGAGTAAGAAATGTTACTACAACTTCCTTCTAGCTTTTAACGAGCTACTGTTTTTAGAGTTCAGCGCAGGAGAAACTAAAGGAGCATACTAATGGGTCGATTGTGTGATACGTCACGATTTAACTGGTCAGAATTTCGGCCGTTATATTCTTCCGTGACCTTTAGTCCACAAGAAAACTATACCGACCGAGCGACCGCCGCTTGTCGGCGCAACTGATTCCCACGGCCGTTAATCGCGTTTTTCTAGACCGGAACGGTCATGATATTCGATACCAAAATTCTGTATTGATCAAAAACCTAATGAATGTCTCCCGTGTCGAATTTTACGAAAATTTGCCCAACAGAATATTCCCTGATACTAGATAACAGACAGATATGGCGCCCACCTGTGTTCCCTTTTTTTTGTAAAGGACGCCTAAAAAGTGCTCGATACTCTTCTGCAGTACATCCCCTGCTGCTTTAAACAATAAATCAATGATGAATTCCTTTGTTGTAATTACAATTAGTATTCAAGTACCTTTGTTTCTCCAGTCGTGTTGGAAATCTACTTGCTCTGTTTTTCTTTTATTGCTAGTGGGGTGGGACAAAGTCCCTTGTACTGCGGCCACTTCTGGCCTATTGTACCTGCCCCAGATAGGTGAGGGTGATTGTGGAGCAGTTGCTGGAATGAAGATTGGCAGGGGCAACCGAAGTAATCGGAGAAAACCTGCCCCAGCGTCACTTTGTCCACCACAAATCCCACTTGACCAGACTCGGTATTGAATCCGGGCCGCCACGGTGAGAAACCAGCGACTAACCGCTTGAGCTATGGCGCGGCCCTACTTCCTCTGTTAGATGCACGGTATAAGTTTGTGGGTTGTGTGTTTCGTGACAAAGCGCCCAGAAGCCGATGTGTGTCGAGGAATATATTATACGTCATGCTGCTGTAGCGAGATCAAACAATCTATAGATATGTACTTTTCTGTTAGCAGTAATTCTGATTAAACAGACCTGGAAGAATTGAGGACAATAAGGGAAGTTTCCTTTTTCTAATTCATAGCGGGTTTATTTTCCAACAGCAAATAGAAGTTANGTTTTGGCCGAATATACGGCGCCTAAACCCAGAAGACGACTTTCTTCATAGTCATCGCCGTGAAAACCTCAAAACTTACATTAATAACCGTATATTAGAAATTTATTAATTTCAATGCATATTGAATATTGTGACATGACGTACGAAAGCCGGAATAGTGAAGTCAGACGTTCATTGTTGGGCAACGACTCGGTAAACACATTCCCCTGCAACGAATACGCAAACAAGAATCAAGTAACTTAATCGCTATGCAACAGCGCTGTAAACTCACATACACAAGAAGAGAGGACTGCTGTTTTCTGTGCGGTCCGTGCGGAGTAGTTATAAAGAAGGGTCAAGTCGAGTCTAGTTTCGAGATACCAGCCTTCCAGGATATGAGCTTAGAAGCAGAGGAATTGACTTGAGTTGGCAGTTGCAGAATAATGGCAAGAAAGGAATTAGACTGTGGAAAGAAGTTTTCATGTGTGATTTGAAGTTTCTGTGAGACTCTTACAAATCCGTTGCCAGGATACGACTAATGAAGATTGAGATTCCTAGTGTGTGTGTAACGGTGACCTGTAAAGTGTGTAGATGAGCGATAGCGCTGTGTTGCCTGTAGTTCAGAGTACTCTGTATAAGGAGTCAATAAATCTAATCATCCACTCCAGAACCCGTCTATAAGTCACGCCCACTCCCCGAAATCGTGGCAATATAACTTCATGTTGATGTCATTAAGGACCAGTGTCGCTTCCTCCTAGAACCGAAATTAACGGCCGTGGGGATTCGTTGCGATGACCACGCGACACTCTCTATCCGCTAAAGTTGGCACTAACTTCGCTGACAAGCGGCGGTCACTCGGTATAATTTGCTTGCGGACTCAAGCCACGGATTTTGTTTTGTCTCTTCCTCCTAGACACTCTATCCCGCTGACCAATCAACCCGTCATCCAATTAAGGGTTGCTCAAAGAACGTGAAGATTGGAAGAAACCCCACCCCATGTGAAGAAATAAATAAAATCTCCACATTTCACGTCATTGGTCCAATTCAGATTCTGTTCTCGGAACTTCTGGTGAAGAATGTGAATCATTGTTTACGAGTACATATCCTGGCATATAGTAAGCTAAGCTTAGGGCACGGCTTAGGCACGGGAATGTTAGGATATTAATTACGAACATGTAGGCATAAGCAGGACTTAGCAGTAGGTCGTTTATAGGGAAAACAGTCTCTGAGCGTCGAGCTGGCGACCTCCAGCTTCGAAGGAAAGCATATTGATCATTGGTGTTACTCTCTAGGTCAGACGGCTTTCCTTCTGTTACCTGAGTATTGATTTGAATACGTCACCTTTACGCCACAGGAGTCCAGTTATAATCTACGTTACTGAAGTACAGACGAAAAGGGTAACAGTTATTTTTTTTTAAATTTTTTACGTATATTTCGGAAAGGAACAACTTCCTATAACGTAACACTTGATGTCTCATGTGTGTTGTGTCTTTAACATCTCTTTAAGTGACTAATCGAAATTTAAAAATATAGGTATTAGGATCATGCCATTGGAGGTATCTTTAAGTGCCGTAAAATTTAAACCAGCTTAACGGAATGCCAAGGAACCTCGTAGTTTCCGGCCAATTTCCGTTTAATACAGATACTTCCCGATGAAAGGGAGAGGAATACGGCCTACGACCTGTTTATATACAAGCCGTACCAAAAGTTATAAATCGATATTACATAGTTACACTTTGGTTGATCGTGTTCCGTCAAGCGTTGAATATCAGTTTCCCAGTCGAACCCGAGTGCTCTTTTATCGATGTTCGTCCAGCTCTAAGGCTGCACTTGCAGTTAGGCTGTTGTTGCGCCACGACTGCTGTTGCGCCAAGGCTGCTGTTGCGCTAAGACTGCAGTAACGCCACGACTGCTGTTGCGCCAAGA
>NW_019718271.1:713446-746726 GCF_002891405.2 Cryptotermes secundus | reverse complement strand
GTTGCGCCAAGGCTGCAGTTACGCCACGACTGCTGTTGCGCCAAGACTACAGTTACGCCACGACTGCTGTTGCGCTGAGACTGCAGTTACGCCAAGGTTACTGTTGCGCTAAGACTGCGGTTGGCCGCGCCATAGCTCAACCGGTTAGTCGCTGACTTCCCACCGCGTCGGCCCGGGTTCGATCCCGGGTCTGGTCAAGTGGGATTTGTGGTGGACAAAGTGGCGCTGGGGCAGGTTTTCTTCGAGTACTTCGGTTTCCCCTGCCAATCTTCATTCCACCAATTGCTTCACAAGGGACTCAGTCCCACCCAACTAGCAATAAAAAAAGGACTGCGGTTGCTCTTGTAGCCGCTTGTCCCTTTCCATGCCTCGTTGTTCCTAAAGAAACATGGTCAATCGCGTCAGTTTACGAGAATCATTAATTTTGACTATAACTTTAATTTGAGGGTCAGAAGGCGGGAGACAGTATGCCGGGCAGGTGAGCAAGAGAAACTCTCAGGGGTCTCTTTCGAAGCGAGAAGTTGCTTACGTGGCCACGACGGCAAAGCTCGAGACAGGAAGAACACTAAGACACAATAAGACACTCTGCCATAATGACACTGTACATGGCCGCAACTTCAGTAATCCACTTATACACAAGAGTCAGAATCACTCAACACGAACATCGATGGCTCACTCCTGGCCAAGCTAACACTGATATGATTCGAAACATTCTTCTGTGCAGAGTAACACGCCATTTTATTGGGTTTGCTGCCTTGAACTGCCTGTAACATTCAGTATAATGCTGCAGTTTTCTACCAGACAAATTTAGCAACTGCTATCAGCTTGGTGAGAAAACACTGCCGCTACGTCACAGTTCAGTTTGAGTTCCCATGGCAACAAATATTCTGGAAATTAGCCCCCCTTTTCCCACATTTCTGTGAGAGGTAATCAGGGTAAAAGGGTCAACTCGTCAGCCTGCTTATTATACGCATTTAGGTGGCAGCAGTATGGGCTACTGAGGCAAGTAAAATTCTCTGTCATACCAGGAATGTTTTGTAGATTCTCGAAGATGGTGCAGTTTTTTTTATTATTATTATTATTGCTAGTGGGGTGGGACTAAGTCCCTTGTACTGCGGCCACTTCTGGCCTACTGTACCAGTCCCAGGTGATAGGTTAGGGTGATTTTGGAGCAATTGGTGGAATGAAGATTGACAGGGGAAACCGAAGTACTCGGAGAAAACCTGCCCCCACTTTGTCCACCAACCCGGGCCGCCGCAGTGGGAAGCCAGCGACTAAACGCTTGAGCTATGGCGCGGCCCTCTTAAAATGGTGCATTTAGTTTAAATTTGATTGTAGCAAGTATATAACATCGTAGAACGACAACTCGAAAATTTTGTTTACTTTGAATATTAAGATAGGTTACCTTAGTCTGTCGAATTTGAAATGATTATATCCTTGAAATTATCTGCATATTTTAAATGAACTTTTTATCTTAATAATACAATAAGCAGACGGCAGAAACATTTCAAGCTTATATTTCACAATTTTAATATAAATATTACACAAAGATTGTTAAACTTCGTACTTTTGTTCTAGGTAGAATTCCAGTATTTTTGCCATAATATTGCGCTGAGACGTTTCTCATTAAGATTACAGTTTTCTCGGTGGAGATGCCGTATAGTTTGGTAAGTGGGACCTGACTAATAGGAGTAATCTGCTGCCGCCATCCTCAAGGTAGGAGAAAATTCTTCTACGCTGAAAATGTAGGCAGCTTCCGAAACGTTGGTACCTCTCTAACAAAATGCACAGCGTCTCATTACAGAGACCACACTTAATATTCATTTGTTTTGGAGCCTAAATTCTAACAGTCTGTCTCGTAATGTCTTACTAAATGCACCAGTATGGCCGCGCCATAGCTCAAGCAGTTAGCCGCTGGCTTCCCACCGCGGCGGCCCGGGTTCGATTCCGGGTCTGGTGAACTGGGATTTGTGGTGGACAAAGTGGCGCTGGGACAGGTTTTCTCCAAGTACCCCCTGCCAATCTTCATTCCACCAATTGCTCCACAATCACTCTCACCTATCATCTGGGACTGGTACAGTAGGCCAGAAGTGGCCACAGTACAAGGGACTTAGTCTGACCCCACTAGCAGTAAAAAAAATTGTAGGAGTACATTCCTATCGATTTAAAATTATAAGTTTCAAGAATTGAATGATTGTTTTAAACGATGGTCATATTTATGATTAATAACAAACTCCGTGACCTGTAGTCCGCGAAGCGAACTACAGGCCGAGTGACCGCCGCTTGTCGGCGTAGTTAGTGCCAATTTTTGCGGATAGAGAGTGTCGCGCAACGAATCCCCACGTCCGTAAATTTCGGTTTTCTATACCGGAGCCCCTATTTCCTCGAAATAGCTTCTCAGTTATCCTCACGAGGCTGAGTGGACCCCGTTCCAGACCCACTACTTCTCAGAAAATCTGGTAGCGCCTGGAATGGAACCCAGGACATCTGGATCTGTAACCAGGAACTCTGTCCACTAGACCACAGAGGCGTTTCTGCATTCCGACAAATGGCCAGGAACTGGTAGAATCTGGGAAGTTATATATGATATGCTGATTCATCATTTTAATATTAATTTTTTTATTATTATTAATTTTAGGCCGTCCATACCCGTAAATCTCTTTTAGATGTTTCATTTTACGGATTCTGAAATTAATTGATTACGTATGCAGGGTGACAACACGTTCTATATACGTGTAATTGCTTTCACATATACTGTATATAGCAGACGCACCAGCAACCCATAGCGCGGTTCACATGTGTGCAATCTGTCCATACACATCACACTTCGTGGGTGCCTGAATTTTCGGAGCGCCTGCGCTTTAGAATATCTGTTCAGGAAGAGTGACTTGTATGCCTTTACACATAATACAGTCGTATCCATGATTATTTCAAGCAATGGGACATCAATAAGTAAACAGACTCCGTGGTCTATAGTCCGCAAGCAAACTATACTGACCAAGCGACCGCCGCTTGTCAGCGAAGTTAGTACCAGCTTTAGCGGATAGAGGGTGTCACGTGGTCAGCGCAACGAATCCCCACGGCCGTTAATTTTGGTTTTCTAGACCGGAGTCTCTAGTTCCTTGAAATAGCTCCTCAATTATCCTCACGAGGTTGAGTGGACCCCATTCCAGACCCACTACCTCTCAGAAAATCTGGTAGCGCCGAGAATCGAACCCGAACCTCTGGATCTGTAGCCAGGAACTCTGACCACTAGACCACAGAGGCGGTACCAGGACATCAGTAAGACGGGCACAAATGTATTCTGTGAAGGTCACAGGTTAGATTCACAATGAAGTCACTGGATTTTTCAATTGACCTAATACTTCCAGCCGCACTATGGCCCTGGGGTCGACTCAGCCTCTAACAGAAATGAGTACCAGGAATCTTCATGGGTGTAAAGGGCTGCCGGCGCTTATGGCTGAAACGTGACCGCCATCTATGAGTCGATTGTGTAGAAAATATTGGAGCCTCGACGTCTCACAGCCCTACGGTTCTCCACGGCCTGTAGCAGGGATAGATTTACACTGTACTAGAGAAAACGAAACGTGATGTAATGATTGCGTTTAGATTTGCTCCCTGTGACGAGTCAGAAGGTTACGGGACCGACTGTATATGCATATAAACAACAGCGCCTGTACTGCTCATGCCATATGGGTACCTGTAGCGTTACCAAAAACTTGCTTTCAGCTGTGCGGTAATGTATCTATTGTTCTTGGCAATGAGTTGTATTTCCGGTCTAAAAAACCGAGATTAACGGCCGTGGGGATCCGTTGCGCTGACCACGCGACACCCTCTATCCGCTAAAGTTGACACTAACTTCGCCGACAGGTGGCGGTCACTCGGTCGGTATAGTTCGCTTGAGGACTACAGGCGACGGAGTTAATGAGTTCTATTTATTTAGGTAGCCGTTCATCATTTATGGAGCTGTAACTGTATTGTGACTTGTTGCAACACGTCACACGCTCCCTCCTTAAGGCTGTTCGTCCCGAATAGCCTGACGGTGCACCCCCGTTTCTTTTCTTCCAAGGATGGCTTTCTGCGTCTCCTGTTATTTCGGCTACTCCTTGCAGCGACTATTCTCCTTCCGTTACAGTATCAAATTATATACGTTCTAGATGAATTGCTTTAGTTGTTAGTAACCATAACTCACGTAGATCTCTTATTATAACATTTTTAGCTTACTTTTTTCGTTTCTAGTGTGAGTTTCTTTTGTGTTTTTTTCGTAATAATAATAATAATAATAATAATAATAAAAAGCGAATTTAAACTTTGTCGACCGTAGCACTGTTCACGTTTGCAAGCGAAAAGATAGATAGACCTTTTAATTTAACTCATGGATACTCTAACGGGAAATGGAAATGTAGCAGCAAACGAGTCGCAGATATTTCGTAATCGCAGAATAGTCCTTTTTTAAAATGTTTAATAACGTGGCACTGGCTGTTGAATTAGACTATGACTTTCTCGTACTTTACTGCTGGACGTGTAGCAAAAAAAACCGTTATTCTTATATAGAAGAAAAAGTCCATTTGTCAATGTGCGTCGAATGATAGTACAGATAACATGAAATAATTTAAATGTGATTTTTATCCATATGGTATTTGCTGTGCCTTTCAGTCCACAGTGTATGCTGTGTGCGTGCGCGCGCGCGCGTGTGTAATCCTTGTGATGGGTCGTTTAACATAAGCAGCTGTGTACACGCAGGTAGCCTCTACCGGTTATCACTCGCTGTCGCTGGCTGCTGCTGACTGAAAACTGCCTGCAGACTGCCTGTCTCGGAATTTTAAGCAAGTCAAAGTCAAGGTTGCTTTACTACTGGCTGTTTACCGCCAATCACTTCGTCTTGGCTCCAAGCCCCTTGAGACTCACGAGAACAATATTTTTTTTTTTCCAGCTAAACACTTGCAGTCAGTCCTTGTAACATCCTCTCTGATCAGAAGATGGGTCTGTCATTTACAATTGCTGCTGGTCCTCGCCAGTTCAGTTATTCTCAGTCCTGGGTCCCGCGGGACTCGTGACAAAATTTCACTGTCTCAGACTGGAGACTTCTCCAACATGAAGGGCCAGGTTGCCATGTAGCACCAGTTGTTTTCAAGATAACTCCTTGGCACGGACCATGCAGAAAACACAACCCCTCTATTGCTGAGGCATGTTTACCGCACTGTTGCATAGCAACGGCGCGGCGCGGACCACATACAAAAAACAGCCTTTCTATTGCTCAGGCGTGTTTATCGTGCCGTTGCTTAGAAACGGGTTGCATAAACCCGTTGTTCTAGTGTTGTTTGCGTGTAATACTTAGCAACGGTGGTTTCTGTGGCTTCACAGTTCTTGCATGGAGCAAATACGCCACAATATTTTGCTTTCATTGACTCTTCCGTGCTACTATACTCGTACATACAAGTCTCATTCCCTAAGAATATTTCCGTGGTAGCTCACACTTTATTTTGTAGAGATCCCACAAAGAGTTAGATTCGTCTGCTGCGAGGTGACAAGAGATTTGTGTCCAACAGAAATAGAAATACATCTGGAGGGACTAATATTTGTATGCCAGGTATCTCATATTTAGAGTGGAGAATCAGTACAGTGTTAACTATTTTTCTTATTTATTTGCCGGGTCTGCTGTTTATTTTTTCGAAAGCTTGGAATATGATGGCCCTTTTGGTGTAATTACACCGAAGTAAAAATTTCTTTATTCCGTATTTTCTACAGAACAGCCAACAATTCGCCGTTTGTGAAAACCAGCTGCATAATAAGTGATAATGAAAATAAAAAGGTAAAGCTATCCGTGTAACAGGCCGTGGAAGCCCATAGGGTTGTGAGACGTCGAGGCTCCCACATTTTATCTAGAAAATCGGCTCACAGACGGCGGTGAAGTTGTCATCCTTACGTGCCGGCCGCCCTTTACGCCCAGGAAGATTCTTGGTACTCATCTCTGTCAGAGGCTCATTCGACCCCAGTGCCATAGTGCGGCTGGAAGGATTAGGTCAATAGAAAAATCCAGTGACCTCGTCAGGAATTCAACCCGCGGGCTTCCTGTTTCTGGCATAGCGCCTCAAGCATCTACGCTATAGGTAATATTAATGGTGAGTCCATATAAGGAAACACTTGTTATAGTTCGTTTCCAGACTAAGATACAATGTAAAAAAGGACTAGTTAGTTAGTTAGTTATTTAGAGAGGCTGGGTTTCCCCATGCACCGCGACCAGTTTGATCTATTGTATTTCCCTCTATGATATTCTACCGGTCTCTTTACCCTACCGATAAATGGTGCGTACCATTAGTCCCGCCGAGCAAACGAGTTCGGCCACTTGCTTAGCGGTGTCTATAATGCTTCTCCCATCTATCGGAGGCCTTAGAGACTATTGTTGGGCGGGAAACGTTCTGGAATTTGGCTCAGTGATCCCCTTTGGGGATATGAGGTTCTTTTACGTGCCGTAAAGTTACGACACGGGACACACAGCTTAAAGTCCCTCCCGGAGGACTTCTTCCCTGAATTTTTCCGCCGTTAAAAATTCGACGACCCCCGCCGTGTTTGAACCCGCGTACCTTGAGTCATGAGGTGGGAACGTTACCTCTAGACTACGGAGGCCGCTTAAAAAAAAGGACTAAATAATCCCATTTATTTAGAATTGTCCGGCCGCTCTAAGACAACAGATTCAAAACGCTTAATTAATAAGAAATCGATACTTTCTATATCCTGCTGGGGAGCTCATTTCGTCATGATTGAAGCACTAATATCGTAATTATTTTCTCCCATTTTATAGCACGAGGACCAGGTACTTTGTAGACATGATGTGGAGATATGACATTGTAGCGTGCCCCCTAAAAGTCGAGGTCCATTGCTAGAAAACGGCTTGTTAAAACACGATTAAAATTGAAATGGAACATTATTTTCAAGCGTGGAAATGTTTACATAATTCGAACAGTAGTTCTACATAGTTTGAATTCTGGATACTTAACCTTGCAAATTCACATTACTCCGTTAAGTCTTCTTGGCAGGATGTCTGTATACAGTCGCACAGACAGAGAAACGAGTAGTTAGTTAGTTAGTTAGGTATTGGAGAGGGTGGGTTTCCCCATGCACTTAGACCAGGTATTGGTCCATTGTGCGTCCCCCTTTGATATTCTACCAGTCTCTATACCCTACCGGTACTGGTGCGCGCCATCAGTCCCGACTCAGCTAGCCAGTTCGGCCTCTACTGGCTCAGCGGTATCTCGATGCTTCCCCAATCTACCAGAGGCGTTAGAGACTACTGTTGGGCGAGAAATGTCCTAAATTTAGCTCAGAAGTCTCCTTGAGACATGAGGTTCTTTTACGTGCCGTAAAGCTACGACACGGGACCCACGGCTTAAAGTCCCTCCCGGAGGACTTGTTCCCTGAATTTTTCCGCCCTTAAAAATTCGACGACCTCCGCCGGGTTTGAACCCGCTTACCACGAGTCATTTGGGAACGTTACCTCTAGACTACAGAGGCCGCTGAGAAACGAGTAGCTGCAAATATTACGGTTTGTGTAGTTTCTAGGCATGAGCGTTAGGACTTGTCCAGTATTGCATGAAATTGTCCCGGGGACACCTCCAGAGCGGGAGACTAGTCATTGTACTCAGTAAACTTGATCATCTTGAGAAAAGAAATCAAACTGCGTGGAGATGTACCTCTACGTCACCTTTACACTTTCTTGGGGCAATGAGAAGGCACTTAGCGTTATTATTATTATTATTATTATTATTAAGTAATTAAGTGTAACTAATGTTTGTATAATGTTACACTTAATTACTTTCATCTTCACTGTGCTAAGTCTGTAATTGGCCTTACGGCTGTTGACTTGGCATATAAATAATAAAGAATTTGATTGAATTGAATTGAATTATGTCTCTACAGCCCTTGACCGCTTCTGTGGTCTATTGGCCACAGTTCCTGGCTACAGATCCAAAGGTCCCGGGTTCGATTCCCTGCGCTACCAGGTTTTCTGAGAAATAGTGGGCCCGGAACGGGGTTCAATCAGTCTCGTGAGGATAACTGGCGGACTTGTTTGCAATGGTACAGCACAGTCAGGGGGAAACAGGTGCGTTTGTGCTACCAGCATAAATTTGCTGCGCAGACGTATTGTGCAGATTGAAAAGGATCTGTTAGATACTGTACATGCTGACCCATCGTCTAGAACTCGTTGGGCTCACGAAAATAAATGCGTACATAAAAGTTTAAATAAATACATTTATGTATGTGTATATGTGTATGTGTGTAAGGGCGGGGCGCATAAAACCCCGCCCTCGCACTGCGACCTTCAATGATCTTTAGTTTTTCCCCTTATGATTAACCCTTTATTAATCCTACACTTCGAATGAAATGTAGGACTTTATTTATGGAGCGTCATAAAAGTCACTTGGTTACATGAAGAACTGGCCCAGGTGACGAAATCTTAAGTAAGCTATGGCCTCACAATCACAAAGGGTATGTGGCTGATTCGTCTTCTTGTAGGCGCCTTTTACAGGTTGGGCCATCTAGTTAGTTAGTTATTGGAGAGGGTGGTTTTCCCCATGCACTTAGACCAGCATTGGTCCATTGTGCTTTCCTCTATGATATTCTACCAGTCTCTATACCCTACCGATATTGGTGTAAGCTTAAGTAAGCTATGGCCTCACAATCACAAAGGGTATGTGGCTGATTCGTCTTCTTGTAGGCGCCTTTTACAGGTTGGGCCATCTAGTTAGTTAGTTATTGGAGAGGGTGGGTTTCCCCATGCACTTAGACCAGCATTGGTCCATTGTGCTTTTCTCTATGATATTCTACCAGTCTCTATACCCTACCGATATTGGTGCGTACCATCAGTCCCGCCGAGCCAGCGAGTTTGGCCTCCACTAGCTTGGCGGTGTCTATAATGCTTCCCCGATCTATCACAGGCCTTAGAGACTACTGTTGGGTGGGAAACGTCCTTGAATTTGGCTCAGTTTGGGTCATCTGAGTAAATACACAGAAATTCTGTAATTCGCAAACATGTGATGTTTTCGAAGATACTGGTGCGACTGAGGATGACTGTGAATTTGGGTGTTGCCAGTGTTTATTCCATACTTGAAAGTCATATCTTACTTAACGGGTCGAAACTTTCAAAAAAAGAAACAGGTACTAAGGGAAAGCAGGTAAACAAAGATAAAATTGTCCCTTTGCTTAATTGATTAAGCACTGTGCCATGAAGGCGTAAAGGAGAGTGGAGTTACAGCGGCATCATTCTTGACCACGACACTAAAGAGGACTGAATTGTCAGCTTCATGTTCCGGCCGCTTTACCTCAAGAGATATAGCCTCTGATACCCATTGGATAGGAGAGTGGAAGGGCCACTTCCGGTCTCAACCCTGTGGAGAAGAGAGAAAAGTTTACACAGCCGGGAATCGAACCTTTGCCGTCCAGCCCATAGCCCGTCTCTGTACCAACTAAGCTATCCCAGCATTTCAAGGAAAGTAACATTCCCAGATAAGGTTACCGAGTTCACATATTTCTTACACACCTTGTTACGGTTTGTGGAAATGTTTTACCTAGTTGTAGATTGAAGACTTCAGGTTTGTGAAAATTGACTGCAATCCACAGGAGTGAGCGGTGGGCCATTGATGCCTTACGGAGGCCAAATTCGCGTATATCCCATAATTGTTTCTCCTTTCAGTTGTGGAAGAGTGTTAAATGCTAAAGGCATGTATTTCCTCAACGCCATGAACAGATTTGCAGTTCAGATCTAATTGGTCATTTTGCAGTTTCAGTATGAAGTATTGTTGGGCTTCTCACACACGAGTACAGATAAGAATAAAGTTCGCAACAAACGGAAACATGATTCTGTCTGTATTGTAAATTTTAAACAGCAAACAATGTAATACACTGCATGTTTCGGAAGTAAGGAAAATCGAACACATAAGCATATACCGTATTTACGCATGTATAGGCCGCACATTTTTTGCCAAAAATTCAAGAGGAAAACTGGGGTGCGGCAAATATTCGAAATCACACTTCATTTAAAAAAAAATTGTATTCATAATTAGTAATACAGGGTGTTCTACTCCTGAAATAATATTCCAAGAAAATTATTTTGTCTACAATTTCTGTCTGAAAATTGTGCTGCGGCCTATACACGCACGCGGCCTATACATGCGTAAATACGGTACATTTGCAGTGTGTTTTTTTCTTTATAGTATAGACCATGTAGCAGAGAACACTACATGAACTAGACAACACAACAACAGAAACAATCGACATCCTGGGAATAAGAAGATAAATTCGTGCTCAAAAACAGTTAACACAAACGAATCTACCCAATAATAGCAGAATCAGACGAAAAGATGCGTGGTCTACTGCAGCAACAGACACTAAGCTGAATACAGCATACGGCACTTTTAAATTAATTTGACATTAACTTTTAATCTTCAACTTTTAGTTCCATATATATCTTGTATTTAAATCAAAATCTATATGCTAGAATATAAATGTAGGTAGAAAATAGTAATTTTAAGGCTATGTATGTAAATATACGAGTATATACACGCTGTACAATTCAGTAGTGAAAATGTGTAAATCACCAACTCCTGAGAATGATCCTATAAGGGTCGAAACATGCAGTTAATAAATTATAGTTGCTTTGAGGGTGGAATTTGTATTATTAGTTATACTCACTCAACCGGATGCAAACAGTAAAAATAGATATACAATGTAAATAACTCGTGTGTTGAAATTAACGTAAAGTGAACCATGATGTACAATAATTGTAGTGCGTGTTTTGGTTTGTTTGAAAAATAGTTCGAATCACTGCGTTTGTAAGATGTTTTATTGTGTGTGTGTGTAGAAACAAGAGAATTATAACTCTGTAAACATCGAAATGTTTGCAACAGTGGTTCTATTCCTGATTTCGCCTAGTGCTAGATCGAGAACACGTAAAGCAAGGGGGAACACGGCACAACTCATACAAACGAATCATTATAGTCTTACGTAGCTACTTAAATCCATCTTTGTTCCCGCATTCTTTCGCTGTATATTCAAAATATTAAACGACGATATATTTAGAAGTGGAATGGCAGGAAAGGTGAAGCTATTCCTGTAAGCCCATCGGGTTGTGATACATCGAGGCTTCCATATTTTCTCCACACAGTCGGCTCTCAGATGACGGTAAGGTCGCGCACCGGCCGCCCTCTATCCCCAGGAAGAGTCCTGGTTCTCATTTGTTTTAGAGGCTGAGTCGATCCTAGGGCCATAGTGCGACTGGAAGGATTAGGTCAATTGAAAAGAATCCACGTTATCGGGACTCGAACCTGCGATCTTCCGGTTTGTAGCATAGTGCCTCAACCAACTACGCTAAAGGAACTGTTGAAGTTAAACAGGAACCAGCTACGATGGGCTGTAGGACTACTTACAGGACACTGTCACCTCAAAGGACATTAAGAATTAGAAAAAATAAGTTTGACGTGGATAAAGAATTTATTTACGTTTATCATTAAGTAAATGGATGGATGAATGTAAAGAATGAATTGATTTGGGCCTTATAATTTTCAAGATGGTAGGCTATATTTTGTTTTATTTTTTCTCGTTGCTGAATTTTCGTCTTGAAATCAGTGAAATTCATGTCCTCATGTGACAATTTGAGGTTATAAATTCATGCAATCTAGGTTTTAAATTTATGCAGATAATATAAAAATGTATTGTCGCGTATCGGGCTTATATCGCGACAAATAAATTCTCGACGTATTCGATGTAGCGAATTTTATTTCACACTCGCTCTTACAATCACCCAAATTACAGATCTGACGATTACTGCTATCTGCAGTATCACAAATAGTACACTCCAAATGCCAGAATACAACTGACTGGTTGCTGGCTAACTCGANGATTTCCTGCACACGGTTAGAAAAGTTATGCCTAAAGAGCCACATGGCATTTCTTGACAACCTGAATAACTATCAGTTACTTAAGGAAGAGCCAGGACTATAGAGTTACTTTCTATGTTTTAGTTTTTCACATATAGAATTATTTCTTAGCATATGAATGGAGGAATCTGTGATTGAAATGGTATAAATAAATTATAAATTTGTTAATAATACGTGTATATTGTAGCATCCTGTTCCACTTAGTGTAGATTAGTTTTTTATGGTCTCACTTGCAACACTATGTCCTGTAACATTTATTAAAAGTTATTCACTTTAAAAGTTTATTACTACATGTTTCGACCAATTTGGTCATCAGGTGTTAAAATTATAGGGCGAGGAAACTGCTGTATTCTGTTGGGCGTATCGCGGGGACGAAGTAGAACGAAATAGAAAACATCAGTTTCCTCGCCCAGTAACTTTATAATCTGATGTTGACCACGACCGCTTCTGTGGTCTAGTGGTCAGAGTTCCTGACTGCAGATCCAGAGGTCCTGGTTCGATTCCCGGAGCTACCAGATTTTCCGAGAAGTAGTTGGTCTGGAACGGTGTTCACTCAGCCTCGTGAGAATAATTGAAGAGCTATTTCAAGGAAATAGCGGCTCCGGTCTAGAAAACCGAAATTAACGGTCGTGAGTATCTGTTGCGCTGACCACGCGACACACACTATCCGCTAAGTTTGGCACTAACTTCACCGACAAGCGGCGGTCGCTCGGTCGGTATAGTTCGCTTGCGGACTACAGACCACGGATTTTTTTTTTTTGCTTGATGGTGACCACATTGGTCGAAATATGTAGTGATAAACTTCTAAAATGAATAACTTTTAATAAATTTTATGACGTAGTGTTGCACACGAGACTGTAAAAGACGAATCGACTATATTTTTATCTTCCACCATAACGAAAATTTTCAGATGTAACTGTAAAGTACTAGCTCACTATTTTAATCATAATGCAAGAAGGTATATGAAGACTTCTTTAAGATTACTGGCCTTGTATATTGCTTCCACACTACTATAGAAGCTATGGGAAATTTTGTCACTTGAAAATCATTTCAGTTACATGTATGTACGATATTTTCAGCATTTCCAAGTCAAAAAACCAAATTGTTTGCACACACAACTTCGCATTGTCATCATATTTGCAAATAAATATTTGAAGCGGCGCATGGCGATAGGGTATTAACACATTCGACACGACGCAACATAATAGTGATGCCAGACCATACAGAGAGAGGATTAGATGAGGGTCACTTGTCCCAGTCCCGAGGCCCAGAAGGGCCGTAAATAAACACTTTTATTAATTTTAAAAATTAAATTAGATACACATGATTGTGAGAATTATATTAATTGGCTTACTGATTTTAGTCTTTAATGGATTTTGTTTAGACACTGCTACAAGCCGGAAGTTCACGGGTTCGATTCCCGATGAGATCATTGGATTTTTCAATTGTCCTAATCTTTCCAGCGCGCTATCTCCCTGAGGTCGACTGAGCCTCTAATAGAAATGAGTACCAGGAATCTTACTGGGGAGTAAAGGGTGGTAGACGCGTAAGGCTGAATTCACCGCCATCTGTGAGACGATTGTCTAGAGAAAATGTGGGAACTTCGACGTCTCAGAAACCTATGGGCCTCCACGGCTTGTTATACGGATAACAAAACAGCAACTTACACAGCCTTCAACCGATATTCGTTTGCACTGTTTAGATGTTTACGTTCTGTGTGCGGGTGTGTAATTACACAGCGGCGTGAATCTTTGAACCTGCGTCTGGCAAAATTAAGTTTGTGAGAACTGGAAACTGTATATGCTGTGCACAGAATTGGATCGTTAAATTGTGTTCTTCTAATTTCTAGTTCTTGTTATCCCATCTTATACGGAATTAACAGCGTTTGAAAGGCGGTAGGCGTCACAAGGTCTTCCCAGAATTCCCTGATTATTTTCAGTGCTGTGCGTGCAATCTACTTCATCATAATTACGAAAACTTTACTGACATAATTAACACTTATGTTTTAACGCTCTGTACTGAATGTTTATTCCATATTGATTTTCTACTATTATTCCCCATTATTATTCCCTATATTGCTTTACGTGTCAGCTGGTCGGAGGCTCAATAAAGACATTAACCTTGTCCCTAACTAACTCCGTGGTTTTAGTCCGCAAGCGAACTATAACGACCGAGCGACCGCCGCTTGTCGGCGTACTTAGTGCCAACTTTTGCGGGTAGAGGGTGTCGCGTGGTCAGCGCAACGGAACCCCACAGCTGTTAATCTCGGTTTTCTAGACCGGAGCCACTATTTCTTTGAAATAGCCTCTCAATTATCCTCACGAGGCTGAGTGGACTCCGTTACAGACCTACTACTTCTCAGAAAGTCTGGTAGCGCCGGGAATCGAAACCGGACCTCTGGATCTGTAGCCAGGAAATCTGACCGCTAGACCACAGAGGCGGTCACCTTGTCCCTAATCTAACTAATTAATCTGTTCGTATTCAGTGCCAAACGTAAGAGCACTTTGAAAAAATCGGCCAAATAAACTAAGCTAAGAGTTGAGATTTCCCAAGTTTGATTGTTTCTAATTATGGCCGGAAATACAAAAGCCATGACTTTTTATAACTTTAGATTCCATCTCTCTGGTTAACATAAGCAATGAAAAAAATATTTTTGCATAAATATGTACACGCTATTTGAAAAATCGACTGAAAGTGTAACAGATACACAGCTGGCAGCGGTAATGGCCGAGAGTTCTGAAATAGTAACATGTCTGCCAGCGAGCTGTAAAATCATGACACTCCTTCCTTCAGAAGTGATACCTGATACCCTGCTAAATGCTCAGATATTTCCAAACTTTTCGTTCTTACGTTAGGGGGCTGGAGAAAACTACGCAACAAAGAGCCTTGAAGTTTGTAATGTTCATAAAATATTATAGACTAGAATGGAGGAGAGGGGGATTGGTTAGGAACGTTGAACGCATAGGAAAGCATAGAAAACACATACATTCTGATTAAGATCTAAAAGTTTGTGACGACTGTACTTTTGGCTATTATCCATCTTCCTGTGTTTATCAAAAACGTTTTGAAAAATAAACAGGAATGTTTTTTTAGAGAAAAACGGGACAATGGATGATGTTCAAAAACATGATATTTGTAATATATATTCTGAGTCGGTAAACCGATGAGAAGAGACTTTAAAAAGACAAAGACATGGATGGGAGTTTTTTTATTGCTAGTGGGGTGGGTCTAAGTCCCTTGTACTGCGGCCACTTCTGGCCTATTGTACCAGCCCTAGATGATAGGTGAGGGTGATTGTGGAGCAATTGGTGGAATGAAGATTGGCAAGGGAAACCGAAGTACTAGGAGAAAACCTGCCCCAGCGCCCTTTGTCCACCACAAATCCCACTTGTTCAGACCCGGGATCGAACCCGGGCCGCCGCGTTGGGAAGCCAGCGACTAACCGCTTGAGCTGTGGCGC
Organism: Cryptotermes secundus; assembly: GCF_002891405.2. Classification (NCBI taxonomy): domain Eukaryota; kingdom Metazoa; phylum Arthropoda; class Insecta; order Blattodea; family Kalotermitidae; genus Cryptotermes; species Cryptotermes secundus. Next base: position 731,333 of record NW_019718271.1, on the reverse strand, counting down.
GGCCATGTATGGGAGGTTACTATTAAAATATGTCTTATAATAAATAGGTGTGACGTCATAGACTGGGTTCAAATGGTTGTGGATGCGGTTTGGTACATGTTAGTTAATTTCTGGGTTAGGTGGCGGGATATTCGTTGCCAAGTTGAGTGACAGTTGGTATTTAAAGAATGAATTTGCAGCACGGGGCTAGTTAAGCTAACGCTAATCGATTGATTCATTTGGGACATGAGAGAGCAATTTTAACGCTTGCTTTTTTCAGGGAAAGGAATGTCTGACATACAAATTTTATCAGAATTTTGTAACACAAAATTAGTTTGAATTAAAATGTATTGCTAGTCAGTGGTTCCTTCTTTTATTTCTTCTTCTGTTTCGTAGCTTTGTCTCACCAATTTCACACTGAGTTTCACTCAGTAAACAAACATGATTAGACATACTGAAGAGTACAATTGTTCGGTGCTCGGTCTTCCCACACGGTCACTGGTATTTCGCTCGGGGAAGGATACATGTCCACGTATTCTGTTTCCCTGCCTTACGCTGTACTACCATCCATTTACGCAGCCTCAGCCTGTAAATACAGCAACCTGTTTCACAGTCTGAACTGTAGCAGACCGGAAGATCATTGCCACTCTAAAAATATCAATAATTCGATATGTACCTGCCTGACAAAAACATAATTACTTTTAGCATACTATGCGTTACATCAGTAAACATGTCCCAGTGGATTAAAGTTGCAAAAACATTCATGATATCCGGGTATGTTATTGTTAACACTTACTAGCAAGCGTCTAATTTCCTGGCAGCGGAATAGCAGAGTCCTTTCCTGGAAATTCGGGTGAAGCGTGCAGGGTTCCAGATAAAGTACAGGCTTTTCTGTTTCTGGGAAACATTGGAAGAAGGTAATTTACAAATATATGAACTCTGTGGTCTAGTGGCTAGAGTTCCTGGCTACAGATCGAGAGGTCCCGGGTTCGTTTCGCGGCGCTACAAGATTTCCTGAGAAGTAGCTGGTATGGAACTGGGTACACTCAGCCTCGTGAGGATAATTGAATGGAAAAGTAGCGGCTCCGGTCTAGAAAGCCGAGATTAATGGCCGTGGGAATTCGTTGCGCTGACCACGCAACGCCCACTATCCGCTAAAGTTGGCAGAACTTCGTCGAAAAGTGGCGGTCGCTCGTCGATATAGTTCGCTTACGGACTACAGGCCACGGAGTAAAGTAACAAATGAAATTGTTCAGGTGTTACATGAGGATACTATCGTTGGGGCCCGTACCACTAAAAGTTATTTTTCAACTTCATGGGGTTCATATTAAGAGATCTCCACATATTGTTCAGGGTTGTTTTATAAAGTTTCATCTGTGGAACTGAAGTTTGTATTCTTACCGTTAAAAGTTCGTGTATTGTTAGCGTTTTTCTTTTTGCATTTCTTTTCCGTTCTTGCCCCCCAAGTTTATATCATTAAAACTTCACGGGTCTTTAGGACTTATTGTGATTTATCAATGCTTGATGTTGGAGTTTATATCTTCAAAACTTCCTGTATTATTCAGGTTTATGATATAATTTTACTTTCGAGACACTAAAATTCATATTATTAAAACTTTAAAACTCTGTATCTTCAAGTTTAGTATATGTTTCCCATCCATGCCCTTTGGAAACGCATGACTTTGTTCATAATGTTATCGTCCATTTTTATTCAAAGCAATGTAATATGACAAGCAGGTACTATAATAACCAGTTACCATACTCCTGCGAATTTCAGTCAGTTTGATGAAGTTGCTCACTTTGCAATTGTGAAATGTCACCGGTTGACAGAATTAGTAGTTACTTCATGGAACAATGAAGGTACTATATAACAGTACGAGGTATTCGTGGAAGTTTGTAAGTTCGAGGTCTTTTTAGCCCACTTTCCTTATTTTGAAAAAATAAAGTAGGGTAGTGTAGACCTGAATTATGTAAACGTACGAGTATAACATATGAAACAAAAATTAGAATATACAAAACTATAATTTTGCCTGTGGTTCTGTATGGGTGTGGAACTTGGTCTCTGACATTGAGGAAGGAACATATAGACTGAGGGTGTTTGAGAACAGGGCGTTGAGGAGAATATCTGGACCGAAGAGAGTCTAGGTCTTAGCTTATTGAATGGCTCTGTGTAAGCGTACATGTCACATAGCCCGAAGTGGCAATGCTATTAATGGCTGAATTGCAAAGGATATAGAAGGTCAATCATCATGCTTATAGGATGGCATCATTCTAGCATTATTCATTGGGAGAGACGGAGAAACCCACGAAGAATCATGGTCAAGAATGTAAGATTTGAGGCTTTCACGGCGGTGACTATGAAGAAAGCAGTCTGCTTTACCGTTTCTCACGGTGTTGTCGCTTGCAGAATTCTTATACTTTTTCTTCTACCCTGAAGATGGGGGCGATACGTTCCTGCGAAACGTCGGTTAACACCACATATACACGGTGCCAAATCCCAGAAGACTGCTTTCTTCATAGTCAAGAATGTTAACAACCCAATGACATCTCCGAAAATCCATTAAATATATATATCTCATATAAGAGTTGTGTAAAGTTAAATTAAACTTTACTTCAGTTAGTGGAAGTAATTTGAAACGAATATGGATCTGCATTGTAATCTCTGATAATGTTGTCAAAATGAAATTCTTTCGTGTCTAGTCCGAATTATATGTCTGGCTTATCACTACCCCGCAATTTAAAAACTTTTTTTTCCCCATGATGTCGCCTAGCGAAGGCAAATTACAGACATGCATGCTGGAACCGGTACGTAATTTCGTGGCAGTGGTTGTAGAATGGTCAGTTCTTCGCAGCGTTGGCCTCACTGTTAGCCGAAACAAAAACTCACGTCTCAATATTATAGAATAATTAAGTAGACACATGCATCTCATTTTATTTGAAGAGCGTTTGTGTTGAGCGTCTTATTGAAGTTTCCTTACGAGCACATGCTATCTTAGTCTTTGCTCACAAGTTTCTACTAACATGTTTTTATCTGAAAAAAGGCAAAGCTATCCCTATGCTACAAGCCGGAAGGTCGCGGGATCGAACCCCCAAGGAGGATTTTTTCAATTTACCTAATCCTTCCAACCGCACTATGGCCCTGGGGTCGACTCAGCCTCTAACAGAAATGAGTACCAGGAATATTCGTGGGGGTAAAGGGCAGCCGGCGCGTAAGGCTGACAACCTCACCGCCATCTGTGAGCCGATTGTCTAGAAAATGTGGGGACCTCCACGGTCTGTTACAAGGAAACCTTTACTTTATTATTCCCGTAACAGGCCGTGGAGGCCCTTAGGTTTGTGAGACGTCGAGGCTCCCACAGATTTCTCTAGACAATCGGCTCACAGATGGCGGTGATGTTGTCAACCTTACGCGCCTGTCCCCCTTTCCACCCCAAGAATATTCCTGGTACTCGTTTCTTTAGAAGTTAAGTCAACTCAAGGCCACAATGCTGTTGGGAGGATTAGTTCAATTGAAAATTTCAGTGACCTTGTCGGCTTGTAGCATCGTGCCTCAAATAACTGCGCTACCGTATGCCCCCTTTCTTTTTTTCATCTGGGTGATAAAATCAATTTGGAGTCTATGTAACTTGTACCACTGTTGCAATTATTTGACTGTCTCAGATGTCCAGGGTGGACATGGCGTTTGAATAATGGATCAATATATTGCTTCGGTTCTTTTCTGGTAGTGGCAACGGGAAAGAGAGAGCCGTGCTTCTTACTTTCAACTTTTTCTCTTTTGGTCTCCTTTTCCACGTTTGACTGGACGTGGAGCCGCCCTTACATAATCATGCTTTAAACATTCATTACGTCGGGACCTTCAGCTTTTTGAAATATTAGTTGAGTTCAGATTCGTTTTGGAGCTTCTGAATACCTGTCTAGCCTCCGATTCAAATATTACAAACAACGTTTCGGCGATGTTCAAACAATCAAAGAAGATGCCACTTTAGAGACCCTTCACCTTGAAACTTCTTGACTTACTGCCTCATTGACTGTGGGGAATATACACTACCATAGCCAATAAGTTCGTGGACTGGCCGCAAAGCGTCGTTGCAGTGCACTACAGCGGATAGGTCGAGGCACAGTATGATGCCCTGTCAGTTCATCTATCGTCACAGCAAGAAGTAGTCCCTTGCAAACAGTGTAAGCAGAACTACTGCCTCTATTGTGAACTGCAGTTAAATGCAAGTGGCGGAAATCGAAAACGTGGCAGTTTGAACAACGGGAAAACATCAGGTTCTGCCAGAAACTAGGCAAATCCCATAGCGAAACATTTGGCGTAGGAAGAATTAGCTGTTGCTACACGACAACGCCCCTGCACATCGCTCTGTTCTTGTCCAAGAGGAACTGGCAAGGCAACAGGTCACCGTTTTGCCACACCCTCCGTACTCACCTGATCTCGCACCTTGCGATTTCTTTCTCTTTCACCGCGTGAAAGCAAAGCTACGTGGTCGTGAATTTCAGTCGTCCGAGGAGGTCGTCATTGCCACAAGAGATGCCGTACGGGAATTTCCTGCCAATAAGTTTCAGCAGTGTTTTCGGCAGCTATATCAACGTTGGTAGACTTGCATAGCGGCCAGCTGCAACTATTTTGAGGGCCGATGTGGATCTGTGTAAGTGTATGTGAATACCTTGTAATATGATGCGATAAAACCACAGTCCACGAACTTAATGGCTGTACTACGCAGGTACGTGTATATTAATGTTAATGATTAATTTGTTGGTTGAGACACTATGCTACAAGCCGGATGGTCCCGGTTTCGAGTCCCGATGATGCTAATGAAGCATAACGCCATGAATGCTTATGGCGAGTGGATAGATCCATATTGAGTTGTCATCTTCACGCCCCAGCCGCTTTAGCCCCGGGGAAAGAGCCCCAAGTACCCATTGCGGAAGAGGCTGGGTTGGCCCCAGTGCTGGTCTGGACGACGTGGAGAAGAGAAAATTCTTGACCCCACCGGGACTTGAACTACTGCCTCTCGGTCGTCCAGCCCATAGCCAGTCTCTATACCGACTACGCTATGAAGAAAGCATAATTGATGCCGCTCAAATTCTAAGTACTTTTTGGTTCTATGGCGTTAGCTAAAGGAAGGTTTGAGCTAAGCATTGTAAAGTTTTGTACGCTAAGTCTATGTTACGCAAACAGACGGCTTAATAAATTACGTAACTCTTAATTTAAGGCCGCGCCATAGCTCAAGCGGTTAGGCACTGGCTTCCCACCGCGGCGGCCCGGGTTAGATCCCGGGTCTGGTCAAGTGGGATTTGTGGTGGACAAAGTGGCGCTGGGGTAGGTTTTCTCCGAGTACTTCGGTTTCCCCTGCCAATCTTCATTCCACCAAATTCTCCATCATCATAATCACCCGGGACATGTACAATAGACCAATCAGTGGCCGCCGTGACGAGTGGACCCAACTGGACTCCACCCCCCACTATGCGAAAAAGAAACACTCAATTTACAATTATGGCAAGACTTTCCACTTACTCGCAAGTCGGAACATTTGAAGAAGAGCGTCATAAGTTTCCTCTAGTACCATTTTACATAACATTCTTGTAACAAATAGGCTTAAGAATTATCACAGTGTTAATATACTTTTGAAATGGGGTGTCTTGATTCTTTAAGCCATTAGCATTGCGTGATTCAGATCCTTATATTAATTTGTTATTTCAGGCAGCAAGAATTACCAGCAATATTCTAAATGAGTGTTCCCTTCACACTCTTGTAAGTTGCTGGAATATTGAGCCAACCACTCCTATGTAACAATGTACCTAGTATTTCACGTCGTAATATTGTATCTCTGCGAGGAATAATCATTTCCTTGAACAGTACTATCTTCTGTGATATAATTCCGTATAGTCCGTTAAAATTCAACAGACGTTTCGGAGGTAAAAATCGTTTCCATCTTCAGGGTCAAATAACCCGAGGAATGTGTCAGTGTGAAAGCAGGTGTAAAGCCGATCTGTTGAATTTTAACGGAATACACGCGTTATATCTCAGAAAATATAATATTTCATAGCCACCAGTGTGCTGTAATACCTTCCACAAGATCCTGTCATTTCGCACTCACTCATGTGGCTGTGCCCTACATGAGAAGCCGCCAATTCTGCAGCTACTCAAGAACGTCCCAGCATTTTATGGAATCCAAAGGTTCATTACTATGTCCACAAGAGCCCTCTACTGGTCCCTATCCCGAGCCAGATCAATCCAATCCATACCATCCCATCCTATCTCTCTAAGATCCATTTTAACATTGATCACCCACCTACGTCTTGGTCTTCCCAGTGGTCTCCTTCCTTCCGGCTTTCTCACCAATATCCTATATGCATTCCTCTTCTCCCCTCGTTGTGCTACATGCCCTTCCCATCTCTTCTTCCTTGACTTGATCATTCTAAATATACCAGGAGAAGGGTAGAAGTTATGAAACTCCTCATTAGTCATTTTGTAAGGGTTAACAAAATCGGACAGCATTAGAATTTTAGTTTTTTGCCTATTTTCCAAATTTTATGAGCGAAGATAAGGACATGATATCATGAACTCACGAATGTCATTACTTATCAATAAGATTTCTATCGCTGGACAGCTTTTCTTAAGTGATGTATTAATAAAAACTATCCACATCCGGTTATGTGGAAATCGTTTATGTTCATATCATATGTGAGATTTCTAATTGATGGACAGTGTTAGTGTGCTATATTTATTTGTAGAAAGTCGTCCAATACTAGATAACCCTCTGCAGGAATGGATATCCATAAATGAAGGAGTACAATCAGCGTACACGGAGGAAATATCGACATCAGAGAATATGACAAAAAGATTAATTATTATAATACAGGCATTTGAAAGAAAGGTAAAAATGTAAAGCTATCCCTGTAACAGGCCGTGGAGACCCATAGGGTTGTGAGACGTCGAGGCTCCCACATTTTCTCTAGACCAGTGGTTCTCAACCGTTGCCCGGTAAATTCTTTTTTTTTTCTACATGACGAGGGCACGGTATAATTGATATAATTGACAACGCGACAGCCTCTATCCGCTAAAGTAGGATTCTGAGATCATTGACGTTAATTCGAACACGAATCTAGTTTCAAATATTCCGGCAGATTTCGTCTTCATCATCTAGTGAAATGCTATTTTTTATTGCTAGTGGGGTGGGACTAAGTCCCTTGTACTGCGGCCACTTCTGGCCTATTGTACCAGCCCCAGATGGTAGGTGAGGATGTTTGTGGAACAATTGGTGGAATGAAGATTGGCAGGGGAAACCGAAGTACCCGGAGAAAACCTGCCCCAGCGCCACTTTGTCCACCACAAATCCCACTTGACCAGACCTGGGATGGAACCCGGGCCGCCGCCGTGGGAAGCCAGCGACTAACCGCTTGAGCTGTGGCGCGGCCTAGTGAAGTGTTACTAACATTAGCAACAACTTTCTTATTTTCAACGGCTTGAATATTATTGCCGTCTCTGTGTTGTTTCAGGGTAGATCTCGGAATGAACAACCAAGGTCTCCATTTCGAGCGGCACAAACTAGTTTAATTCGACCCATCATTTCCTCCAGCCACTTTATACACTTAATACTTTTTAGGCATATTTGGAATTATATCAATTCGCGGAGAGGAAAAATATTTCGAAATGAGAGAACCGCAAAGAAATGAATTATTAGTACTAACTTGTCACGTAAGGAACACACGTACAGTAATACTGTCACTTTTTAGGGTGTTGTAACTGTAAACGGGGTTTTGGATTACTGGGTTTATTGCCCACTTATAGGCCTTATTACAAACAAATATAACACTCTCGCTGTTTCCACACTTTACAGTTCACTGTTACACTCACTAGTGTCCTCAGTGTATTACATTCTTCACTATCCGTTTCCTGGCAACGGACTTTAAAGCAGGAACTATAACAGTCTCACTAAATTACTGTACACGTAAAATCTTCTCTTCACAGCCCGACTGCCAACTGAGCATATAGCGCCATCTTCTTAGCCTTCCTTGCAGAGCCCAACTCTCCAATAACTTCTCACTTGGAACTCTGGAACTCGACTATTCTCCTGCACTTTTCTTCATAAAAATTTTGCACGGACATATTAGAAAACATCTTTCCCCGACATTTCCTCTATTGTTGCTTGCGTATCCGTTGCCGCGGAAACTTGTTTACCGAGCCCTTGCCTAGCAATGGATGTCTCTTCTGGCTCCAATATTCCGGCCTTTAAGCATTACAGTTGCCATAGATGGAGCTCCGATGCAGTTACGGATCGTCGGACCGGGGCAGGGAAGTGGAAGCAGCTTCACTGGTTCATTCTTACAGACTGCGTGGTAGCAAGTGATCCGACTCACTTAATCTCATTATCATATCAAAGCAGCAGCACAACTGTCATACGTGATGTAGCAAGTACGGATTTCCACCACAAACACACACATACTCTGTCTCTCTGTCTCTCTCTGCCTCCATCCTCAGGGTAGGAGAAAATTCTTCTACACTGAAAATGAAGGCAGCTTCCGAAACGTTGGTACCTCTCAAACAAAATACACGACGTCTCATTACAGAGACCAAACTTAATATTCATTTGTTTTGGAACCTAAATTCTAATATTCTGTCTTGTAATATCTTACTATCTGCACGAGTATGTCCTCGCCATAGCTCAAGCGGTTAGTCGCTGGCTTCCCACCGCGGCTGCCCGGGTTCGATCCCGGGTCTGGTCAAGTGGGATTTGTGGTGGACAAAGTGGCGCTGTGGCAGGTTTTCTCCGAGTACTTCGGTTTCCCCTGCCAATCTTCATTCCACCAATTGCTCCACAATCACCCTCACCTATCATCTGGGGCTGGTACAATAGGCCAGAAGTGGCCGCAGTACAAGGGACTTAGTCCCACCCCACTAGCAATAAAGAAACAGAATAAATGCTGACGTCTGTGAGTTGAGTGAGATTCGAACCTACGAACCCAGTGTTTGAGCTGGCGAAGTCAGTAGCAGTAACCTAATGTTCACAAAATTGTTATAGTAATAAACGACAACGGAGATATGAAGGAGGTCCTTCTATGTACATATTTTTTTTAATTAATCGATTCGTGTAACCGCAAGGACTTTCCGGCGAATTAAGTCTTCACGCGCGTCCACTTTGCTTTCGTAAACACGATCCCTCATGTACCCGCACACATGGAAATAAAGGGGGACTGAAGTCCAGTGGCCACGGTGGCCAATTTTGGGTAACTTTCCCTCCCTCACCACATGTCCAATCTAGCGACGAGGAAAGTGTCGACTCGGGTACTGTGTCACTTGTCGACTGGTTTGTGGGGGCCCTGTGATATGACCATGCGGTCAGAGTCATGTTAACCAGCACACCCAGAGGCTTGTGTTCAGCAACCCCCAGCCGTTCCTCCAAGAAAAATGGTCCAATGAGCCGGCTGTCAATTACACTACACCGTCTAATAGCAGAAATTCGATATCATACTTCAAGAGCGACCACCTCTGTGGTCTAGTGGTCAGAGTTCCTGGCTACAGATCCAGAGGTCCGGGTACAATTCCCGGCGCTACCAGATTTTCTGAGAAGTAGTGGGTCTGGAACGGGGTCCACTCAGCCTCGTGAGGATAATTGAGGAGTTATTTCAAGGAAATAGCGGCTCCGGTCTAGAAAACCGAAATTAACGGCCATGGGAAACCGTTGCGCTGACCACGCGACACCCTCTATCCGCTAAAGTTGGCACTAATTTCGCCGACAAGTGGAGGTCTCTCGGTCGATATAGTTCGCTTGCGGACTACAGGCCACGGAGTAATTTACTTGTAATGTACTGTGTGGAATCACATATCACATAAATGCGAGTTTCTTGTATTTTTTTTACCCCGTCACAGATAAACTGAGCTTCATCAGTGAATAAGATGTATTGATAGGGGTATGCAAGTAACCACGTAGTAAAGTCCCCAGGTTCGAAGTCCTGAATTTGCTGGAGGTGGTACAGATAGAGACAGTCTAAGTTCAAAGTTCGCCGCACTGTTCTGTGCTGAACATGTAGGCGACTGATATTTCGGCGGGTGGATTGCGATGCGCCATTTCGGTAGTGTGTTCCCTCGTCACACCCACGTCTCGCCCTCTCGCACTTTCCGCTGATAGCGACACTGGGAAGCATCAGAGTTATCGGTGGACAGTGTGGTATACACGCCAATGCAGGATTCTTCGTCAAGGGAATCTTCTCCATATTCCTCGACATTAGCAGGAGCGTCCCAGTTACAAAACTCGTGGCAAAAATGAATGTCTGCATATCCTTTTTCTTTATTGTTAGTGGGGTGGGACTAAGTCCCTTGTACTGCGGCCACTTCTGGCCTGTTGTACTAGTCCCAGATGATAGGTGAGGGTGATTGTGGAGCAATTGGTGGAATGAAGATTGGCAGGGGAAACCGAAGTATTCGGAGAAAACTCACCCCAGCGCCACTTTGTTCACCACAAATTCCTCTTGACCAGACCCGGGATTGAATCCGGGCCGCCGCGGTGGGAAGCCAGCGACTAACCGCTTGAGCTATGGCGCGGCCCTGAATATCCTCAGTTTCTGTATGTAAACTGAATGTCATTCAGTCTTCTATCATAGTACGTGTATCATTAGGGACACGCGGTAGCGTAGTTAGTTAGGACAATATGCTTCGATGAGGTCATTGGGTTTTTTCAATCGACCTAATCTGTCCAGCCGCACTCTAACATGAATCTTTCTGGGGATAAATGCGGCCGGCGCGTAAGTCTGACAACATTATCGCCATCTGTTATCCGATTGTCAAGAAAATGTGGGAGCCTCGACGTCTCACTAACCTATGGGCCTTCATGGTCTGTTACAGGGATAGCTTTACCTTATTTTTACCATAGTATCATTGTTACACAACACGCATGTTAGCCGCTACACTGCTGTAGCACGAACCTTATTTCAACGCGCGCATGCGCAGTGTCACATGTCAGCCGAGACGCCATTTTATCATACCCATTAATTACATAAGCGTTGAGAATCGTACCCATGTCAATAGAATAATTTTCACTCAGAATTTTCTCAGGAGTAACTTGTAGAAGTTACGATATAAAGTCATGAGACGCCCTGCGTGTGTCTGTTTAGCAGTCGTAGCTATGGTGGTTGCTAAAGAACCATTCTATTTAGGCATGTGGAGATTTGTCGCGAACAGACCGATATCCTCTGTGACCTAACGAAACTCAGAAAAGAATAGCTGGCAATTCAGATGTACCCAATGAAACTGAAAACAGGCATCGTAGAACAATTGCTTTTCTTCTTACTTACCAATCATATCTTTTTCTTGCATTTTGTCTTCTGTCCGTGTTTCCTTTTATGTATTGCTTTACTTCTTCGCTACCTTCCACTCTTTTTCTTTTCGTCCTTCCTTTCTCTTTCCTTGTTCGTTGTGCTTAGAAACTTCTTATTAATCACCCGGCCCGGATTTTGATGACATGTCATCTTATTTTCCTTTTATCCTATGCGATGCTTTTAAGTATATAAATCTCGGATATGAGCTGCTGGATACAGAAATGTAAATTTTATAGGTAATTTTTTGATAGTTTTAGGTTTAAGGTCATTTTTTCATTTTTTGGGGTAATTTTTTGGTAAATTTTTGGACTTTTAAGGGTATTTCTTGTCATTTTTGGCCATTTTAGGGAATTTTTCTTCATATGTTTTCTGAAATGTGAATAACATGGAAGCGAAGTGTTCTTTCTTTTCTCCTTTAGGTCATTTTTCTGGATTTTTTCGGTCATTTTATAGGTCATTTTTTTAAATATTTTTAGGTCATCAAAATCCGGGCCCTGTTAATCACATTTCTGCCGCAGGTTATGACTTATATAATGACGCGGCGAAGTTGCACCAATTCCCGTGTTCGGGTCGCAGCTGCAATTTTAAGATATTAACTGTGTCCTTAATGTGTCCGCCCCCAAGGTCAGACGCATTCTCTGCCGTGTATAATATGGGGGGTAAGAGTGCATATAATCGGTCGTCCAGACACTCTAATCATTTCGCTGTTGCCCTCCACGCTGCGTTGATTGTCTGCGTACACGCGCGCTGACGTATGCGTCTGTGTACTGTGGGAAAGGTGACCGTCGTGTATACTGCAACATGACACGTCATAGTTAAACCGTGACGTCAGTGTTGATAACCAGCCTGCAAGTCCCCGGAAGGCTCTACGGGAAGTTGTGATTTGTATGAAGCACAGATTTCGAACACATCAATTTAACATATTGTGTTAAAGAGTGTGACTACGAGAAGCCGCTACTGCTGCTGCTGTATTTGCTTTTGTGTTTGAGAATACGTTCCTGAGAAGAATGTTTGGACCCATAGCGGGAAGCAACAGGACGCTTCAGAAAACTGTATGTGAGGTACTTCATAATTAGTAAAACTCGTGAAATATTATTAGAATGACCAAGTTACGAAGAACGAGGTGGGCAGGATTTGTAACACTCATGGGAGAAAAGTAAATTTCACACAAAATTTCAGCAAGGAAGGCCAAAATGAAGAAATGATTTTGACAACCTTAGGGAGATATCGTAGGAGGCTGGATTAACTTGGCTCAGGATAATAAGTAGTTGGCTTTCATAAAATGTTAAAGCTCTCTTTGTAAAAGAGTCCGTGGAGCCCTATAGAGTTGCGAGACGTCTAGGCTCCCACATTTTATTGACAGTCGGATCATTAGTGGCGGTGAGGTTGTCAGCCTTACGCGCCGGCCGCCCTTTACCCCCCAGGAAGATTCCTGGTACTCATTTCTGTTAGCAGCTGAGTCGATCCCAGGGCCAAAGTGCAGGTGGAAGAACCATAGAAAAAAATCTCCGTGATTTTAGTCCGCAAACGAACTATACCGATCGAGCGTCCGCCGCTTGTCGGCGATGTTAGTGCCAACTTTAACGGATAGATGGTGTGCGTGGTCAGCGCAACGAATCCCCACGGCCGTTAATTTCGGTTTTCTAGACCGGAGCCGTTATTTCCTTGAAATAACTCCTCAGTTATCCACACGAGGCTGAGTGAACCCCGTTCCAGACCCAGTACTTTTCAGAAAATCTGGTAGCGCCTGGAATCGAACCTCTGGATCTGTAGGCATGAACTCTGACCACTAGACCACAGAGGCGGTCCTGGAAGGACTAAGTCAATTGAAAAATGCAATGGCCTCATCGAGAATCGAAACCGCGGCTTGTAACATAGTGCCTCACCCAAGTAGGCTACAGCTGGCTTTCATTTCCACAGTTATTAATCATCAGATTCTGTATATGACTGAGTAATTCTGGGTTATCTGTGGAACCGTCAGTTCTGAATTAGGGATCTATTCTAAGAAGTTACTGCGCACAGACAAGGAAGGAGGGACAGTTACATGTAAAGGGTTATTCATAAATCCGTGAAACATTTTAAAAATTCACAACAAATGAACTGTGCATCGGATCATGTCAGTTCTTACGCCGACAGAGAATGAATCTCTCCAAGACTTTTCGAAAGACGCCATTGCCTGCTAATCTCAGGGATCATCGCTGCTGTGGCTCTGGTCAACCGTGATATGCTGACACGGGTGTGGGACGGAATGGATTATCGCATAGATGTCTGCCGTATCAGCAAAGGTGGACATACTGAGCATCTGTGAACTATGTAAAAAAAACTTGGTGAATTTATCTCTATTTCAGTGTAATAAAATTTGGTATCCGTTGCGTAGTTTATTTATTGTAAAAGTAAAAAGTAAAGCTATCCCTGTAACAGGTCGTGAAGGCCCATAGGGTTGTGAGACGTTGAGGGTCCCACATTATCTAGACAATCGGCTCACAGATGGCGGTAAGGTTGTCAGCTTTACTCCCCAGGAAAATTATTGAATTAACTCCAGGTACTCATTTCTGTTTGAGGCTGAGTCGACCCCAGGGCCATAGTGCGGGTAGATTTTCAAAATGTTTCACAGTCTTATGAAGAACCCTGTATATTTCATATACTTTTCTTTACACGCGTTTGGGCTGTAGGCTAGCAACACCGCTCTAAAAGACACTAAACATGGAACATAAATGGTTCACAGCGCCATAGAGTACAGTTGAATTTATGGAAGCCTTGAAGAACTAAAACTGAATAAGTGGCGGGGGAAAGTAGCACCCATGGAATATACGAAATATAATTACATAATTTTAATCGGGAAACCTGAAGGAAGGAGACTTGTAGCCTGCCTTTCACGGTATCATTTGTACATTGCATGCCCCTTCGCTTATCTTCACTCGACCGCTTTCTCCATATCGCCGATAACTGGTGAACTTCTTTATGAGACTTCAGTAGTCTCAGGACTCGAAAGACAAGTCTTAAGGAATATTGCGTGTAGTCTGCAAGTGACGTCACTTGGAGACAGGGTGGCGTAGATAAAACGCTGATATATTTATAACTATCTGAATTGCTTTTGTCGCAAAGAATATTACACAATTTAGAGTTAACCGGTTTTAAGGTCATTATCATGAATAGCTACATAGTAATAGGGGGGCATGCAGTAGCGCAGTTGGTTGAGGCACTGTGCTACAAGACGGAAGGTCTCGAATCTTGATGAGGTTATTGGATTTTTCAATTTACCCAACCATTCCAGCCGCACTATGGCCCTAAGGTTGACTCGGCCTCTAATAGAAATGAGTACCAGGAATCTTCTGGCTCGTAAGGCTGACAACCTAACCGCAATCCGTGATATGATTGTCTAGAAAATGTGGGAACTTCGACGTCTCACAACAATATGGGCCTCCACTGCCTCTTACAGTGATAGCTTTACCTTATCTTACTCAGTATTACGTTTCAATCCCTCAACTTAAAACTCTTTGTTTGGTGAACTCAGAAATCCCCTTTAAAGAACGCATGGGAGGTATGCCCCCAAAAACTCCTTGGCCTCTAGTCCGCAATCGAACTACACCAACCGAGCGACCGCTGTTTGTCGGCGAAATTTGTGCCATCTTCTGCGGATAGAGGTTGTCGCGTGGTCAGCGCAACGAATCCCCATGGCCGTTAATTTCGGTTTTCTAGACCGGAGCCGCTGTTTCCTTGAAATAGCTCCTCAGTGATCCTCACGAGGCTGAGTGGACCCCGTTCCAGACCCACCACTTCTCAGAAAATCTGGGAGAGCCGGGAATCGAACCCGGACCTTAGGATCTGTAGCCAGGAACTCTGACCACTAGACCACAGAGGTGGTCATGTACCCCTAAAGTATAACGTAATATTAAAATGGAGCTCACAGATAGCACGACTGTTACTATAATCACATTGGTGTTTTTACATAAAAACATTCTTCTCCCGATCTACTTCAGTGTTCCGTACGACCGCAATGTTTGAATCGTTTGATGTAGTGATTCAAAATTACTCTCCATTGATGTCAAATGTCACTAACTTTTACAGTTTCGTGAAAGTTGTCAATATTCTTCGAAAGGTTTTTAGTGACGACAACCACGCACTCACGCATGCGCGTACCCGGCCTTCATCGACCTCTTTCATTCTTTTTCCCTTTGAAAGTGAACTTAAATATCAGGCCGCGCCATAACTCAGGCGGTTAGTCGCCGGCTTCCTACCGCGGCGGCCCGGGTTCGAGACCAGATCAAGTCATACGGAATTTGTGGTGGACAAAGTGCATTGAAGTGGGACGTTTTCCGAGTTCTTCTGTTTCCCTGCCCATTTTCATTTCAGATACTCCATATTTATTATCCCAGTATCGACGTTGCATAGTATCGTTTAAATATTCAACTTAAAAATATCGTAAGCCACATTCATAAAGTGAACATTAACTGCAGTGCCCAAATATCACTATTCGTATCGCATAAGACAGGAAATACGTGTCACGTGGTAGTGTAGTTTGTTGAGGCACTATACTACAAGCATAAGGTCACGGGTTCGAGTCCCGATGAGGTGGATATTTTCAGTTTACCCAATCCTTCCAGCCGCACTGTGCTCTGGGGTCGACTCAGCCTCTAATCAGTACCAGGAATCATCCTAGGGGATAAAAGGCGGCCGGCGCGGAAGGCTGACAACTTTACCACCATATGTTATCCGATTGTCTAGACAAAATATGGGAGCCTCGACGTCTCACAAACCTATGGGTCTTCACGGCCTGTTACAGGAATATCCTTATAACAAAGAGATATCAAATGAAATGCCCCAAGGTCACTGCAATTTGTCTTATTTCTTGTTGTATAGTAATAACGTCATTTATAGAATTTGTTGCAGCTTACGTGTCATATAGTATGCATTATACGTTTCGCTAGACCTTATACAGAATTGTAAGCAGGTCTGTCCGTTCTGGTGACTGGTGACTGGTGACATGTCACCCCACTCCTTTCCACTCCGACAGTGTACCGATGTCTCTTGCTACACTGCGCCGTAGACTCGTAGTCATTACCATTTAGCACGCTACTCTCTGCTCTGAAAGGCCCCTGAGTGCACTGCAACCACCCTGTCAAGGCTGGTCCTACAGGTATTGCAGCGAACTGTGTTCCCACATTTCCATCTTTACTGGCTTCATAACTACTTTTCTTGCTCCCCGGTTTCCATCTCTCGTTCTATTTTCTGTTTCTGTGTTTTTGTTTGAGTTAGTTTGTTTTTTCTCTCGTGTTCTTCTTTCTGTGCGTGTTTTTTTTCTTTTTATTTATTTCTTTCGGCTTGTTACGTCTTCCATTATCATTCGTATATGTTTCCTCCCTTTCTCCTGTATTTCATTTTCTACGTTTATTTATCCACTTTTATTTTCCGGCTCTACAATTATTTCTAATTCTGCCTAGCTCTTTTCCTTCCCCTCCTTTATATTTTCACCTGTAATTTTTTTACAGTTTATATTATCGTTTATTTCCTTTTTTTTTGTCATTTTTGTTGCTTACGGTTTTTTTATTTCCTTCGTTTTCCCTTTGCTCTTCCCTGTTTTGTTTCCCTATTTTCTTGTAATTTCACTTCTAATTTTCTCCCCTTTCATTTCTCATCTCTGCTTCTGCCCTGCTTTTCTTCATGTATGCCACATTTTTTGGTTTCCCTGGCACCCCCTATTTTATATTTACTCTTCTTTCCTTGATAGGTATCGGGATAGCGACTGGCTACGGGCTGGACGACCGAGGGCTCGCAGTTTGTGTCCCTGTAAGGTCAAGATTTTTTCTCCACCCACCCTCCTATCCAGTGGGTACCGGGAATAAAGCGGCTGGGGCGTGAAGCTTACCACTCACCTCCATTTAGTGCCGAGATCAAGAAAATGTGGATCTATACATCCACTCCCCCATACGCCTCCTTGGCATACTGCTTAATTAGTTAAGCACAGGGACAATTTTAAATTTGTTCTTTTCTTAATTGCTTCGTATCATTTTTTTATTCCTAACTCTCTTTTCNTTTAGTTATGATGTTTTTAAAACCTTTTAAAATTTTCTCTAAATTTTAAATTTAAAATTTAAAATTCTTAGGGTTACTCGCCCTATGTCTAAGTGCTGGAGCGGCTAGTTCTTGTTTTCACACTGTACAGGAGTTATTTAATGTAGTCTTCTTGTGTGGGTGCCGCTGCTTGTCTGTACTACGTGTTATTTATTTATACTTTCTCCTGCTGTTCTTCTTTCTTTACTGTATTCACGTCTTATTTAACGACGCTGTGTCAACTTCAGATGATAATTCGTATGATTGCAATGAGTGCTCCCATAGAAGAGAGTTTCAACGGTGTCTGCAGTCGACCTAACTGAGAGGCCGGCCGCCTAATACAGTTCACTCGAGACACGTACCGAAAATGAACGCAAACCCCACTACTCCTGAGGTAATCCTGGCCGACCGCGATGAAGATAAGGCGCTTGATTACTGACTAAGGTCCCCGTAAAGTTCCAGTTTGTCACAGTATGAATTGAATTACTGATTTTTTCAACATACGAGTGTAAGTCAATAAGTAAGTTACAAATGGATA